>NC_086444.1:820687368-821016535 GCF_028390025.1 Pseudophryne corroboree
TATTTATGTGGAGAAAAGTCTCCAGACTTGATCACACTCCCTGGAAATTTTTTCCTTGTGTGACTGCTCCCCAGCCTCTCGGGCTGGCCTCCGTGGTCACCAACATCCAAAACTGAATGCCGAATCTGCGGCCCTCTAGAAGATGAGCACTCTGTAACCACCACAGGAGAGACACCCTTGTCCTTGGATATAGGGTTATCCGCTGATGCATCTGAAGATGCGATCCGGACCATTTGTCCAGCAGATCCCACTGAAAAGTTCTTGCATGAAATCTGCCGACTGGAATTGCTTCGAAGGAAGTCACCATTTTTTTACCATGGCCCTTGTGCAATGATGCACTGATTTTAGGAGGTTCCTGACTAGCTCGGATAACTCCCTGGCTTTCTCTTCCGGGAGAAACACCTTTTTCTGGACTGTGTCCAGAATCATCCCTAAGCACAGGAGACTTGTTGTCGGGATCAGCTGCGATTTTGAAATATTTAGAATCCACCCCTGCTGTTGTAACAGTATCCGAGATAGTGCTACTCCGACCTCCAACTGTTCCCTGGACTTTGCCCTTATCAGGAGATCGTCCAAGTAAGGGATAATTAAGACGCCTTTTCTTCGAAGAAGAACCATCATTTCGGCCATTACCTTGGTAAAGACCCGGGGTGCCGTGGACAATCCAAACGGCAGCGTCTGAAACTGATAGTGACAGTTCTGTACCACGAACCTGAGGTACCCTTAGTGATAAGGGCAAATTTGGGACATGGAGGTAAGCATCCCTGATGTCTCGGGACACCATATAGTCCCCTTCTTCCCGGTTCGTTATCACTGCTCTGAGTGACTCCATCTTGATTTGAACCTTTGTAAGTGTTCAAATTTTTTTAGATTTAGAATAGGTCTCACCTAGCCTTCTGGCTTCAGTACCACAATATAGTGTGGAATAATACCCCTTTTCTTGTTGTAGGAGGGGTAATTTAATTATCACCTGCTGGGAATACAGCTCGTGAATTGTTTCCCATACTGCCTCCTTGTCGGAGGGAGACCTTGGTAAAGCAGACTTCAGGAGCCTGCGCAGGGGAAACGTCTCGACATTCCAATCTGTACCCCTGGGATCCTACTTGTAGGATCCAGGGGTCCTGTACGGTCTCAGCGTCATGCTGAGAGCTTGTCAGAAGCGGTGGAACGCTTCTGTTCCTGGGAATGGGCTGCCTGCTGCAGTCTTCTTCCCTTTCCTCTATCCCTGGGCAGATATGACTCTTATAGGGACGAAAGGACTGAAGCTGAAAAGACGGTGTCTTTTTCTGCAGAGATGTGACTTAGGGTAAAAAACGGTGGATTTTCCAGCAGTTGCCGTGGCCACCAGGTCCGATGGACCGACCCCAAATAACTCCTCTTCCTTTATACGGCAATACACCTTTGTGCCGTTTGGAATCTGCATCACCTGACCACTGTCGTGTCCATAAACATCTTCTGGCAGATATGGACATCGCACTTACTCTTGATGCCAGAGTGCAAATATCCCTCTGTGCATCTCGCATATATAGAAATGCATCCTTTAAATGCTCTATAGTCAATAAAATACTGTCCCTGTCAAGGGTATCAATATTTTTAGTCAGGGAATCCGACCAAGCCACCCCAGCTCTGCACATCCAGGCTGAGGCGATCGCTGGTCGCAGTATAACACCAGTATGTGTGTATATACTTTTTAGGATATTTTCCAGCCTCCTGTCAGCTGGCTCCTTGAGGACGGCCCTATCTATAGACGGTACCGCCACTTGTTCTGATAAGCGTGTGAGCGCCTTATCCACCCTAAGGGGTGTTTCCCAACGCGCCCTAACTTCTGGCGGGAAAGGGTATACCGCCCATATTTTCTATCGGGGGGAACCCACGCATCATCACACACTTCATTTAATTTATCTGATTCAGGAAAAACTACGGTAGTTTTTTCACATCCCACATAATACCCTCTTTTGTGGTACTTGTAGTATCAGAAATATGTAACACCTCCTTCATTGCCCTTAACGTGTGGCCCTAATAAGGAATACGTTTGTTTATTCACCGTCGACACTGGATTCAGTGTCCCTGTCTGTGTCTGTGTCGACCGACTAAAGTAAACGGGCGTTTTAAAACCCCTGACGGTGTTTTTGAGACGTCTGGACCGGTACTAATTGTTTGTCGGCCGTCTCATGTCGTCAACCGACCTTGCCGCGTGTTGACATTATCACGTAATTCCCTAAATAAGCCATCCATTCCGGTGTCGACTCCCTAGAGAGTGACATCACCATTACAGGCAATTGCTCCGCCTCCTCACCAACATCGTCCTCATACATGTCGACACACACGTACCGACACACAGCACACACACAGGGAATGCTCTGATAGAGGACAGGACCTACTAGCCCTTTGGAGAGACAGAGGGAGAGTTTGCCAGCACACACCAAAAACGCTATAATTATATAGGGACAACCTTATATAAGTGTTTTCCCTTATAGCATCTTTTTTATATATTTCTAACGCCAAATTAGTGCCCCCCCTCTCTGTTTTAACCCTGTTTCTGTAGTGCAGTGCAGGGGAGAGCCTGGGAGCCTTCCCTCCAGCCTTTCTGTGAGGGAAAATGGCGCTGTGTGCTGAGGAGATAGGCCCCGCCCCTTTTTCGGCGGCCTCGTCTCCCGCTCTTAACGGATTCTGGCAGGGGTTAAATATCTCCATATAGCCCCCGGAGGCTATATGTGAGGTATTTTTAGCCAAAAATAGGTTTTCATTGCCTCCCAGGGCGCCCCCCTTCCAGCGCCCTGCACCCTCAGTGACTGCCGTGTGAAGTGTGCTGAGAGGAAATGGCGCACAGCTGCAGTGCTGTGCGCTACCTTAAGAAGACTGAGGAGTCTTCATGCCGCCGATTCTGGACCTTCTTCTTGTTTCAGCATCTGCAAGGGGGCCGGCGGCGAGGCTCCGGTGACCATCCAGGCTGTACCTGTGATCGTCCCTCTGGAGCTAATGTCCAGTAGCCAAAGAAGCCAATCCATCCTGCACGCAGGTGAGTTCACTTCTTCTCCCCTAAGTCCCTCGTTGCAGTGATCCTGTTGCCAGCAGGACTCACTGTAAAATAAAAAACCTAAGCTAAACTTTTCTAAGCAGCTCTTTAGGAGAGCCACCTAGATTGCACCCTTCTCGGCCGGGCACAAAAATCTAACTGAGGCTTGGAGGAGGGTCATAGGGGGAGGAGCCAGTGCACACCACCTGATCCTAAAGCTTTACTTTTTGTGCCCTGTCTCCTGCGGAGCCGCTATTCCCCATGGTCCTTTCAGGAACCCCAGCATCCACTAGGACGATAGAGAAAAATATTTGCTGCTTTGAAGGTCCCAATGAGCACAGTGGACTCCATCATCCACAAATGGAAGAAGTTCAGAACCACCAGGACTCTTCCTAGAGTTGGCCGGCCGTCTAAACTGAGCGATCGGGGGAGAAGGGCCCTAGTCAGGGAGGTGACCAAGAACCAATGGTCACTCTGTCAGAGCTACAGCATTCCTCTGTGGAGAGATGAGAACCTTCCAGAAGGACAACCATCTCTGCAGCAATCCACCAATCAGGCCTGTATGGAAGAGTAGCCAGACGGAAGCCACTCCTTAGTAAAAAGCACATGGCAGCCCGCCTGGAGTTTGCCAAAATGCACCTGAAGGACTCTCAGATCATGAGAAACAAAATTCTCTGTTCATCTTTCAGCAGGACAGAGACTCTAAGCACACAGCGTAGATATCAAAAGAGTGGTTTCAGGATAACTCTGTGAATGTCCTTGAGTGGCCCAACCAGAGCCCAGACTTGAATCCGATTGAACATCTCTGGAGAGATCTGAAAATGGCTGTGCACCGACGCTTCCCATCCAACCTGATGGAGCTTGAGAGGTGCTGCAAAGAAGAATGGGAGAAACTGGCCAAAGATAGGTGCGTCAAGCTTGTGTCATCATACTCAAAAAGACTTGAGGCTGTAATTGCTGCCAAAGGTACATCAACAAAGTACTGAGCAAAAGCTGTGAACACACATGTACATGTGATTTCTTAGTTTTTTATTTTTAATAAATTTGCAAAAATCTCAAAGAAACTTTTTCACATTGTCATTATGGGGTATTATGTGTAGAATTCTGAGGGGAAAAATGAATTTATTCCATTTTGGAATAAGGCTGTAACATAACAAAATGTGGAAAAAGTGAAGCGCTGTGAATACTTTCCGGATGCACTGTGTATGACTACTTATAGTGGTATCACATTTATTTCATATGAATATGACAGTGTATATAAAAATCAGAAATCAAAATAGTAGGTTTTAGGAATCTAAACTATAAAATGACAAATTTCAGTTTTTTTTTAAATATAAAACTATACAATGGCTTAATGCCAGGGTGGCACATTAAATAACTCTAATTCATGCTTATTTCAACAATATTTACATATTTAAAGGTAAAATATAATGTACCTTGAACACATTTTGACAAATCACGTAAATTAAATACATAATGGGATTTTGCTGGAGTTGGGAGAAGATCAATGCTCATTCGATGGTAAATTTCCACTGCAGCATCTACAATGTTTGTTGCACTTTGCTTTACTGCCTGAGGAAAATCTGTCAAAAAGCCATTCAGGATTGCCTACACAAAGTAAGAATATATAGTTACTACATTTGTTTATGTGGAAAACAGAAATGATAGAGTTACAGTACTACTATTTCCCTCCAAAAAATAGGGTCGTTTCCAAGATATATTTTCATATCAAGAAAATGAAACTGTAAAATTTGTGTGTGAAATCAGCTCTGTACTGGTCAACAGTGTGAAACCCACATGGGTTCTCACCATAACTGTAATGAGATTCACCGTATTTCTACTTTTCCTTGGTACATTTAAACAATGAACTGCATGGATGCAATGCTGTATTTCTCATTGCATTAGTTGTGAGAACCCAAGAGTATTTAAGTGAGCAATAAAGAAGTGAACGCAGATGTACGTATTTTGTGCAAGGTGCATAATTTTAAAGTTGCACTAAAGGGCTCAGCGAGGCTTGGAAGCACCAGCGTACCCAAACATTTTAGGCATGCCACGAATTGCTGGGACCTGTACTTTAATAAAAAAATTAAAAAATACTAAAGAATTTATTAAAACTCCATTACCCAATTCCCACCAGCCCAGGGGTGCTTAGGAAGAGCCCTAGACCTTCCAGCATGGGAATGTTTTCTTCTGGTGGGTGGATGTATTTTTTTTGCCCTATGCTGAACAGACTAGGGGCTAAATGTAATAGGGTGCGGGTTTAGCACTAAATTCACACTTTCTTCAACTAGCACATGTAATAAGGGTGCAAGAACATACAAACTCACATGTTTCTCACATTCCCGCCACTTGCATGGCTGAAACTTGCATCCAGATGTTTCTCCGTGGAAAACATACAACTAGGCCAATGTAATAGGGTGCGAATTCTAAACTCGCACAAAAAACATTACCGGATCAGTGAGATCCATGCAGGTTTCTGTTTGAAATGGTTAAAAAAATGAATAAAAATACAAAACAACAACAGCGTGGGGTCTTCTCCAAAAGCATAACCAGGCCAGGGTACCCTATACTGGGGGAGTCCCCACTTCCTGAGGAATCCCCCACCTGGCTGACTAGTAAGGGGGGGGGGGGGTTAATGCTTCGGCAATGGGACCCCTTCAAGATTGTCCCCTTGGCATTACCCCCCTGCTAGGGGAGTCCAGTACTGGTTCGAAAAATACGGGAGAGCCCCTATTAATTTTGTTCCCCGTAATTTTTAGAACCAGGACCGGTCCAAGAGCCCAGTGCTGGTTCTTAAAATTCAGGGGAAAACTACACATTTTCCCTGAATTTTTAGTACCAGGACTGTCTCAAAGAGCCCAGGGGTTGGTTATGCTTTTAGGGGAGGACTCCATGCTGTTTTTTCTTGTTTATAACCATTTTAGCACTTTTACACACACAACTACATGGACCTCAATGATCTATGCAGGCTTCTGACAAATTCGCACCTTGTAACGTACCTGACAATACAAGGTGCAAGTTTAACAAAAATCTTGCAGGGACAAGCATTTTGAATAGCCTCAGACTCTACAATTTGCAGGCTATTACATTTGTGAGTTTTGGGACAAACTCACAACTACATTTTGGGGGTAATTCCAAGTTGATCGCAGCAGGAATTTTGTTAGCAGTTTGGCAAAACCATGTGCACTGCAGGGGAGGCAGATATAACATGTGCAGAAAGAGTTAGATTTGGGTGGGTTATTTTGTTTCTGTGCAGGGTAAATACTGGCTGCTTTATTTTTACACTGCAAATTAGATTGCAGATTGAACACACCACACCCAAATCTAACTCTCTCTGCACATGTTAAATCTGCCTCCCCTGCAGTGCACATGGTTTTGCCCAACTGCTAACAAAATTCCTGCTGCGATCAACTTGAAATTACCCCCTTTGTGCGAGAAGGTGCGAATTTGATCCCGCAAATTAACTTGCACCGTATTACATTTAGCCCTAGGACTGATTTGACATTATGATAGGAGGACACCAACTGCAGGTTTACACCGAACTCACTGTAATATTTACTAAAGTTCAGGTTTTTGGTAGCGGAGTTGTTGCCTATAGAATACCAAGCAAATTCTATTATCTTCTAGAAGGTGCTAGATAAATGATAAGTAAAATCGGATTGGTTGCTATTGGCAACATCTCCACTTCTAAAAACTTGCACATTAGTAAATATACCCCTCAGCCTCTGGCCATAAGTCTTTATTACTGTCATGCTTCCTATAATATTAGTAGCAACAACTTCAGTCCACTGTGTAAATTAGTTACTCTTATCTAACAAACAAAAATGTCCAAGAATGACAGAGTTACACCGTGACTTGGAAAAAAAATGCAGAAAACTTTAATTTTAATGACTTGTTTGGCACAGAATTAGTTTGTATCAGTTTTTGTTTTACCCCCATAACTAAATTTATGATGCTACAATGGATATGACATCTGCGGTTACAGATCCAGAAACAGGATGCTTGCTGCTCCATCTGTCTGGTTATTAATGATAAAATGTGTAGATACTGTATAAACAATGAGCTACTCAAAATTGTCCATCTGGTTCCAGGTAAATATGGGTAGAGAAATGCCTCTCATTTTCCACTCAGCTGCAATGAATGAACTGACAAGCCGGCGATTCTATAGACTCGACGCTCCATCTAACAAGCAAACAATTAGTCCTTAGTACCACTTATATTTAATGTGGAATTTTAATTTTGTTCTTTTTGCACACAATCCATGGTCATTGCAGTTATGCAGAGCTTTATTGAAAAGCCATAGTTTCCCCTTATTGAAATTATCAGACAGTAGCTTCAGTTCCACAGCTGTGCAGATGTGAACTTAAATGGCTGAAAGAGTGAGTTGCTTATCCATCTTCCCACTCCCATTCTTGCATTAATGTTCAGCCAAAGCTGGGGACATCGTCAGTGACTGGAAACTGTGCATACCCGCTTTACTTCTCAGCGAGGAGACCCACACAGCTGTAGCAATTTTATTAAGTCAAGGAGGGGGGTCATAAAAACATTTCATTTTAAATATTTAGTAGCACTATTAAGCAACGACATATAGGGAATTAGGTCCTGTAAGGTATTTATGTAAACAACTATTACAGATGTGTCATCCTTCATCTCACACGCGATGTGTACGCATGCATCACATGTCAGAGTGGCCATGCCGAGCTGCGTATAGTCGCAACCTTGACTATACACTGTTATGGTTATGGGTGCGGCAGGAGCTTCCGTACACGGGTACCTTTGCTGCGGTCGGTTTAACGCAATGCAAGATGAATGAGGACCCATCTGTACGTCTAAAGCGCTGTCATGGTGACCCACTCTACTTTATATGACAATCCATGTTTTGGGACCCAATCCAGCTTAAGAAGCCCCCATGTATCAATGCTTCCAATTCTGTAACATGGAAAATATATACTTATAGTAGAGTAATTAATGAACAAGCAAAAATGTGCACTCATATTTCTTGCATGTCTAGGTAGCAGAGGGTGCACAAGTCTGAATCAACTGAAGAGAAGTACTCTTTGGATTGGGGCATTTCTAGCTAAACACATACTGGGCATACTCATATGGATTGATTTGTTCTCAAATACAAAAACAATCGCCAGAGCATTCTTTGGTTAGCACTTGGCAACAGTAGCCTAATTCATGTTTGTGCACAATGCCGATGTTCACACAACAGAGTGATTATTGGCAGATTACGCATGTGCCGCAATCGCACTGCGCACGCACCATGCTGCCTTTGCAATCGTGCGTGCACTGAGATTTTTTTAACGCCGGGTGATTGACAGGAAGGGACCATTTGGGGGAGATAGATGGGAGTGGTGGCAAAAATGTAGGCGTGTCATGACCGTTTTCAAGGTGTGCCTTCAGCTGCAATCATGTATGCAGAGAAACATGGCACGAGCGTCGCCACTGCCACGACCAGTCTGCGTAGACATAGACCTACTCCTCGCAGTCAGTGTTCCTTGTTGTTGCCTTAATGCTGCGTATGCAGTTGTTGAGGACTCCGGAGGGCGTCTATATACTTTTTCTGGTGGCAGCTTCATTTGCGATATTTATCAGTTCCGTAGCCTGAAAATTCACAGCTGCATAGCCATTAGCGTACAAACACGAATTAGGACCATATACGCTATAGTCCCTGCAAAAGTCCCATTGGAGAAAAGCGCTATAAAAACATTATAGTTATTATTCTGATTATTATCAATAAAAGAACTGGTGCTCAGAAGATGCTGCTAATCTGAAGTCATCCAATAATTTCAATGTGGCATCTATTTTGTCTTGCAGGCGCAATTACAAGTACAGAAATAAGCATGTGATAAAAATATTGAAACATATAAATATTACATACGTAATAAGCACAGAACCAACAACTTTTTGATCATGTGAAACATAAATGAGGCTTAAACAAGCATTATTTAAGAAGGAAAAAAAATAAAAAGTTGAATTAATGACGTGTTACAAAGCAGGCTATGAGATTTTATTCTTCCTCCATGTGTTTTCATAGCAAAGTCTGCAGAAGCAGAATCACTTTGCTGGATCAGTTCCTAAAGGCAGAAGAGGAAAATATACCTAAATAACCTAGAACTCACAAATCTCCCTTTATGACTCTTCTACTAATTGTACTTCAGTTGCTAAATTTTAGCCTAGGATAAAATGGTTTCTCCTTTAGACGAAAAATTGAATCTTATTATAAAGCATCTCCGGGTACACGAAATTGACTTCATTTTTTTCTGGTTGTGTTGAAGAAGCCACTGACCTGAAAAATCTGTTTAAGGCTTTGCTCAGAGGGTGTTGGCAGGCACAGCATGCTGAAGTGCCTTATAAACCGTGGCGTTACTGGATTGCGACCCCCACCTGGAGGAGCACAAGCAGCTGCAATAGTTACATCCTGAGGGAGAAGAAAATAACATCATGCACAATTTGTGTCAAATAGGACAGTGAGATGCAGACGTATAAAGCCAAAACTATGTAATGATACTGATACACATAACAGAATATCCCAACATGGAAACACAAAGCAGCTCTATGTCCAAAACAACCGATCTGCGTGAGGTTGTTGCAAGCTGTGGAATCAATTGCCCAGAAACAGGGAATATACATAAATATATATTTTAAGAATATAAAAACAATGGAAGGGCCATTACAAGTTATTATGAGCTAGTGATGTGGATAAGAAAACATTTTTGTTGCTTTATTAGGTTGAATTTTTTTTTAATTCCAGCTATACAAAAAAAACTACACACACTTATGTGTAAATGAGTAGAACACTTTAGTGTACCTCCTTTTAAATATATCCACTGACAGATTAAACCCTTGTAGCATTACCCCATCCCTATTGTCAATAGATACCCCTATTGAGAGGCAGAAGATTCCTCAGTGGAATTACGCCAACCAACCCCTCAGTGACAATAGATTGACTGTGTTACTACCCACTCCCCCTCCTGTAGAACACAGCAGAGCATCTTTAAGGGGACTGATCACCAGTCCTCCTGCTGATCTGTACTCATGGAAGGGGAGGATCAGTGGTATGGTGCTCAGAGGGTAACCTCATTTTTTGTATCTGGTACACTTTTCGTATTTGTGGCCCTATTCAGTATGGATCGCATCTGAGTTGCGATCACATACTGACAATTTTTGGGCAAGTGCGCGTGTGTAGCCCGGGAGATGCATTCGCATCTCGGTTATGCAAATGACTCTGCCTGATTGGCAGGCAGAGGTGTTCGTGGATGGCGATGCAGTGTTGCGGGGGTAGGGCACCGGAAACGGGGGCAGGTCGGATAATTTTCAGGTTGGCCGCGTAACATCACATGCGCCCACTACGATGGAGAAAATGGCGGCGGCCCAACTGCCTACGCAGCCAGGCTGCGGAGGCAGGGGGATTCCCTTATTCAGTGATGCGATTGCAACTGTATTACAATCACATCGCCCTTTGCTGGGCAGCCCCCAGCATGCGAGTGATAGCAGTTGCCATTTTGCTATTTTAGCAAAACTGCAACTGAAGCTGAATAAGCTCTTGGTGAATGTGCTCAAGAATTCAGATTGCGCAGAATGAGTTAATAGAGTTAAATGATAGATAAAGGCAACACCACTCAGTGGAATTACAGCAACCAACCCCTCAGTGGCAATAGATTGACAGTGGTACTACCCACTCTCCCTCCTGTAGAACACAGTGGAGCATCTTTAAGGGGACTCTTCAACAAAACAGGCAGCACTGGTTATGTTCTTTCTCCACGTTTCCTAAAAGTCTCAATATACAGAAGGAAACAGAAATGTCAGGGAAAATGGTATTGTTTTTGGTAGGGCAAGTTTACCACCAGTAATATATAGGGCATAAGAAGCTGTCTACGTGGAGCAGATCAGAAAAGTGCTGCAGGAAGTAGATGTTCAGCATGTTCACTTTTAATTGTATTAAGCACATGGGAAACCCAGAGGCTTTTCTTGAAGACTTGCAGACCAAAAAATACAAATGAATCACCAAAGACACTGCACACAAACTTTATATTGTTTTGAAAATACATCAGCCAAGAATACTGTGAAGTCTCCAGTACTCTCTCCCAGTGTTTCTGAATTAATAAAATGATATGTATTCTAAGTGATAGAATATTATATTCATGCAGTGGAATAACCACCGTGGGTGCAAGGGATGGGCTGCTATGGGGCCTGGGCTGCCTCCAGGACCCGCCGCTCCTCCATCACCCAGTCACACACAAATTGGGCCCCAAGGATTCAGTCTGAGTTACCCATCAGCCCGAGCCCAAGCACCCGGCCAGCCAGAGAAGAACTCTGCTCAGACTTTGAGCAGTTAATAATAAACTACAAATCCAATGAAGCCATTGAGTCCTTTACAAAGGTGGTCGCCGCTGCGGTTTCTGTTGTGTGCGCTTGGGTACAGAAGCACGGGCTGTCCAATCATGCAGTCTGTAAAGACAAGTGGCTGCCCGGGAGCACTCTTTCACCAGGGGGTTCTTGCTGCTCAGCGCTGCAGCGTAAGGTCCTGGCTTCTCAATCTCAGCACACAGTAGACAATTCAATAAAGAAGCCATTAAATGATTGTATAGAGGAGTGCAGAGCAGTACAGAGGAATGTAGAGGAGAATAGAGGAATGTAGAGCAATATAGGGGGATGTAGAGAAGAATAGAGGTGTATAGAGCAGTATAGAGGAATGTAGAGGAGCACAGAGGGGTGTAGAGCAGTATATAGGGATGTAGAGGAGCATAGAGGGGTGTAGAGCAGTATAGAGGGATGTAGAGGAGCATAGAGTTGTGTAGAGCAGTATAGAGAAGGGCTTCACAAATGCTTTCAATGGATGAAAATGTAGGAGCCAGTCTCAACTTTCTTCCCACCACAAAAACAAAACAAACAAACGAAAGTGGTTGGCAGAACAATCCCACCCCTCTGCTCTATGCCCCCCCCCCCTTATAAATAACAGACCCTGGCTATATAGAAAGAAAACTATACATTGCAGTTTTTGAACTAAATTATATGACCCAGGAGAAAGGTGCAGGAGATTAAATCATGATATAATTACAGGAGTAGAGTGTGAAGCACAGCTCTGTGATATGCAGCTGCTACACACACTATACTAGTCCATAACATGGCCACAGTTGTATGTATGTAATAAAATGGAGGGCCCCCTCATTGCTCTGCACAGCTCCTCTGCTCCAGCCCCACATTCCCCTACAGTAATAAGTGACCACATTTACACAAGTAAAAGGGTACCCCTTGCAGCCAGATTGCTAAGCAGCTACCCCCCCCCTTCCCCCCCACACACACACCCCGACAAACAACCCCCCACCCCCCCGGTCCACGGCCAAACAGGGAAAAGGGAACCCTAAGGCATAGGTCTGCAAACCCGGTCCCCATTACCCCACACAGTGCATGTTTTGCAAATAACCCAGCAGGTGCACGGGTGTATTAATTACTCACAGACACATTTTAAAAGGTCCGCAGGTGGAGTTAATTATTTCCCTTGTGATTCTGTGAGGAGACCTGCAAAACATGCACTGTGTGGGGTAAAGAGGGCCAAGTTTGCAGACCTATGCCCTAAGGGAAACCACTCCTTCGCATCCACAGCTATCCCCACCTCCACAGGCAAACAATGGCCAGACAAGTGAAAAGGGTACCCCTAGGGAGACCACCTTTCTGCAGCCACAATACTGTGCAGCTACTCCCCCTCACCCCACATAATTGAGCAGCAAATGCCATGGCCACTCAGCTAAGCAGGTACCCCCAAGCAAATCCCTCCTCTGCTGCCACCCCCCGAGCAAACACCCTCCACCCGTGGACACACCACTATCCCACTCCTAACCACAATCCCCAGCCACACAAAGACCCTCTTACCAGAGAGCAGCAGGAGTTTGCAGTCTGCGCTGGCTGGGGACCGGCAGTCAGGAACACCAGGATGGGCAGTCATCACACTGGGACTGGCAGTCACCATACGCTGGGACTGGCAGTCAGTCAGTGACGGCTCCTACCTGGGTGGAGGAAGAGTGCTGCCGCTGGCCATGCTGCCAGGTCTTAGCTGCCTTGTCCCTGTTGCCTGGGCACCGCCGACTGGGTCCCGGCACCTGTGCTATGTAGTTCACAGACACTGGGACCTGGTGCAAGAGCAGTAGCGGGGATGGTATTGCGCATGCGCAAAAAACCCTGGCTTCTATAGACTGCATCGGCTGCAGTCCATAGAAGCTGACTAGGGCTGATGAGGCAGGGTGTGGCTTCCTAAAGTCCCAATGGGAGGAAACACCTCCCAATGGGACTGTCTGTAGTGCCTGTGACTGGCAAGTAGGACTTCCAATAGTAAGTCACTACCAGTCACAGGGAAGCCAGTGCAGTCTCACGGACAGTATTGGTGGGGAGGGGGGGAGTGTAGAGCAGTATAGAGGGGTGTAGCGCATAAAGGTGTTGGATATTTTCCAATGTGTAGGGATTTGCAGTGCACAAAAGAGTTGGGACTGAAAATGAGAGGGGGCAGGACTGGAAGTGGAAATAGTAATGAGCAGAGAGGGGAGGAGTCAGAAACCAGATTAATTCTTAAATGGCATGTCATTGGTCACGTTATCCTACATTGTCCCCGCCAGCCAAAGGGATCTACTGACTAATGTCATAACTGGGGGGCAGGCTGCGGTGAAGACGGGGACTGGAGTCGGGCTTTGTGGTACTGAGAGGATAAGCAGTAGTCAGACAGCAGGTAACCTGTACTGCGCTACAGTGGGGTGTTGAGGGATTGAGCCTGCAGTGCCGGGTATGTTGGGGGTTTTTCATGGGGTGGCCAATGTGTTTTTTTCATGAGGTGGCAAATGTGTTTTTTTGATGCGCGGGCAATGTCTGTTTTTTTTACCTCTCAGTGCAAATGGAGGGGGTTGGGGGCTTTCAGGATTTTGCTATAGGGCCCACAAAGCTCTAGTTATGCCCCTGTATAGATGCAGTATTAGATCACATGTAATATGTAATATTTTTTATTTATACATGGAGACAGGGACAAAATACTTGGGGCAGTAGTCTCCAGGTCTGTTGTGCTGGGATACAGTAAGTGGATAAAGGGACAAAAAATAATAAAATATTTATTTAAAGAATGGGGCAAAATAAGTGTTTTAAATAGACTTATCTACGTTCTTAAGCCTAAATGAAATCATTCAATTACTAATAAACACATGTATATGCAGCTGCAAGGCTAATCTTCCTCGCTAGATGTTCATCGGCTGCAGATCTACAGTCTCACTGGTTACCTGTATTCTACCGTATTCAATATAAAATAAGAATTTACTTACCGATAATTCTATTTCTCGTAGTCCGTAGTGGATGCTGGGGACTCCGTAAGGACCATGGGGAACAGCGGCTCCGCAGGAGACTGGGCACAAAAGTAAAGCTTTAGAACTACCTGGTGTGCACTGGCTCCTCCCCCTATGACCCTCCTCCAAGCCTCAGTTAGGATACTGTGCCCGGACGAGCGTACACAATAAGGAAGGATTTTGAATCCCGGGTAAGACTCATACCAGCCACACCAATTACACCGTACAACTCGTGATCTAAACCCAGTTAAAAGCATGATACCAGAGGAGCCTCTAGAAAAGATGGCTCACTACAGCAATAACCCGATTTTTTTTTTTTTTTTTTGGTAACAATAACTATGTACCAGTATTGCAGACAATCCGCACTTGGGATGGGCGCCCAGCATCCACTACGGACTACGAGAAATAGAATTATCGGTAAGTAAATTCTTATTTTCTCTAACGTCCTAAGTGGATGCTGGGGACTCCGTAAGGACCATGGGGATTATACCAAAGCTCCCAAACGGGCGGGAGAGTGCGGATGACTCTGCAGCACCAAATGAGAGAACTCCAGGTCCTCCTCAGCCAGGGTATCAATTTTGTAGAATTTTACAAACGTATTTGCTCCTGACCAAGTAGCTGCTCGGCAAAGTTGTAAAGCCAAGACCCCTCGGGCAGCCGCCCAAGATGAGCCCATCTTCCTTGTGGAGTGGGCATTTACAGATTTTTGGCTGTGGCAGGCCTGCCACAGAATGTGCAAGCTGAATTGTACTACAAATCCAACGAGCAATAGTCTGCTTAGAAGCAGGAGCACCCAGCTTGTTGGGTGCATACAGGATAAACAGCGAGTCAGATTTTCTAACTCCAGCCGTCCTGGAAACATATATTTTCAGGGCCCTGATAACGTCTAGCAACTTGGAGTCCTCCAAGTCCCTAGTAGCCGCAGGCACCACAATAGGTTGGTTCAGGTGAAACGCTGAAACCACCTTAGGGAGAAACTGAGGACGAGTCCTCAATTCCGCCCTGTCCGAATGGAAAATCAGATAAGGGCTTTTACAGGATAAAGCCGCCAATTCTGACACGCGCCTGGCCCAGGCCAGGGCCAACAGCATGACCACTTTCCATGTGAGATATTTTAACTCAACAGATTTAAGTGGTTCAAACCAATGTGACTTTTGGAACCCAAAAACTACATTGAGATCTCAAGGTGCCACTGGAGGCACAAAAGGAGGCTGTATATGCAGTACCCCTTTTACAACGTCTGAACTTCAGGGACTGAAGCTAGTTCTTTTTGGAAGAAAATTGACAGGGCCGAAATTTGAACCTTAATGGACCCCAATTTCAGGCCCATAGACACTCCTGTTTGCAGGAAATGTAGGAATCGACCCAGTTGAATTTCCTCCGTCGGGCCTTACTGGCCTCGCACCACGCAACATATTTTCGCCAAATGCGGTGATAATGTTTTGCGGTTACATCCTTCCTGGCTTTGATCAGGATAGGGATGACTTCATCCGGAATGCCTTTTTTCCTTCAGGATCCGGCGTTCAACCGCCATGCCGTCAAACGCAGCCGCGGTAAGTCTTGGAACAGACAGGGTCCTTGCTGGAGCAGGTCCCTTCTTAGAGGTAGAGGCCACGGATCCTCCGTGAGCATCTCTTGAAGTTCCGGTTACCAAGTCCTTCTTGGCCAATCCGGAGCCACGAATATAGTGCTTACTCCTCTCCATCTTATCAATCTCAGTACCTTGGGTATGAGAGGCAGATGAGGGAACACATACACTGACTGGTACACCCACGGTGTTACCAGAGCGTCTACAGCTATTGCCTGAGGGTCCCTTGACCTGGCGCAATACCTGTCGAGTTTTTCCCAATGGTTTATAATCATGTGGAAGACTTCTGGGTGAAGTCCCCACTCTCCCGGGTGGAGGTCGTGTCTGCTGAGGAAGTCTGCTTCCCAGTTGTCCACTCCCGGAATTGCTGACAGTGCTATCACATGATTTTCCGCCCAGCGAAGAATCCTTGCAGCTTCTGCCATTGCCCTCCTGCTTCTTGTGCCACCCTGTCTGTTTACGTGGGTGACTGCCGTGATGTTGTCCGACTGGATCAACACCGGCTGACCTTGAAGCAGAGGTCTTGCTAAGCTTAGAGCATTGTAAATGGCCCTTAGCTTCAGGATATTTATGTGAAGTGATGTCTCCAGGCTTGACCATAAGCCCTGGAAATTCCTTCCCTGTGTGACTGCTCCCCAGCCTCGCAGGCTGGCATCCGTGGTCACCAGGACCCAGTCCTGAATGCCGAATCTGTGGCCCTCTAGAAGATGAGCACTCTGCAACCAACACAGGAGGGACACCCTTGTTCTTGGTGACAGGGTTATCCGCTGATGCATCTGAAGATGCGACCCGGACCATTTGTCCAGCAGGTCCCACTGGAAAGTTCTTGCGTGGAATCTGCCGAATGGGATTGCTTCGTAGGAAGCTACCATTTTACCCAGAACCCTTGTGCATTGATGCACTGAGACTTGGCTCGGTTTTAGGAGGTTCCTGACTAGCTCGGATAACTCCCTGGCTTTCTCCTCCGGGAGAAACACCTTTTTCTGGACTGTGTCCAGGATCATCCCTAGGAACAGAAGACGAGTCGTCGGAACCAGCTGCGATTTTGGAATATTGAGAATCCAATCGTGCTGCCGCAACACTACCTGAGATAGTGCTACACCGACCTCCAACTGTTCCCTGGATCTTACCCTTATCAGGGAATCGTCCAAGTAAGGGATAACTAAAATTCCCTTCCTTCGAAGGAATATCATCATTTCGGCCATTACCTTGGTAAAGACCCGGGGTGCCGTGGACCATCCATACGGCAGCGTCTGAACTGATAGTGACAGTTCTGTACCATAAACCTGAGGTACCCTTGGTGAGAAGGGTAAATTTGGACATGAAGGTAAGCATCCTCGATGTCCCGAGACATCATGTAGTCCCCTTCTTCCAGGTTCGCAATCACTGCTCTGAGTGACTCAATCTTGAATTTGAACCTCTGTATGTAAGTGTTCAAAGATTTTAGATTTAGAATCGGTCTCACCGAGCCGTCCGGCTTCGGTACCACAACAGTGTGGAATAATACCCCGTTCCCTGTTGCAGGAGGGGTACCTTGATTATCACCTGCTGGGAATACAGCTTGTGAATGGCTTCCAAAACTGTCTCCCTGTCAGAAGGAGACATCGGTAAAGCCGACTTTAGGAAACGGCGAGGGGGAGACGTCTCGAATTCCAATTTGTACCCCTGAGATATCACCTGAAGGATCCAGGGGTCTACTTGCGAGTGAGCCCACTGCGCGCTGAAATTCATTGAGACGGGCCCCCCACCGTGCCTGATTCTGCTTGTAAAGCCCCAGCGTCATACTGAGGGCTTGGCAGAGGCGGGAGAGGGTTTCTGTTCCTGGGAACTGGCTGATTTCTGCAGCCTTTTTCCTCTCCCTCTGTCACGGGGCAGAAATGAGGAACCTTTTGCCCGCTTGTCCACGAAAAGACTGCGCCTGATAATACGGCGTCTTCTCATGTTGCTTCCAAATGCCGTTTGAAATCCGCATCACCTGACCACTGTCGTGTCCATAACCCTCTACTGGTAGAAATGGACAACGCACTTAGACTTGATGCCAGTCGGCAAATATTCCGCTGTGCATCACGCATATATAGAAATGCATCTTTTAAATGCTCTATAGGCAAAAATATACTGTCCCTATCTAGGGTATCAATATTTTCAGTCAGGGAATCCGACCACGCCAACCCAGCACTGCACATCCAGGCTGAGGCGATTGCTGGTCGCAGTATAACACCAGTATGTGTGTAAATACATTTTAGGATACCCTCCTGCTTTCTATCAGCAGGATCCTTAAGGGCGGCCATCTCAGGAGAGGGTAGAGCCCTTACAAGCGTGTGAGCGCTTTATCCACCCTAGGGGGTGTTTCCCAACGCACCCTAACCTCTGGCGGGAAAGGATATAATGCCAATAACATTTTAGAAATTATCAGTTGTTATCGGGGGAAACCCACGCATCATCACACACCTCATTTAATTTCTCAGATTCAGGAAAACTACAGGTAGTTTTTCCTCACCGAACATAATACCCCTTTTTGGTGGTACTCGTATTATCAGAAATGTGTAAAACATTTTTCATTGCCTCCATCATGTAACGTGTGGCCCTACTGGAAGTCACATTTGTCTCTTCACCGTCGACACTGGAGTCAGTATCCGTGTCTGCGTCTATATCTGCCATCTGAGGTAACGGGCGCTTTAGAGCCCCTGACGGCCTATGAGACGTCTGGACAGGCACAAGCTGAGTAGCCGGCTGTCTCATGTCAACCACTGTCTTTTATACAGAGCTGACACTGTCACGTAATTCCTTCCAACAGTTCATCCACTCAGGTGTCGACCCCCTAGGGGGTGACATCACTATTACAGGCAATCTGCTCCATCTCCACATCATTTTTCTCCTCATACATGTCGACACAAACGTACCGACATACAGCACACACACAGGGAATGCTCTGATAGAGGACAGGACCCCACTAGCCCTTTGGGGAGACAGAGGGAGAGTTTGCCAGCACACACCAGAGCGCTATATATATATACAGGGATAACCTTATATAAGTGTTTTTCCCCTTATAGCTGCTGTATCTTTAATACTGCGCGTAATTAGTGCCCCCCCTCTCTTTTTTAACCCTTTCTGTAGTGTAGTGACTGCAGGGGAGAGCCAGGGAGCTTCCCTCCAACGGAGCTGTGAGGGAAAATGGCGCCAGTGTGCTGAGGAGATAGGCTCCGCCCCCTTATCGGCGGCCTTATCTCCCGTTTTTCTATGTATTCTGGCAGGGGTTAAATGCATCCATATAGCCCAGGAGCTATATGTGATGCATTTTTTGCCATCCAAGGTGTTTTTATTGCGTCTCAGGGCGCCCCCCCCCCCCAGCGCCCTGCACCCTCAGTGACCGGAGTGTGAAGTGTGCTGAGAGCAATGGCGCACAGCTGCAGTGCTGTGCGCTACCTTGTTGAAGACAGGACGTCTTCTGCCGCCGATTTTCCGGACCTCTTCTGTCTTCTGGCTCTGTAAGGGGGCCGGCGGCGCGGCTCTGGGACCCATCCATGGCTGGGCCTGTGATCGTCCCTCTGGAGCTAATGTCCAGTAGCCTAAGAAGCCCAATCCACTCTGCACGCAGGTGAGTTCGCTTCTTCTCCCCTTAGTCCCTCGATGCAGTGAGCCTGTTGCCAGCAGGTCTCACTGAAAATAAAAAACCTAAAACTAAACTTTTCACTAAGCAGCTTAGGAGAGCCACCTAGTGTGCACCCTTCTCGTTCGGGCACAAAATCCTAACTGAGGCTTGGAGGAGGGTCATAGGGGGAGGAGCCAGTGCACACCAGGTAGTTCTAAAGCTTTACTTTTGTGCCCAGTCTCCTGCGGAGCCGCTGTTCCCCATGGTCCTTACGGAGTCCCCAGCATCCACTTAGGACGTTAGAGAAAATCTTTTTACTCACACACAAGGCCATTAACCAAACTACACCAATGTACATCTCTTTCCTTATCTCAAAATCTCTCCCAATCCAACTTTCTCTGACGTCCTAGTGGATGCTGGGTACTCCGTAAGGACCATGGGGTATAGACGGGCTCCGCAGGAGACTGGGCACTCTTAAAAGAAAGATTAGGTACTATATCTGGTGTGCACTGGCTCCTCCCTCTATGCCCCTCCTCCAGACCTCAGTTAGTATCTATGCCCGGCCAGAGCTGGATGCACCCTAGGGGCTCTCCTGAGCTTCCTAGAAAAGGGCTAAAAGATATTCAATATATGATTATTGGAATAAAAGATGATTTGCATATCACTGATGACTCATCTGTCCCTGACACGAGAGTACACATGTTAAGGGGAAGAATGCTGAGGTAAATTTCCCTCCTCTCATGAGGAAAAAGAGCGGGAATCTCCAGACAAGAGACGGCAGCTTCCCACAAGAGAATTCTCAGGCTGTATCCTTTCCCCACTAGGGCCAGGATGTGTTGAGAATCTTCCCCTTGGGTGTCCTGTTTGCACTAGCTATTCTCAGGGATCCTGCAGATAGTGTGCACATTCTAGTATACTACCCAGACCGGCGATTGTGTCGGCATGGGTTTATAGCGCTGTGGCAGCGTGGACAGGTACCTTATCAGCAGAGATTGAGACCCTAGTATGCATATAAATATTTGAAGATGCTGTCTTAAGTGATAGATATATAATTATAAAGCATGCCCAAAGGGACATGAGTATACTGGGTCCTAGAGACAAAAGCTATGTCGATTTCTGCTTGACGTGTCCTGTAGAATATACATTGGACAGATGATGCCGACTTAAGAGGCATATGGAAGGCTGAGGATTGTGTGGAGAAAGGTTCTCGGGCCTGGTCTCCACAGCTATAGCTGGTAATTCTGATATTTTGCCTTATATTCCTGCACAGCCTAGGAAAGCACGACATTATTAAATGCAGCTTTTCGAATAAAGAAACAAGAAAGTCTGAGGTGCGTCCTTTCTTGTCAGAGCGGGGGGCAGAGGAAAGAAGCTGTACAACACAGCTAGTCCCCAGGAACAGAAGTCCTCCCCGGCCTCTACAAAAATCCACCGCATGTCGCTGGGGCTCCACAGGCGGAGCTAGGCCCGGTGGGGGCACGCCTTCGTAAGTCCAGCCACAAGTGGGTTCACTCCCTGTTAGATCCCTGGGCAATAGAAATTGTATCGCAG
This sequence comes from Pseudophryne corroboree, assembly GCF_028390025.1. Classification (NCBI taxonomy): domain Eukaryota; kingdom Metazoa; phylum Chordata; class Amphibia; order Anura; family Myobatrachidae; genus Pseudophryne; species Pseudophryne corroboree. The sequence goes on from NC_086444.1 coordinate 820,708,437, forward strand.
GGATACAGGCTGGACTGTGAGAAGATGCCCCCTCACCGAGGACCCGGCGGGCTTCCCCCCAAGAGAGGGAGCCAGTGTTAACTGCAATTCGTAAATTGTATCTTCAACAGGTGGTGGTCAAGGGTCCCCTCCTTCAACAAGAGGGTGTTATTATTCGACCATGTTATAAATCCGAAACCAGACGGTTCGGTTAGACCCATATTGTATTCAAATCCCTGAACATATACCTGAAACGGTTCAGGTTCAAGATGGAATCGCTAAGAGCGGTCATTGCAAGCCTGAAATGAATCGGGACATAAGGGATGCATACCTTCGTGTCCCCATTTATCCACCTCATCAGGCGTACCTCAGAATTGCGGTACGGGATTGTCATTACCAATTTCACCAAGGTAATGGCGGATATGATGGTGCTCCTGCGGAAGCAAGGTGTCACTATTATCACATACTTGGATGATCTCCTCATAAAAGCGAGATCAAGAGAGCAGTTGCTGGACAGCGTATCACCTTCTCTGGAAGTGAAACGGCAACACGACTGGATTCTATATATTCCGAAGTCACAGTTGGTTCCTACAGCTCATCTGCCTCGCCTAGGCATGATCCTAGACACAGACCAGAAGAGGGTTTATCTCCCGATAGAGAGAGCTCAGGAGCTCATGACACTGGTCAGGAATCCATTGAAAACCAAAACAGGTGTCAGTGCATCACTGCACTCGAGTCCTGGGAAGGATGATGGCATCATACGAGGCCATCCTCTTCGGCTGGTTCCATGCAAGGACAATGGAACTTACTGGACAAGTGGTCCGGATCACATCTTCAGATGCATCGGTTAATCACCCTATCCCCCAGGGCTAGGGTGTCTCTACTGTGGTGGCTGCGGAGTGCTCACCTTCTCGAGGGCCGCAGATTCGGCATTCAGGACTGGGTCCTGGTGACCACGGATGCAAGCCTCCGAGGGTGGGGGGCAGTTACACAGGGAAGAAAATTCCAAGGTTTGTGGTCAAGCCAACAGACTTGCCTTCACATCAATATCCTAGAACTAAGGGCCATATACAACGCCCTAAGTCAAGCGGAGTTCCTGCTTCGCGACCAACCGGTTCTGATCCAGTCAGACCCCAGGGGCTCATGTAAACCGCCAGGGCGGCACAAGGAGCAGGTTGGCGATGGTAGAAGCCACCTGAATTCTTCGCTGGGCGGAGAATCAAGTAAGCGCACTGTCAGCAGTGTTCATTCCGGGAGTGGACACGACCTCCACCCGGGAAAGTGGTGACTTCATCAGGAAGTCTTCACGCAGTTTTGCAAATTGATGGAAACTGCCTCAGGTGGACTACATGGCGTCCCACCTCAATAAAAAGATAAAAAAGGTTTTACGCTGGGTCAAGGGACTCTCAGGCGATAGCTGTGGTCGCACTAGTAACACCGTGGGTGTTCCAGTCGGTCTATATATTCCCTCCTCTTCCTCTCAGACCCAAGGGCTGAGAATTGTAATAAACGGAGGAGTGTGAACAATATTCTTTGCTCCGGATTGGCCAAGAAGGACTCGGTACCCGGAACTGCAAGAAATGCTCTCAGAGGACCCATGGCCTCTGCATCTCAGTCAGGAGATGTTGCAACAGGGACCCTGTCTGATCCAAGACTTACCGCGGCTGCGTTGGACGGCATGGCGGTTGAACGCCGGATCCTAGCGGAAAAGGGCATTCCGGATGCAGTTATTCCTACGCTGATAAAGGCTAGGAAAGACGTGACAGTAAGAATATTTCACTGTATATGGCGAAAATAGGTTGCTTGGTGTGTGGCCGGGAAGGCCCTACAGAGGAATTCCAGGGGGTTCGATTCCTGCAATTCCTACAGTCAGGAGTGACTATGGGCCTAAAATTAGGATCCATAAAGGCCAAGATTTCGGCCCTATCCCTTTTTCTCTCTCAAAAAGAACTGGCTTCACTGCCTGAAGTTCGGACGTTGTTACAGGGGTGCTGCATATTCAGCCCCTTTTGTGCCTCCAGTGGCACCTTGGGATCTTAACGTGTGTTGGATTCCTAAGATCCCACTGGTTTGAGCCACTTAAGACCGTGGAGCTAAAATATCTCACGTGGAAAGTGGTCATGCTTTTGGCCTTAGCTTGGACTAGGCGTGTGTCAGAATTGGTGGCTTTGTCATGTAAAAGCCCATATCTGATCTTCCATATGGAAAGGGCAGAATGGAGGACTCGTCCCCAATTTCTCCCTAAGGTGGTATCATCGTTTCATTTGAACCAACCTATTGTGGTGCCTGCGGCTACTAGGGACTTGGAGGATTCCAAGTTGCTGGACGTAGTCCGGGCCCTGAAACTTTTTGTTTCCAGGACGGCTAGAGTCAGAAAAACTGACTCGCTATTTATCCTGCATGCACCCAACAAGCTGGGTGCTCCTGCTTCAAAGCAGACTATTGCTCGCTGGATCTGTAGCACGATTCAGCTTGCACATTCTGCGGCTGGACTGCCGCATCCTAAATTAGTAAAAGCCCATTCCACGAGGAAGGTGGGCTCTTCTTGGGCGGCTGCCCGAGGGGTCTCGGCTTTACAACTTTGCCGAGCTGCTACTTGGTCGGGTTCAAACACTTTTGCAAAATTCTACAAGTTTGATACCCTGGCTGAGGAGGACCTTGAGTTTGCTCATTCGGTGCTGCAGAGTCATCCGCACTCTCCCGCCCGTTTGGGAGCTTTGGTATAATCCCCATGGTCCTTACGGAGTACCCAGCATCCACTAGGACGTCAGAGAAAATAAGAATTTACTCACCGGTAATTCTATTTCTCGTAGTCCGTAGTGAATGCTGGGAGCCCGTCCCAAGTGCGGACTCTCTGCAATACATGTATATAGTTATTGCTTAACTAAAGGGTTATTGTATGAGCCATCTGTTGAGAGAGGCTCAGTTATTGTTCATACTGTTAACTGGGTATAGTTATCACGAGTTGTACGGTGTGATTGGTGTGGCTGGTATGAGTCTTACCCTGGATTCCAAATCCTTTCCTAGTAATGTCAGCTCTTCCGGGCACAGTTTCCCTAACTGAGGTCTGGAGGAGGGGCATAGAGGGAGGAGGCAGTGCACACCAGATATAGTACCTAATCTTTCTTTTAAGAGTGCCCAGTCTCCTGCGGAGCCCGTCTATACCCCATGGTCCTTACGGAGTACCCAGCATTCACTACGGACTACGAGAAATAGAATTACCGGTGAGTAAATTCTTATTTTTTCACTGTTCACAAGATCTACGTCTCATATCCACACTCATTATTCACTCCCTCGCTCTCATTCACAACTGCAGGACGCACAGTAAGGCTCTCCTCTAGTCTCCAAAACTTCAAGCATTCCCTGAAAACTCACCTCTTCAGGCTAGCCTATCAAATTCCAGAACTGCCCACATAACTTTCATAAACTTTCCTATTCAATTACATCATCACTGTACTGTCCTCACATATTTTCCCATCTTCCTGACCCCAGACGACATTGCTGTGTGACCATAATATACAGCCCACCAAGAGCATTTGCAATCTGTTGGACCATTATGCTATAGATAACACCTATCCTGTCCTAACACCTGTCTGCATCAATGCCTATTTCCCTATAGATTGTAAGCTTGCGAGCAGGGCCTTCCTACCTTTATGTCTGTCTGCTATAACCCAGTTTTATTTTATCACTGTTGTTTCCAATTGTAGAGCCTAATTCAGACCTGACCGCACCTCTGCGACTTTGCAAAGGTTTGCGATCGGATAGTCGCCGCCCAGACAGAATGAAAAACCACCCCGTGCAAGTCTGCGTAAGCTGTGCAAAAAGCTTTGCATTCGCCGGTCAGCTGAAAATCCATTTGCAACTCACTCACCATCTAATGATTTTTCCAGTCTGTGCGTAGCCCAGGACTTACTCCTACAGTGCGAAAGTGCAGTTTGGCCTCGCGCCTGCGCATTACAATCCATACGCATGCGCAGTTGTTCGATAATCGGCTGCTGTGCGATTTCGCACAACAGTGATCAGGTCTGAATTAGGCCCGGAAAGCGGAAAGGAATTTGCTGTGCTACTGTATATAAGAAACTGTTAATAAATAATAAAGGTATAGTTTGAGCTACTAAATATATATTATTTGTATTGGAAAATTCTTATTTTTCTTTCTTCCGCAATTCAGTTGGTTATCCGTTACTGTATTTTATTAATGCCTGGTCTTTGAAACAGATGACAGAAAACAGTAAGGCCATTATAATGAAGCCATTCCCAAATATGCAGACACATGGAAAAGTGCTTCATTTTTTACAAATACAGCATGTTGGGGTTTTTTGGTCATAAAATCCACATCAAGGGGGTGATTTGGAGTTGGACGTAAAATGTATTCTTCAGCATATACATTCCAATTGTAAAGCGCAATGGAATTTACTGCGCTATATAAGAAACTGTTAATAAATAAAATAAATAAATATTTATACTGCACAGTTAAATACTATGCAAGTTTCCAATTACAATTACATACGCTGCGTTAAAATAGGTACATAATTTGATGTATGTAAGTATTCAATGTAACGGTATAGTACATATAACCCAAAATACTGAGACATCTCAGAAGCATAGCTGAAATGTGTCTACGTTTTTACTGTACTCCACCTGTCTCTCAAAGCACATGCAACTGAAAAGTGTCAGACACGTTACTGACAATAACGCTGCGAGTGTCAGACACATGACTCACAATACTATTGCAAATGATAGATACGTGTGACTGGCAATACCACTGCAAGTGTTAGATACATGTGACTGACAGTACCACATCAAGTGTTACATATGTGTGACTGACAATACCACAGCAGGTGTTAGATACAGTACGTGTGACTGACAGTACCACATCAAGTGTTAGATATGTGTGACTGACAATACCACTGCAAGTGTTAGATACGTGTGACTGACAGTACCACAGCAAGTGTTAGATACAGTACGTGTGACTGACAATACCACTGCAAGTGTTAGATACAGTACGTGTGACTGACAATACCACTGCAAGTGTTAGATACGTGTGACTGACAATACCACTGCAAGTGTTATATACAGTACGTGTGACTGACAATACCACAGCAAGTGTTAGATACAGTACGTGTGACTGACAATACCACAGCAAGTGTTATACATGTACGTGTGACTGACAATACTACTGCACTTTGTGCTCAGCAGTTTTGCAAATCTATCATGACATGCATAATCATGTTGTGCAAATACATTTGTGTCCAAACCAAAATCAAACACTAAATAAACAATAAATTAAATCAGGATGAAAATAAAAAAATATGTTCAGTTAAACATTTCATATTTAATAAAACTTAATTTGTTTAAAATGGTATGGGTTAAATATACAGTAGGAAATTAAATAATCACAAACTTTATTCCGCTCATTTCATTAGGAAGAGGGCGGGATGTCGGAGGATGACTGGCATGTATGATTTACATGTACATTTTTACTAATTGGTTTTAGAGATTGTGTTATTGAGTTAAACACAGTGGGCTTGATTCAGAATGGCAAGTAAGTCAGCCGCAAACGTAGCCGCACAGCACACTTGGAAATATACGTAGGTCTTCACCTGGTATTCAGAGTTGGGCCACCACCCCCAACATGTGAAATTAGTGGGCATTTGCCTCAGCTCATTGCCTCATGGCACACCCTCAGAACACATAACTTACATGCAAATGCCCTGTTGCCGCCCAGTTACACTGATACAGCTGCAAATGAACATGCGACTGTGATACATGACCATATATCGCCCATAGCTACACATAGAGAGTTATTCAGAGTGGTTAGCAAACCAAAAAAGTACACTATTGGGCAAAACCATGTTGCACTTCAGGTGGGGCAGATGTAATATGTGCAGAGAGATTTAGATTTGGGTGTGGTGTGTTTAAACTGAAATCTAAATTGCAGTGTAAAAATAAAGCAGGCAGTATTTACCCTGCACAGAAGCAATATAACCCACCTAAATCTAACTCTCTCTGCATGTTATATCTGCCCCCCCCCCCCCCCTGCAGTGCAACATGGTTTTGCCCAATTGCTAACTTTTTTGGTTTGCTCTGAATAACCTCCATAGTTCCATCCACAAATGGACTTCTATGCTACTCTAAATCGCGCCCAGTATTGTGAAATGGCATATTCTTCACATACATTTGTACCACTTTACAAATTCTAAAAAATAAATGTCTAAAACATTTTATAAAATACCTGGATTTCTTTCCAATACAACTTTTCTCTGTCATAAAACCCTTTAAAATCTTGATACTGGCGTAGTAATTCAATGGGGGGTTGAGAACCATATCGATCTAGTTTTGGCATATTTAAATCATCCACAAATATGATTACTCTTTTGTTGCCAGGAGCACCTGTGTGTGAGTTACAACGAGATGGATTACTTATAAACTCATGCAGACAGCAAACTAGGCACTCCACTGAGACTAAACCAGTCCTTTTATAATATGCTTAGTAGGCAAAGCTGTACTGCTTGTATACTCCTTTCAGTCCTACTATACAGTATTTTGCCTAGTGTGGTTTTACATACCTCCCAACATGACCCTCTCCAGGAGGGACAGAATGCTCTGCTCCTGGACTTCCCTCTTAATTTATGATTGTCATCACCCTTTCCTATCCATTAACCTGTTCAACACAGGTGCCGGCAATCATGCAGGAAGAGGAAAGTCCAGAAGCAGAGCATTGTGTCCCTCCTGAAGAGGGTCATGTTGGGAGGTATGCTGTCACCTGATATCCTCTGGATTATATGATGTATTTAGTAGACTTTATTGGTCTGCAGGATAAAACAGCTGCTTTTTGAGGTTTTCAACCATTGCACAATCCACAAGGTCTACAGATGAGTGAAATTAATTCACTAGTTTATATTACATTTACTTTACATACACAACTTTATTTAAAATGAATAACTGAAGATGTTCCGGAGAGAGGCTAATTATAAATATAGCATACAATTCTGTTTGTCTTTAATGCAGGTGTGTCGGTCTAAAACTGTAAGTAAAGCTTGCCCTATAGTGCCATCCAGTGTCCAAATAATGTATATGCATAATTTCTTGTAGTCTAGTCATGTTATATATAGTATATAACAGGTATGGTGGAACTGAGTTAGTTTCCTTAAGTGCATACAGGCAAAAATAAAGTTACTGTAAAACAAATTCAATCACATTACTTTGTGCCGCCATTCTGATCTACACTTTCAAGAGTCAATATGTATTGCTGATTTTGTGTATAGAATTTACCATATGACTAATCTACTTTCTAATTCAATAAAAATATTATTAACGCAAAATTTAGTAAAAGTATATAACAGTAATTTTTTTATTTTTTTTAAATAAGATTTAGTAGCTTTTTTTCTTTAGGTAAAATTAAGTTACCAAGAATGGTTTTTCTCTTCTTTTCCAGCTTTGACTCAATGATTTCCTGTGTCCGAGCAGAGGAAGTCTGGGCCGAGAAGTTTAGATAGACAGGTACGTATCCTGCTTCTTCTTGTATTCTGTTCAGCAATCCTCGAGCTACAACAGACTGAAGTCACAAAACAAATTTAAAATAAAAATAAGGTGGTGAGACTTGAATTGTTAAACCTAACTGGTGAGTAAAGTACCCAATTTCATTAAATAACCATAACACCCTACAGTATAAAATAAGTATTACAGGTTGAGTATCCCATATCCAAAATGCTTGGGACCAGAGGTATTTTGGATATGGGATTTTTCCGTATTTTGGAATAATTGCATACCATAATGAGATATCATGGTGATGGGACCCAAGTCTAAGCACAGAATGCATTTATGTTACATATACACCTTATACACACAGCCTGAAGGTCATTTTTGCCAATATTTTTAATAACTTTGTGCATTAAGCAAAGTGTGTCTACATTCACACAATTCATTTATGTTTCATATACACCTTATACACACAGCCTGAAGGTCATTTAATACAATATTTTTTATTATTTTGTGTATTAAACAAGGTTTGAGGACATTGAGCCATCAGAAAACAAAGGTTTCACTATCTCAGTCTCACTCCAAAAATTCCATATTTCGGAATATTCCGTGTTTCAGAATATTTGGATATGGGATACTCAACCTGTATTATAAATATCTGCAATGCAATGCCAAAGGTGGGTGGGGTTTACAAGGCATGGCTTCTCTTAGCCATACTTAACTACTCTACCAGTACATTTGGAGGCCCCCCGAATGAGAACAGAACAATATGCTAGACTAATGCAAGAGGTGCAGATCAGAGAGATGGGGTAGAGAGGGCCCTACTCCTGAGTGCTTACTGTCTACCTATGTGAACATAGATAGTTTATAGTTGGCGTCTTTATGGGACTCCCCTCTTGATTCACAGCAAATACGTAATCATGGCCCAACCGATTTCAGTGCAGAAGTAGGGAGGACCCATTAGGGTTGTGTGCTCTTTAGGGATACCAGTATAGCTCCCCAAAATGTAGCAATACTTGGTGGTACTTTGGCAGGTATGAAATAACTAATAGTAATTTCAAATAGATCACTGTATAGATTGACAGTAAATTTCTATGGATGCTTGAGTATCATTGCAAAAGCAGTGAACCTTATTGTGATCTATGTGATACTGACCCTCCAGAAATGGGGCCACATGTAATGACGCCCGAGTTCAGGTGCCGTGCGGGATGGTAGCTAAACTCGGACATTTTTTTAAAGGGGCAATCACTTACAAAGCAAAACATGCCTTGTACTGTATGTGAGTGCCCTTTAAAGAGCCCTCAGAGTTTGGCCGCCATCCTGCACAGCTGCTTAACTCGGGCGTTGATACATCCGGCCCCTGATCCCTACCGCACAGAAGAATTTAAATTGTATTTATATAGCTCCAGCATATTCCTGTGCCTCGGAATTATCTATGGTAAATTAATTAACTGATATTTTAACAATCCTCTCATCAATTATGAATTGATATTTTAAGAAACACTTTTCTCATCCATTACTTCAACAGAGATAGCTGCAAAAATGTGAAGTTGAGAAGCATTCTCTTGATGTGGCTGGTGGTCTATCCAAACTTGTTCTACGACATCTTTCCTTCTCTTAGCTAGACGTATTGTAAACAATCATTGGTTTCTATGTACAGTCATATACTGTACCAGATGGAAGAGGAAATGGTTCTACAGGGTTTTTTTACTAGCAGTATAGGGTCAACTCGGGAGTTTATATAGTTTATATCTACAACACACTTTGCAAACGTGTGCCAGTTGTTTAAGCTGTCTTAACATAATACTGAGATTAAATAATTGTTTATTGCCTAAGATGTATTGTAGGTATTATACAATGTCTTTTTTTTGTATTAGACAGCATATTAATGGAGATATACACTGTAGAGACCCAACATTATATCACTGTGTCATCACTGATATATATTATATACACCTTGCTGCCACCACTGTGTATGTGTGTGCACATAGGCCCTCATTCCGAGTTGATCGGTCGCAAGGCGATTTTAGCAGAGTTACACACGCTAAGCCGCCGCCTACTGGGAGTGAATCTTAGCTTCTTAAAATTGCGACCGATGTATTCGCAATATTGCGATTACTAACTACTTAGCAGTTTCAGAGTAGCTCCAGACTTACTCTGCCTGTGCGATCATTTCAGTGCTTGTCGTTCCTGGTTGACGTCACAAACACACCCAGCGTTCGCCCAGGCACTCCCACCGTTTCCCCGGCCACTCCTGCGTTTTTTCCGGAAACGGTAGCGTTTTCAGCCACACGCCCCTGAAACGCCGTGTTTCCGCCCAGTAACACCCATTTCCTGTCAATCACATTACGATCGCCGGAGCGAAGAAAAAGCCGTGAGTAAAAATACTTTCATCATAGTAAAGTTACTTGGCGCAGTCGCAGTGCGAACATTGCGCATGCGTACTACGCGGATTTTCACTGCGATGCGATGAAAAATACCGAGCGAACAACTCGGAATGAGGGCCATAGTTGCATACTGCACAAATAGCATTAACCCCACAGGCTCCTGACTGCACCGGGAGATATTGCATCCTGTACCTGCTGCAATTTTTCATTAACCATGTGTTATTATGCGCCTGATTGTAACTAATTAATAAACTGATCACTGATTAAATTATCTTCCATGTGGTCTAACCTCCATTGCACACTGCTGACTTCTATTGCCATCATAGGATCTGCCAATTAAATAGAAAATCTCAGTGGAGTAGCTATTGGCACAATAGTTTTGTCTGTGGTGACCTGATTTCTTCTACACAGTTACCATCCTGGCAAAGGACAGGAGTCAGGTGATATAATTAATTTCAAAGAATATTACTCTATCAGGAAAGCAATTTTACGGTCGACTTAAAAACTACCAGGTACTGTTGTACTTAGTATGGTAGTACTAAACCTCCTTCACTAGGGGCGGCATCGGGGTTAGTGACACTTGGTGCAGCCAATATACCTACATATAGGGTGTGTGGCTTTGAAAACCCTATTTGCGTTACAGATGCACGATTCGGTTCTCCAGAAATCCGAATTCAGTTGAATTTTGTGGATACAAACTGAAACAAAACCTGTTCTGGATCCCCAGAGTGGCTCTGATCCAAATCCCGGTTCAAATCTTCCTGCGATTCAAAATTAGTTTTTTTAAATTGGCTATTTTTATCAACGATTTTTAAACCGGTCAGGAAACCGAATCTGAATCAAAACACTTGAGGGTGTTTTTTTTTATAGGGGAATGGCCTCTGGGGAAGTACCCCCCGGTTATATAATTCTGGGGGCCTGCCAGCATCTCCGGGGGTGCTGGGCTGCCTCGGAGATTCTGGCTGCACTGCCGGCAACTCCTCAGGTATAGGAGCCAGGCGCTGCAGAATAATGTCACACTGCAGCACCCGGCTCCTGTGACTGCAGAGAAACCAGATTTTTTGTGTCACCCCATGTAAGGGTGATACCCGGTTGCGACCAGCACCACCCTTGTAACGCCTCTGCCTTAGACCCCTATAATCCTGCAAAACTCAGGTGGATCTTTGCAATTTTTTCACATTTCAATGGCGGTAGTGGTGAATTTCCCATTAGATATGTGAGGCACGTGTCTAGGGGCAGCACCTGTTTCAGGGCGGCACTTGGATGCTTACTGTCAGTCTAAAAAGTGCCAGTAACTGCTAAATATTTCCACTGTACTGTACCATATACCATCTTGAATGGAGTGTAAATGTGTAGGACACGCACAGACTGCCCCTGTAAGCTGTCCTACTTAGTAAATATGTATACATAATTAAAAAAAAAAAATCATAGTTAATGACTTTTCTTTATTATTAAATTAGCGATCCTCAAATGAGGGCTTATAACGAATCAATAGAAATAATAAAAATAAGCAGGGGAGGGGCAGCCGTTACTGTTGTGCCTAGAGGCAGCCTCACCCAAAAATCTGCCCCTGAATGGAGTCTGGAGAATTCAGCACTATAAGCTGCAGGTTAAACTAATTTAATGTCCCACATACTTGAACATGGTTTGAATTGTATTATTGAGGGGGCAAATTTTTATTTTAGGTTGTAAACTCATTTAATTTAAATCATTGTCTAAATAAATGAAATGTAGAAACTCTTACTTAAACAGTACAGTAATACATTTACCCCAAATGTTTCCAAAGTCGCTCACCTTGCCAACCCCTGTGATACCAGTAAATAGCACTGAGTGCCGTACAGCTAGCAGCTTTTCCATTAGATAGCCATAGCGCACGGTGTCAGTTGTAGGAACTAGCATTTCAAAAAATGGCACATTGCTGCTGTACTTGAAAGAGGGGATTATTCTCTCCCAGGGATCCAGTCGTTTGGTGTCATAATCCATATAAACACTCCATAGGTCACCAGAGGTAGGGAGCTGGGGGGAAATATATAAGAATGATATTGTCTTTTGGTTATCCATTATTATATGACTAGTAATAACATAAGAATAGCATGACAGAAAAACACAATGGGCCTGTTGCTTTATGGAAATGTAGTGTATCTCTGCCCATATGCGAAGCTGTTATCATCTTGGGGGTGCACCAGCCCCCTATCTATACGCTTGGTGTGATACTCATTGTCAGCATCTTTGTGCAATTGCACCAGTCTGTAGTTGATGCAAATTATATGTCTGGAAACAGGCCTATTTATTCTTATATCCAACCGCGCGTTGTGCACAGTTCCGTCAACGTGCTCTTCTGTGAACTTTGTCTACATGAGAACCCAGTTACGCCTTTAAAGTCAAAAATTAGATGCACTATAAATGCATAAGGCTCTAAGTCGCCAGTACTTGCATTTGTTCCAGAGCATGTGCTGTGTGAAAACACACAACATACCACCAGGGCCAATGTCTTCAAGCAATAAGACTGAGAGGCAATATAGATTCTAAAAATAATAAACTGATGTGGAATACAGTGGCTTTTCTGAGCACAGAAAATGTGTTTTAGGGGCCTAATCATTGTAATTTATAATAATAATAATAATTTTATTTAAACAGCGCTCTTTCTCCAACAGGACTCATGGCGCTTATTTAGTATCCAACTCACCACGATTTGCAAGGGTGGATACTAAACTACCAAAGCAATCCAATATCGCTCTGGTTGCGGGGAAGTTGCTTTTCGGAGGTTCTTATCACTTTTGCTGCTAAATGATGAGGTGAAAGCAGAAAGCAGCAAGGATCTGGGGACTAAAGCCATGTTCGTCTTGAGGATGGTGTCTGTTCCCACAGGCAAACTCTGAAAACTTTGAGTTTTTGCAGTCTGTTGAGTACGCAGAAGCCACATTGGGTCCCTAATAATGAATAGGCTGGTGTTTCCATATGTGTAACAGGCATGTCGAGCTTAATGAATAGGCCTCCTATTGCCTGTATATATTGTTTGTAAATGATTTGCAAAGTATCATTAATGTTCTTATTGTTTTACAATTTCACCCCTTCATTATCAATCATTTTGGCTGAAATATATATTTATTTTAGTTTAACAAGGTCAGTGTTATACTATTTTATCAAGGAGAGATGAAGTTAGCATTTTGGTAGTATATTGGAATAAACATCTTTTTGTGTTGAGTATCCCTTATCCAAAATGCTTGGGACCAGAAGTAGTTTGGATATCGGATTTTTCCGTATTTTGGAATAACTGCATACCATAAAGAGATATCATGGCGATGGGACCTAAGCACAGAATGCATTTACGTTTCATATACACTGTATACGCACAGCCTGAAGGTCATTTTAGGCAATATGTTTTGTAACTTTTTGCATTAAACAAAGTGTGTGTACATTCACGCAATTCATTTATGTTTCATATACACCTTATACACACACAGCCTGAAGGTCTTAAAATACAATATTTTTAATAACTTTGTGTATTAAACAAAGTTTGTGTACATTGAGCCATCAGAAAACAAAGGATTCACTATCTCACTCTCACTCAAAAAATTCTGTATTTCGGAATATTCCGTATTTCGGAATATTTGGATATGAATACTCAACCTGTATTGAAACACTGGATGTAACTATTTTCCAGCCTCCCTGAATTAATGTCTTGTTACTTCAGGCAAGCCATTGGTGTTTTTACTCACCGTTGTTTACAAATCTTGAAGTTTAATTCTGACATATTGCTAACTGCTGGCTAATATCTGTCAGCTGCATTTGTATTAGACACATTGGTGAGATGGCAAGACTGTGTACATGTGTTTTCATAAGCATATGTGATCTATTGAAATGTATTAATTCACCATACATTATCATGACAGAGACACTGAAACATTGTATGTGACTATTTACCAGTCTCCCTGAATTGACTCCTTCTTACTTCAGGTAAACCATTGGTTCTTTTACTCACTGGTGTCTGCAAATCCTGCGGTTGAATTCTGACATACTACCAATTGCTGGTTAATATCGGTTAGCTGCAATTGTGTTAGATACCCTGGTGAGACGACAAGTCTGTATTCTTGTTTTTTCTCACAAGCATATGTGATCAAGTATATTGGAGTTATTATTCATTATTGTGATAGGAAGCGTCCCCCAGAAAATTCTTAACGAAAATTTCTTAACCTAAATTCCTTTCCATGACACTCTCTCATCCATACTTGGGGCTGCACTCTGCAATGCTGCTATAAGTAACAGAGGCCCCTATTTGGACGGGTGTGGTATGGAAGAGAGATAGTAACTAGGTCGACAGTGTCTAGGTCGACCACTATTGGTCGACAGTAACTAGGTTGACAGGGTCTTTAGGTTAACAGGTTACCGTTCCCAATCGTAGTCCGCGTGGATCGTTAAGTATGAAAAGGTTCAAAAAAGAAAAAATCATGAAAAAAATCATGTCGACCTTTTGACCTGTCGACCTAGAACATGTTGACCTAGAGACCCTGTCGACCAATAGTGGTCGACCTAAATAGTGTCGACCTAGTTACTGTCGACCTAGAGACCGGATCCCATTTGGACAGCAGAAGTGCAACATTTCTCTTTCTTCCCACTTAATTTTTTTTCTATTATTATTATTATTATTATTATTATTATTATTATTTTTGTTATATCATATCTTACTTATACTCTGTCACCTACATAATTTTCATACACTCTGTCATCCAATAATAGGAAAATCCTAGGCGTAGAGTAGTGACGCTTATCCACCATCTACAGTCATACCACACTGGAGATGCCCGATCTCATCTGATCTTGGAAGCCAAGCAGTGTTGGGCTTGGTCAGTACCTGGAAAGGGGGACATTCTGGGAATACCAAGTACTGTAGTACTGGGTGTGATATGTTAGATATAATAGACTTAGATTGACAGTGTCTAGGTCGACCACTATTGGTCGACAGTAAGTAGGTCGACATGGTTTCTAGGTCGACAGGGAGACTATGTCGATGTGTACTAGGTCGACATGAAAAACGTCGACATGAGTTTTTTACATTTTTTTGGTGTCGTTTTCTTGGTAGAGTCATGGGGAACCCCAATTAGTGCACCGTGTCCCCTCGCATGCTTCGGGCAGGTTACCATTCCTAATTGTAGTCTACATGGATCGTAAAGTATGAAAAAGTAAAAAAAATGAAAAAAAATGTGAAAAACTCATGTCCACCTTTTGTCATGTCGACCTAGTACATGTTGACCTAGAGTCCCTGTCGACCTAGAAACCATGTCGATCTACTTACTGTCAACCAATAGTGGTCGACCTAGACACTGTTGACCTAAGTCTTGTCGACCCAGAGACCGGTTCCTGTAGTACTACGAAACAGCTGAACTACTATACTTACCTTGGAGAGCAGAAGTGTACTTTACTTACCTCAATACCAGATATTTGGGTGCATACACTCTCTCATTGCTCATACGATGGCGACAGATGAGCAAAAGCAGAAGTGACTGGTCTCCACTATTGGCTTCCACTATCCTTCTCTACTACTATATACCCGGATATACCCTTTTTAAACTGGTGCTACATCGCATATGCACTTTTATTTGCTTAAAGACCGAATTGGTCAATATATTTAATTTAGGTTTAATCATCCAATGAACTAGATGTTGTGGGTGTTTGGAGAAATACGGCCTGGCTTCTGTTCTCCTAAGTTGTGATCGTATTATATTACATTTTGATTTAATGGATAAGAGAGCAGGACAGTAAAAATATTCGCTCTGATCAATGTCACATTTGATCTTTCCTACTCCAAACTTGTTCCTTCGGCCTACACAACACATTAATTAGGTGAAACATATACAGAAATAAAGTACTTTACACGTGATAAGATTTATAACAGAAAGGAACTTTTTTGAGTAACCAATTTAATAACCTCTTACCTTTGCAGGTTTTCTGGTTGTCTTGATTTCTTAAGTGTATAATAATAAAAGTTAAGTTTTAACACAGTAATTTTACTTATCCTCACCACCACACTATATGATATTTGAAGCATGCCCAGACAGACAAAACAGTCTTCTTGCCCTTGTGCAAAACCCCATGAATTATTTGTTCGATGTCCCTATTTGGCAGCATATATAACTCATTGTTAATTGGATCTAATAAACTTGTTTCTAATAAAGCCAACCTATATAGATCTTATAGCGCGGATGGTGTAATGATTAGCATTACTGCCTCACAGCACTGAGGTCATTGGTTCGATTCCCACCATGGTCCTAACTGTGTGGAGTTTGTATATTCTCCCCGTACTTGCGTGGGTTTCCTCCGGGGTACTCTAGTTTCCTCCCACAATCCAAAAATATACTGGTAGGTTGATTGGCTCCCAACAAAAATTAACCCTAGCGTGAATGTGTCTGTGTGTACATGTGATAGGGAATATAGATTGTAAGCTCCACTGGGGCAGGGCCTGATATGAATTGGCAAATAGTCTCTCTGTACAGCGCTGCGGAATATGTGTGCGCTGTATAAATAACTGGTAATAATAATAGCGCTATAAGTTACTCTGAGACTGCTTATTTTGGATGCCCACTGCTGAGGGAAGTTCTGTGACATCACAGGATTTCCTGTTCATACCAAAAAGCAGCACATGACGTGCCATGTGTTTCCATCAAAGTGTAATGAACTGAATTAATTGCTTTATGGCAATCCCTGCATCCACCATTTGTCATTTGAATTCTTTACTGAAAACGCTAACATAATTTACTACCCATCAATTTATACAGCAAGAGGAAAAAAGGCTAGTGCACTACAGTACCATTCTACGTCAGTGTGCTACTAGAATGTGGCTGGTAGTAGAGTTAGAGAAATAAGTGTTCATGCAACATTTAAAATAAAACTCCAATTTTTCCTAAATTACGTGTATTTATATTACGATTCCAATGTGCGTACAGACTATTTTATGCAGGACAATATATTTTTCCATAAGATATCACTGGGCAAGTGTAAAGCTTTTTATGGTGGAATTCAATTAGCCCTGATAATTTAACAGGGGGTGAAAAATGGGGCCAGCCTTGACCTTTTTTTCATGATTTTTAGCTTCAGGCTATTCAATTACATCTCGGGTTTTTGCCCATTAAATACCGGTAATCTGTTTTTGGGGTGTCAACACGTAGAACTCAGGGTAAGTTCCTACAACTACGTGCTAACAATGCTGCGGTTTGCGAAGACAGGTTATTTAACAAGATGATTTTTTTAGAACCTGCTCAGGTCACGAAAAAATATCCCCAATTAAGTGCAACCTACAGATTGACTTCGGGGACAATTGAATAGCTCTGGAGAATCAATTAACCAGCTGTAAATTACAGCGGCTAATTTAATTCCCCCATTAGTACTCAATCACACCTTTCTTACCATACATGATGTAGTTGAAAAAGTACTTCAATCTTATTTTTACATAGAAAGACATCAGAATTAGCAAATTCTACATATAAAACATGCTTTTAAAGGACAAATCATCACTTACCTTGGCTTCAGGATTATCTTCAAATTGCTGCCTGACAAATGTATCAAAAGCATCCCAATGATTTTCTGTGAGATTTCCCCCCAATGACCAGACATAGCAGAAGACGAAAGTCTGACAGACGAGGCTATTTAGTCTTGATTGATCCTGAGGATAATAAACATTTGGTAATAAAATCTTATTATTCTCTTCTCTTCCTGTTAATAAACGAGTCTTCCTAAAACTGTATCCCTTTGTATCTCACATTGGCTTTTAAAAATAATTAGGTTTGTTGAGAAAAACCGTTGTCAATTAACTAAATAGATGCTGTGAAAAGAAGGGACTTGGAGCTTAGTATCCAATAGGACAAAACAATGTAGCATTAGAAGCAATCAGGCACTTTAGCTTGAAATAAATACAATATAGGGGCAACATAGGATCATTTTTCAAACTGTAATGATTGGCTGGTGCGTTATCACCTTCCACTTATCACTTCTTTATCACTGTTTTATCATTTCTCCAGGCTTAATACATCTGCACCATAGTTCTATTTTCCTAATTATTTTTCAAGCCATTTAAATGCCTGGATACATCTGTTAAGAAGCCATATTAAATGTACACTTTAAGATATATCTAATCCCATCCTGTACTGCCAGGTACCATAGCAGTCTCTAGGTTTATTACTTACTTAGAACAAATGTATGATATTTGAAACACATTTTTTTAGTTATATTACCAAACCTGAATGTTAATTTAAAAAAACGTTTTTGTATCCCGCTATCTATATTTTATATACTGTGCACGTGTACCATTTTTAAGTCTGGTCCTCCTTTCCCGAGCAGCAGGGATTCAAGCAGACAGCACAGTGTAGTTACTTTACTGATATCCACTTGAGAAATGGCTTGAGTGCATTTTCTGGTTACAAACCTTAAGCCATCTTCAACGTATCGTTCAAACAAATTCAGAATGTATTGCACTGTTTCATTATTCATCTGTAATAACAAAATGCACTGAGATCATCATAACACAAAATGTATTGTCTTTACATACATAGGACAGGAGGGTGGCACTCGATATACCGGATGTCGAGATCCCGGCGCTCAGTAATCCTGACCGCTGGGATACCGACAACTATTTTCCCTCTTGGGGTGTCCACGACACCCCTGGAGGGAGAATAAATAGCATGGTGCGCATAGTGCCCGCAACATGGTGAGCGTAGTGTGGCGAGTGCAGCGAGCCCGCAAGGGGCTCTTTTGCGCTCGCCACGCTGACAGCATTACGGAACAGGATCCCGGCGCTCAGCATACCGGCAGCCGGCCAATCATATTACACCCGGGCAGGCCACAGACCCTTATTTATTAAAGATTGATAAAAATGAAAATAATTTAGGATTTCTCCCTTACTAAAGGGTAACCGCTAGCTAATGCCGGTGGTACACACTGCTGGAGATACTAAAATCATGGGGAAGTCTATTTAAGAAGGACTGTGACAGTACGTTTATCATGGCTGCTATTTTCGTTCTGCTATTTCTATTTTGAAAAGATATATTTTTAGTCTGGCTTGCAGTTCATTGTGTATGTTTGAAACAGCAAACCCAGGTCACGCAGTGCACAAAGGCACTGAAAACTGTCCGGAGAAGCAGTAAATGGGCTCCTACCGAAGCCAGACGCCATCGCCAGGGAACTATCAATCAGCTGACTTTGCAAACTTTACTATACTGTGGCTATAACTGATTTTCTATTGTTGTGATAAGTGGTGACAGAAAATCTTTGTTATTATCACTGCATATAAGTAGAGAGCTCTAATGTGCTGGAAAAAGTTTATGTAAACTTACAGTATCTCCCATTAGCTGTTTTAGAACTACAATTCTCAGCAAGCAACGGGGGGAGTGGCTTCACTGAGAGCACAAAAGATCCTCAAAACACAGTACAAAATTCATACACATTACAGTAAAGGGCTAGAAAGTGTAGATAATAAATACTCAAGTGACATGGAGCATATACAGTAATATACAAATCAAATGAGTCTTCACTAATAAACATTTAATCAGCCTTCTCCTTCACAAACAAATTAGTACACTGTACTACTGCTATTAGATATGACAATATTTGTATAAACAGACATGGTCAGCAGCTGTCATTATCATCATTAGCTCAGAACTGGCACCGCGAGTAATCTATTTTCAAACAAGGGCTATTGTACCGTTTATGTGGCCATCTTCAGTGAATTTCACATTGACACACCCTTACTGTACTTTGATATTGTCTACACGTCACCCCCAACACTCCAGATGGGTGTAGTATGGTATGCCGGCGGCCGGGCTCCAGGCGACCACCATACCGGCGCCGGGAGCCCGACCGCCGGCATACCGACAGCAAGGCGAGTGCAAATGAGCCCCTTGCGGGCTCGCTGTGCTCGCCATGCTGCGGGCACGGTAGCGCGCAATGCTATTTTATTCTCCCTCCAGGGGGGTCGTGGACCCCCACGAGGGAGAAAAAGTGTCGGTAAGTCGGCTGTCAGGTTTCCGGCGCCGGTATACTGTGCGCCGGGATCCCGACAGTCGGCATACTGAAGACTACCCCTCCAGACTGCCATCTGAACCCCTGTTAGTGAAGGGAGTCATATGAAAAAGTTGCGAGCACATGTAAAAAAAAAAACAGGGCAGAATTGCAGCCAAAAAAGGCAAATACACGCATTTGCATCCAATTCTTAATGAGGTCCCATGGGTGGAAACTGGTAAATAGAACGTTTCTGAAATTGGCATTAAAAAATGCTATTATTTTGGTGATTTACATTGTGATTTTCAAATCTCCAATACTATTAAAGATAAATCGCCGCCCACTATTTAAAATAAATGACAAAAATAAATAAATAACAAAACAATTTAATATCACAGAAATTATCATGGGAATCTAGGAAATAAGAATTTGAAACGTTGCCAGTGATGTCACCAAAAATGATCAGGTGAATTTGGATTAAAACAGTGTGATAGAAAAAATAAGAATTTACTCACCGGTAATTCTATTTCTCGTAGTCCGTAGTGGATGCTGGGACTCCGTAAGGACCATGGGGAATAGCAGGAGACTGGGCACAACTAAAGAAAGCTTTAGACTACTGGTGTGCACTGGCTCCTCCCTCTATGACCCTCCTCCAGACTTCAGTTAGGATACTGTGCCCGGAAGAGCTGACACAATAAGGAAGGATTTTGAATCCCGGGTAAGACTCATACCAGCCACACCAATCACACCGTATAACTCGTGATACAATACCCAGTTAACAGTATGATAACAACTGAGCCTCTCAACAGATGGCTCAACAATAACCCTTTAGTTAAACAATAACTATATACAAGTATTGCAGACAATCCGCACTTGGGATGGGCGCCCAGCATCCACTACGGACTACGAGAAATAGAATTACCGGTGAGTAAATTCTTATTTTCTCTGACGTCCTAAGTGGATGCTGGGACTCCGTAAGGACCATGGGGATTATACCAAAGCTCCCAAACGGGGCGAGAGAGTGCGGATGACTCTGCAGCACCGAATGGGCAACTCTAGGTCCTCCTCAGCCAGGGTGTCAAACTTGTAGAATTTAGCAAATGTGTTTGACCCCGACCAAGTAGCTGCTCGGCAAAGTTGTAGAGCCGAGACCCCTCGGGCAGCCGCCCAAGAAGAGCCCACCTTCCTCGTGGAATGGGCTTTTACTGATTTAGGATGCGGCAGTCCAGCCGCAGAATGTGCAAGCTGAATCGTACTACAGATCCAGCGAGCAATAGTCTGCTTTGAAGCAGGTGCACCCAACTTGTTGGCCGCATACAGGATAAATAGCGAGTCAGTCTTTCTGACTCCAGCTGTCCTGGAAACATAAATTTTCAGGGCCCTGACTACGTCCAACAACTTGGAAGCCTCCAAGTCTTTAGTAGCCGCAGGCACCACGATAGGTTGGTTCAGATGAAAGGCTGATACCACCTTAGGGAGAAATTCTGCCCTATACATATGGAAAATCAGATAAGGGCTTTTACATGACAAAGCCGCCAATTCTGATACACGCCTGGCCGAAGCCAAGGCCAACAACATGACCACTTTCCACGTGAGATATTTAAATTCCACGGTCTTAAGTGGCTCAAACCAATGTGACTTTAGGAAATCCAACACCACGTTGAGATCCCAAGGTGCCACTGGAGGCACAAAAGGGGGCTGAATATGCAGCACTCCCTTAACAAAAGTTTGAACTTCAGGTAGTGAAGCCAGTTCTCTCTGGAAGAAAATCGATAGAGCCGAAATCTGGACCTTAATGGAACCCAATTTTAGGCCCATAGTCACCCCTGACTGTAGAAAGTGCAGGAAACGGCCCAGCTGAAATTCTTCCGTTGGGGCCTTCCTGGCCTCACACCACGCAACATATTTACGCCATATGCGGTGATAATGGTTTGCCGTTACTTCTTTCCTAGCTTTAATCAGCGTAGGAATGACTTCCTCCGGAATGCCCTTTTCCTTCATGATCCGGTGTTCAACTGCCATGCCGTCAAACGCAGCCGCGGTAAGTCTTGGAACAGACAGGGCCCCTGCTGCAGCAGGTCCTGTCTGAGCGGCAGAGGCCATGGGTCCTCTGAGACGTGTCGTAGGGACCAGCTGTGACTTTGGAATATTTAGAATCCAGCCGTGCTGTTGTAGCACCTCCCGAGATAGTGCTACCCCGACCAACAACTGCTCCCTGGACCTCGCCTTTATCAGGAGATCGTCCAAGTACGGGATAATTAAAACTCCCTTCTTTCGAAGGAGTATCATCATTTCGGCCATTACCTTGGTAAAGATCCTCGGAGCCGTGGATAGACCGAACGGCAACGTCTGGAATTGGTAATGACAATCCTGTACCACAAATCTGAGGTACTCCTGGTGAGGATGGTAAATGGGGACATGCAGGTAAGCATCCTTGATGTCCAGTGATACCATGTAATCCCCCTCGTCCAGGCTTGCAATAACCGCCCTGAGCGATTCCATCTTGAACTTGAATTTTTTTATATATGTGTTCAAGGATTTCAAATTTAAAATGGGTCTCACCGAACCGTCCGGTTTCGGTACCACAAACATTGTGGAATAGTAACCCCGTCCTTGTTGAAGTAGGGGCACCTTTACTATCACCTGTTGTGAATACAGCTTGTGAATTGCCTGTAACACTGCCTCCCTGCCTGAGGGAGTGGTTGGTAAGGCAGATTTGAGGAAACGGCGGGGGGGAGACGTCTCGAATTCCAGCTTGTACCCCTGAGATACTACTTGAAAGATCCAGGGATCCACCCGTGAGCGAGCCCACTGATTGCTGAAATATTTGAGACGGGTCCCCACCGTACCTGGCTCCGCCTGTGGAGCCCCAGCGTCATGCTGTGGACTTAGAGGAAGCGGGGGAGGACTTTTGTTCCTGGGAACTGGCTGTATGCTGCAGCTTTTTCCCTCTACCTCTGGGCAGAAAGGACGCGCCCTTAACCCGCTTGCCCCTATTGGGCCGAAAGGACTGTACCTGATAATACGGTGCTTTCTTTGGTTGTGAGGGAACCTGGGGTAAAAATGTAGACTTCCCAGCTGTTGCTGTGGAAACGAGGTCCGAGAGACCATCCCCGAACAACTCCTCACCCTTATAAGGCAGAACTTCCATGTGCCTTTTAGAATCTGCATCTCCTGTCCACTGCCGAGTCCATAACCCTCTCCTGGCAGAAATGGACATTGCACTAATTTTAGATGCCAGCCGGCAAATATCCCTCTGTGCATCCCTCATGTATAAAAGTGCGTCTTTAATATGCTCTACGGTTAGCAATATAGTGTCCCTGTCTAGGGTATCAATATTTTCCGACAGGGAATCTGACCACGCAGCTGCAGCACTGCACATCCATGCTGAAGCAATAGCTGGTCTCAGTATAACACCTGTGTGTGTATATATAGACTTCAGGATAGCCTCCTGCTTTCTATCAGCAGATTCCTTCAGGGCGGCCGTATCCGGAGACGGTAGTGCCACCTTCTTTGACAAGAGTGTGAGCGCTTTATCCACCCTAGGGGATGTTTCCCAACGTGCCCTATCCTCTGGCGGGAAAGGGTACGCCATTAGTAACCTCTTAGAAATTACCAGTTTCTTATCAGGGGAAGCCCACGCTTCTTCACACACTTCATTTAACTCCTCAGATGGAGGAAAAGCTACTGGTAGTTTTTTCTCTCCAAACATAATACCCTTTTTTGTGGTACCGGGGGTAACATCAGAAATGTGCAACACATTTTTCATTACCTCAATCATGTAACGTGTGGCCCTACTAGAAGTTACATTAGTCTCATCGTCGTCGACACTGGAGTCAGTATCCGTGTCGACATCTGTGTCTGCCATCTGAGGTAGCGGGCGTTTTAGAGCCCCTGATGGCTTTTGAGATGCCTGGGCAGGCACAGGCTGAGAAGCCGGCTGTCCCACATTTGGTATGTCGTCAAACCTTTTATGCAAGGAGTCGACACTGTCGCGTAATTCCTTCCACAGCACCATCCACTCAGGTGTCGACCCCGCAGGGGGTGACATCACATTTATCGGCATCTGCTCCGCCTCCACATAAGCCTCCTCATCAAACATGTCGACACAGCCGTACCGACACACCGCATACACACAGGGAATGCTCTGACAGAGGACAGGACCCCACAAAGCCCTTTTGGGGAGACAGAGAGAGAGTATGCCAGCACACACCAGAGCGCTATATAACACAGGGATCCCACTATAAATGAGTGTTTTCCCTTATAGCTGCTTATTTTATATATACTGCGCCTAAATTTAGTGCCCCCCCTCTCTTTTTTACCCTTATGTAGCTTGACAACTGCAGGGGAGAGCCAGGGAGCGTCCTTCCAGCGGAGCTGTGAGGGAAAAATGGCGCCAGTGTGCTGAGGGAGATGGCCCCGCCCCTTTTCCGGCTTTTTCTGGAATTCTGGCAGGGGTAATTTTACATCTATATAGCCTTCCTGACTATATATGGTGTAGATTTGCCAGCCAAGGTGTATTATATTGCCCTCAGGGCGCCCCCCCCCCAGCGCCCTGCACCCATCAGTGACCGGAGTGTGAGGTGTGCATGAGGAGCAATGGCGCACAGCTGCAGTGCTGTGCCCTACCTTGTTGAAGACAGAAGTCTTCTGCCGCCGATTTTCAGTAACACTTCTTGCTTCTGGCTCTGTAAGGGGGCCGGCGGCGCGGCTCCGGGACCGAACAGCGAGGTCGGGTCCTGTGGTCGATCCCTCTGGAGCTAATGGTGTCCAGTAGCCTAAGAAGCCCAAGCTACCACCAGTTAGGTAGGTTCGCTTCTTCTCCCCTTAGTCCCTCGTTGCAGTGAGTCTGTTGCCAGCAGATCTCACTGTAAAATAAAAAACCTAAAATATACTTTCTTTCTAGGAGCTCAGGAGAGCCCCTAGTGTGCATCCAGCTCAGCCGGGCACAAGATTCTAACTGGAGTCTGGAGGATGGTCATAGTGGGAGGAGCCAGTGCACACCAGTAGTCTAAAGCTTTCTTTTAGTTGTGCCCAGTCTCCTGCGGAGCCGCTATTCCCCATGGTCCTTACGGAGTCCCAGCATCCACTTAGGACGTCAGAGAAAATAAAATATCAGTGGGGTGGAGTTAGGGGGGCAGGTGAGAGCTCAGGTGAGATGGTGACAGGAGAAATAGGTTTTTGCCATTCAGGACACCATGGGGGGTATTCAATTCTTTGAAAAGTCAGTTTCGTGTCAGTTTTTTGCTATCTAATAGACAGGAAAAAAACAGACACCCAATCGACTTTTCAAAACATTTGAATTCCCCCCCATGTGAGATAGTCGGGCTGATGCAGGTGCAACATAAGTCTGCTACATATAAGCATAGTTGCAAGTGTAGGCATATTTATAGCGTATACCAATTGGCTGAGATAGTGGTCCTAAGCGGAGGGCTGAAACAAGGCCCTGCTCATGAAAGCATACATTCTACTAGGAAAGGGGTCAGGGGAAGTACAGTAGAGGGTTTATTGGGGACAATACATGCTAGAGTACTATCCATGCAGCTTTCAGCACACATGGAATAATGGTTACCATGCACCTACTTTAGAAAGGAGCCCAGCTATCCAGGTTTGTACATATGGCATCCACTTAAGTTCTTCTGGATCAATATAAACCATTCCGCATCGACTTACTGTAGCTGGAGATGCAACTTTTAAATCCTGAACCTGAAACATAAACAAAAAGAAAATGCTTAACAAGACAAACTGATGGTTTATGACTGAGTGAGAGGCAATTATGGTTCATTACAAGCTTTTGTAAAACTATTCCATGTACTAGATGGTAAGCCAGATGGTTGTTACAGTAGCATTCTTGTATGTTTACTAATTATTCAGCTATTTGGAATAAAGCTGCTCAGATTCCAGTATATGGACATAAAAATAGAAAAGTTCTCAGACAAATGTCATGTGAATAATCCCGCTTGATTGCGTGTTGCTTAGATAAGAAACCGTTTGAGTATATTACATTGTGTTACATTAAAAATACTAACTTTTATTAGACAAACATATTAGAATATTTGATTATTACAGACACTTTGGGGGGTATCCAATCAGATGCAAGCCGTTTTCGGCGGATCAAAATTTGCTGATATTAAGTTTTTGTACCAATGGTCATTATCGCCCCTACTCATCAGGAAGGGCACTGTATTGATCTTGTATACATTTAAATCACTTCTTGTCCCTCCCTCACCCAACCCACCAGCCACTATCAGTGCGCAAGATCTCACTTCCTATTTCAAGGACAAGATTGATAAGATCCGAAATGAAATGGTATGCTCTTCCATAGCCAGTGGCCTGCTCAATTCCCTTCCTGAACCCTCTAACATCTTCTCTTCATTTAATCCTACAAATGAAGATGAAGTATCTGCACTCTTCTCATCTGCCTACTCTACCTCTCCCCTTGACTCTATACCCCCACAAATTAGTAAAGCTCTGTCTGCTGTGCTCATCCCAACTTTAACTAAAATTTGTAATCTCTCTCTGTCTACTGGTATCTTTCCTTCTCTGTACAAGCATGCAGTGATTACTCCCATTCTGAAAAAAACAAAACTCTGACCCTAAGTCTCTCTCAAACTACCGTCCCATCTCTTAGCTCCCATGCCCCTACTTGAGAGACTTTCCTACACTCGCCTCACACACTTTCTTAACTCACACAGTTTACTTGACCCACTTCAGTCAGAGACAGCACTGACTAGGGGTAGCAAATGATTTGGTCACTGCTAAATCTAAAGGCCATTACTCACTACTTATTCTCCTTGATCTCTCTGCTGCTTTTGACACTGTTGACCACTCTCTTCTCATACAAACACTACAATCCCTAGGTCTTTAGGACACAGCCCTTTCTTGGTTCTCATCCTACTTATCTAATCGCTCCTTCAGTGTTCATTTCTCTGATTCCACCTCCTCTTCACTACCTCTCTCAGTTGGAGTAACGCAAGGTTCAGTCTTAGGTCTTCTGCTTTTCTCTATCTATACCACATCTCTTGGCCAACTAATCAACTCTTTCAGATTTCAGTACCATCTGTATGCAGATGATACTCAAATCTACCTATCCTCCATAGATTTGTCACCATCTGTATTGGGCCGTGTCACTGACTGCCTTTCTGCCATTTCATCTTGGATGACATCTTGACACCTCAAACTTAATATTTCCAAAACAGAATTAATTATATTTCCACCGGCCAACAGTAGTTACCAACCTGATATCTCTATCACTTTTGATAACTCAGCAATCATCCCTACACCACAAGCTCGCTGCCTAGGTGTCATTCTTGACTCTGAACTGTCTTTTGTCCCCCACATTCAATCTGTCTCAAGATCATGTTACATACATCTAAAGGGGGATACTCACGGAGCGATATTCTAAGCAATCTGACTAGATTGCTTAGAATGTCAGCATTATCGCTCCGTGTGTAGCCCCCTCAGCGATAGCGATGCACGGCCCCGCACATCGCTATCGCTGCTGCTAGATTGGCCTGCATGCAGGCCAATCTAGCGGGTCGCTCACTTCACCCGCTGGGTGAAGTGAGCGGCCCCCCGTCTCCCCCCGCACGCTCAGCACAGATTGCGTTGTGCTGAGCGGCGGGAGAGATGTGTGCTGAGCGGTTCGCTCAGCACACATCTCTTCCTGCATCGGCCAGTCTATATGGGCCTTAAGAAACATATCCAAAATACGACCATATCTTACACAAGACAGCAAAAACTCTAATCCATGCTCTCATTATTTCCTGCATTGATTATTGTAATAGTCTCCTGACTGGTCTTCCAAAACATAGGCTCTCCCCACTACAATCCATTTTGAATGCAGCTGCAAGGCTAATCTTCCTCGCTAGATGTTCATCGTCTGCAGACCCGCTCTGTCAGTCCCTCCATTGGTTACCGGTATTCTACCGTATTAAATATAACATACTTTTACTTACATACAAGGCTATTAACCAAACTGCACCAACATACATCTCTTCACTCATCTCAAAATATCTCCCTACCCGACCTCTCCGCTCTGCACAAGATCTGTGTCTCTCATCCACACGCATTACTTGTTCACACTCAAAATTACAGGACTTTATCTGTGGAATGCCCTCCCACGCACAATAAGACTCACCTCTAGTCTCCAAACCTTTAAACGTTCCCTGAAAACTCACCTCTTCAGACAAGCCTATCAAATTCCAGACCCACCCACATAACCTTTAATGCTTCCCTATCTAATTGAATCCTTGCTGTACAGTACACATAACATCACATATCTTGTCTTTCTTTACTCTCACACCCTCCTGACCCTTGGCCAACATTGCTGGGTGATCATATCATACAACCCATTAAGAACCTAGCAATCTGGTGGACCATTATGCAATAGGTAGCATGTATCCTTGTGTATCAATACCTATTTCCCTATAGATTGTAAGCTTGCGAGCAGGGCCTTCCTACCTCTATGTCTGTCTGTTTTTACCCAGTTTTGTTCTATTACTGTTGTTATAATTGTAAAGCGCTACATAAGAAACTGTTAATAAATAAATAAATTATAAATTATCGTGGCATCCAATTAGAGGCTGTATTGATCGGCCAGAAACTGACCCGCAATCATGCGATAACACATGGGATCAGGGATAAAATCCCAATCCCATGCGTTATCGCGGCTCTGGTGGGTAGTTATAGCAGATTATGCTTCGGGTGCCTGAGGCACATGAAGCATAATCCCCGATAAATGCCGGCATCGGGGGCAGGACCGCGCCATATTGGGGCTAATTGGATAGCCCCCGGCGATACAATTACCAGCGGTCATTGACAGAGGCTGCATAGGTGTATAAGCAAATATATGCACAATTCATAAAGGTATGTCTATCAGCTGTCTCTCCAGTGGCTAAACAGGCATTTTGTGGATAGCAACAATACAAAAACATGCACAAGGAAAGCTTGGTTGGTGTGTGGTAGAATGAAGCTGGAGTCATTCACTAGTTGTGCGTATGCATTGTGAGCAACAAATATAGACAGTCTGATGAAGGGCGGCTGCTCTTGAGTATGAAAAAAAGTGAGATTTGGGATCACACATTAGCGTTCCATTTGCAATCTGTACGTGTCTGAGAGACAAACCAGACCCTCACATTTCAATAGTTTATTGGATGCTGGGTAGATCACTATGAAAAAAAGTTTCTAACCATAAAATGTACACAATGTAGTACATCTAGATTTGCATACTGACATCTACATAGGGGGTTCTACATCAGAAATTATGGGTCCCCAGTCGCCCGGCCGACTGTTTGTGCTAGCCTGCTTCCTTTCAATAGTTAGAACGATTGAAAATGTCTCTCCCAAAATGGCCGCCGTCTCAGAGGAGACAGTTATTAAAGATACCAGAGCCTCCTCTAGTATCTTTAATAACTGTCTCCTCTGAAGCAGCAGCCATTTTGAGAGGGAATTTTTTTATTAGGGAGTTGCGGTCTGGCGGACAGCAGACTGCTAGAGAGGCCAGGCCCGGGACAGCTGTTGGTGGGCCTGGGTTCTGCTAAAACAGTAAAAGTCTTTTCTGTAGTCATTAAGTGGCTGACTGTGAGTTTGGAACAAAGTAAACAGTTGGGAACAGCAAGTAACTTTGCCACTTGGAAAACCCATAATGCACTGCAGGTGTTGGAGATTTA
Source organism: Pseudophryne corroboree (assembly GCF_028390025.1). Lineage (NCBI taxonomy): Eukaryota > Metazoa > Chordata > Amphibia > Anura > Myobatrachidae > Pseudophryne > Pseudophryne corroboree. The sequence continues at coordinate 820,737,943 of NC_086444.1, forward strand.
AAATGTGCAAAGAGATTTAGTTTTGAGAGAGGTGTGTCCACACAACTGTGTTCAATTCTGGAGGCCATATCTTCAAAAGGATATTAATACATACCCAGAAAGACTAAAAAATCTCAATATGTATAGTTTGGAGCAGAGAAGGGAAAGGGGGGACATGATAGAAGCTTTCAAATATATCAAGGCTTTTAACAAAGTCCAGGAGGGAAAAATCCTCCAAATGAATAGAAGCAATAGGACACGAGGACATGCACTGAGACTGGAGTGGGGGAGGTTCAGGGGACATTTGAGGAAAAATGACTTCACAGAAAGGGTAGTGGACAAGTGGAATAGCCTCCCATCAGAGGTGGTAGAGGCTAAGTCAGTAGAGCAATTTAAACATGCATGAGATAGACATAAGGATATCCTTACAAAGAAATAAGGATCAAATAATGATTGAGCTATAAATATGGTAAAAAATAAATAAAAAAAAGGGCAGACTAGATGGGCCAAGTGGTTCTTATCTACCGTCAAATTCTATGTTTCTATGTTTCTATACTTACAGAACCTACTTTTATGGTCTCCTCTCTGGGAGAAAAAGGTTGACAGTGTCTATGTTAACACCAAAAGGTCGACATGGGAGAAAGGTTGACATGGTTAAAAGTCGACACATTAAAATATCGACATGAGTTGGGTGTGGTATACTTGTTGACAGTTATCATATTGACAGTGGACAGTTTGAAATTAGAATGCTGACATGGTCAAACTGTCGACATCTAATACCTAACCCTCACCCTCCTCCTGGTGTTTAATCCCCACCTCCGCAGCCTAAGGGAAGACACTCGGATGATCCTGCCTGTAAGCAATGGGATGATCATCCACCACTCCCAGATTAACTTGTTTTTATGTGTATTTATCATGACAAATTGATGGGGGAAGGGGCCCTAAAAGCTAAACAATAACTTACCTAAAGCCCCATGGGCTCTTAAACAGGCACTGCTTGCTGAATATCAGAAATAATTAAGTACATGCCAAAACAAACGTAATGGCAAACCAGTGGCTTTGCAGTATAACCTCATTGCCTATTGTAGGAGTACACAGTGTTCTCACAGTACACAGTCTGGCCTTAATATCTTTGGAGCCAAAACCACTGACCACCAACTATTAATTTTTTATAAACAAAATGAAATAAAGAACTGCGAGTGTAGAACTGCTATGTAGAACTGTGTTTAAGTCCCGCCATCTAAATAGCTAAATATGAGTTGAAATCCATTATTCTCATGCTTGGTCTTAGAGTTACATTATTCTGTTATAGATAGAGAATGTAAAGTAAAATGTGTCATTTATTACCTCAAACACCATATGGATTTGGGGTGTGAATTTGATCCTCTCGCTGTTTGCCAAGCAGAGCATCTTATTATCATCCAGGACAGTGTTCATGTTTTCTATCCACAGCGCATCAACCGGGCCATCACAGATTATCCACTTGTGATCTTTTGAGGTGTCATTTACAGCTGCTCTGACACTCAGCGCCATTAATCCATCCTTCCATTCAAAGGTTAAATTGTTCACTTCTCCATATAATTCACCCATTGTAATTGATTTTGGGTTCAAAACATATGTTTTAACAGGTTGGTAAAAGTGATGTGTTTCACCAGCATTAAACAAGGCTGTCAGTGTGTCCGCCAGAATCTGGTACACTGTAGTTTTCCCACCTCCTGTTGGCCCAACTAACATGACGCCATGCCTCACAATCATTGTTTCAAAGAACTGTATAACTTTGTGAACCATACTGGACAGAGGCTGAAGACCCCGAGTTAGCATTACACTTTTGATGGTGGATTCCAAAGTGCCATAATCATGTTCCGGGATGGCAACTCCTGGAAAGAGGTCAGATATAATGCCACTGAAAAAAAGAAAGATATAAACTGGTCAGGCTCCATTCTATCATCTTACAGAAATATTGGATAATATGGGATATAATAAATAGCCCACCCAGATATATAGTATTGATAGCAAATGGTATAGAAGTTGTAAATATGCGTTTGCTATAGCATTTTAACTAGTGCCATGGTGTGTCCAGTAGCAGTCACACTTTGGGGCAGATGTACTAAGCCTTGGAAAGTGATAAAGTGCAGAGAGATAAAGTGCCAGCCAATCAGCTCCTATTTAACTTTACAAACACAGCCTGTAAAGTGACAGTGTGGAGCTCACTGACTGGCACTTTATTTCTCTCCATTTTATCACTCTCCAAGGCTTAGTACATCTCCTCCAAAATGTTATGAATAATTCTATACAACAGACACTATAGAGGAAAGCACCTGGCTCATTGATTAATCTGTCAGTCAACAAATTAACTTGCCATCAATAACTGGACATGTCGTCTTGACCAGGGCCGGCCCAACCATTACGCGGGGTATGCAGGAGTATGGAGGGCGCCACAGCTGCATTTTGCATACCCCCTTCCCCGCTCCTAGGACACCGCCTGCAACCCCACTCCAAGGACAATGCCGCTTCCACGACACCACCACGCATTGGCAAAGCACGATTTCACGACAACGACAGGTCGCTCCCAGGACACTGCTGCCAATGTCACTTCCAAGACACCAACTCCCAGGACATTTCTGGCAGAATGGTCACTGGTCAGCCCCCCCCGCATCCAGGGCTGAGGACTGAGGAGCACTGTAGGAGGACTCACCTCAGCGCAGCACTCGTTAACTGGAAGAGATCCAGCTAATAAAGCTTGCTTATCTTACTGTAAAATATCTGCATTATGTATCAATGACTGTGAATCTGACCTGTCAGCTGCATCCATCAGCTGGGGGTACAGGCTTAACCAATGCTGGTTTTCAATTTATAGTGACTGTATGTGAATATATATGTAGTTCTTGACTGCCATACTTTTTTTTTTGTGTGCACCTTATTTCCTGTTATGCTTGTACTGTACTTTAATGCACTTTGCAGAGCACTGTGCATCCTCCTCTGTATTTTATAACTAAAGGATAACAATAATAATGATGATAAGATATCATACCTGAATAGATCAGCATCATCTGTTAAGAATTTTGGCAAGTTTGAGTCCCGTAGAGCACGAATTAGTACTACATCCTCATTTAAATCTGGGTTCTCTCTTTTCAGTGAGCTTAAAAAGAAGACAAAAGATACATTATTGGAGTACTTCCTGCTTAGTTTGTGGTAGTAAATATAAAGTAAGGTTTAGTGCACATAGGATTTTAACAAAAACAAATGTTCCTTACCCAGCCATGACTAAGACAGATTTTACAGCTCTCATTCCGAAATCGTAGTGATCTTGTTGTGATAACTGCTCACTGCAAAGTTTATACATTTGTGTCATCTTACGGGCCAGAACTTTACTGGACTCAAAGCCTTCAGAATACAAGACCACCTGTAACAAAAAAACATATTGGATTTAAGTTACTTTCCCATGATCATTGTTTTCATAAACTCTGTTATCATCACAAACAAAGAAGGGCTAATTTATTACTGGTCAGGTGAAAACATACAATCATACTACTCAAGATCGGAGGTCAAATTTTAATTAAAACCTAATTTATGACTACATGTTTACCATATGCAAACCCAGATCAAGATATCTAAACATAACAAATGATAAACACTATTTACGTTAATCTGCATCACGCCATGGCAGTGAGGGCATGCAGCTATAAAAATGTACAATTGATTAGTGATCTTGTACTCTTACCTCGGCGATTAATGCATAGTTTGGCACCATCATTGAGAAAGGTCTGAAGAGAGCCTTGAGGTTATCTGGCAGCTCAGTTCTGCCAGCATAGCCTGGATTCATTGTGATAAACGCTGCACACGTCATAACCAGCTTGATTTCCCGGCCTTCAAACATAAACCTGGAGAGCTAAGCAGCACAAACCATAAATAGAACGTCATTATTTTATAGAAATGTAATTAGAAAAAGGTTTCCATATCTGATATACAATATGAGCAGTATATGTCTGGAACATTATAAAAATGGTCAACACTTGATTGTAAATAAGATTGCAAGCTCTCATGAGCAGGATCTTCCCTGCCCTAATTATTTTGTCTACAATGTCTTAGGAGCCGGAGCTGATATTGGCAGCAGCTTGTATGCAGGGAGCATCCACCATATTCTCCTTCTTTTCAGCTGCTAGTTGATAGGCTACTGGGATGTCACTGCTTGACTATCGTCCTTTTATATGACCGCAATGTTATTTCTCTGCTCGGGAGTCTCATTCCCATATTGGAGCCCTGCATTAACTGTTGGTGCACTGGAGATGGAGTGTTGGTAAACGATCATACCCACCAGCTACAGCTGCAAAAACTGACTGATAGATTTCACCAGCTACCAAACATCAGAGTGCAGGGACTGCCAAGGAGGTACGTAGCATTCTGGCTGGTGAACGGCCACCTCTATCCACTAACAAGAGTACCAGAAGCCATCAGTTGGGTTACAGGTTCTCTGATAATAAAGGCCATCTACAGTATTAGATATCCAGCATGTTGATTGGTTGATTTACAGAGCTACCCACCAAGGAGTTTGCCACATGCCAACCTTTGGCCACATTTTAAAAATACCCATATGCTTACATCGTATTAGCAATGGAAAATGAGCACATGGGATGAGGTAACTTAACTAGTGTACTGTAAGGTTAATTTAATTAGGTTGATTTGCATAGTGCAATGGCAATATATTCTGCTCTGTAAGAGAATTAGCAAGAATATTCTACTAGTGAAGTACAATGCTACAATTTGGGGGAGAAATCTCTGCATTTGAACTCTTCTAATCTTACTGTATCTATGTGATGGAAGATTTGTACTCAGTATATACTTTGCCAAGAATAATATTGCCCATTTAGTGCCTCATGAAGTGTTGGACACATGTCAAAAGAGCAGGTGCAAAATGTGTTGCAAAAAAAATAAAATAATAATAATTCCGTGTGTACGCTGAGCCAAAGGCATCTAAAGATGTGCCCAGATCATCAACAGTAGCTTACAGTGTCTGGACAGTTTTCTTAGATTGTTGAACTTACAATAAAATTCAACTAAATACAGACACACAAAAAATAAAAATACAATGAACTTGAATTAATTACAAACATCCATTGACTTTCATTTTAAAAACAAATGTAAAATATGCTGAACTGCCGTGTTCCGAAAACAAATACCAATTCAATAACTAATTTGGTGGACGTGAATATGTATGGGTTGCCAATGGACAAAATATAAGGAAGGTGAAAATAGAACCACAATCCAGGTTACCTTTGCAGCTTTGGCATTCCTTATTGTGATCAGCTGCTGGGCTATTACAGAAAGAACTTCAATGTCAATTCGATTAAACTCATCAAAACAACACCAGGCTCCAGACTGGGCCAAACCACTAAAGAAACGACCCATCATCTGCAGAAGAAAACATGACATATGAAAATGTTTGTGCTGCTTCTCAGGCTTGCAGATATATATTTCTTATGTGCATATGTATATTCTACAAGGGAATAATAAGAATTTACTTACCGATAATTCTATTTCTCGGAGTCCGTAGTGGATGCTGGGGTTCCTGAAAGGACCAAGGGGAATAGCGGCTCCGCAGGAGACAGGGCACAAAAGTAAAGCTTTCCGATCAGGTGGTGTGCACTGGCTCCTCCCCCTATGACCCTCCTCCAAGCCAGTTAGGTACTGTGCCCGGACGAGCGTACACAATAAGGGAGGAATTTTGAATCCCGGGTAAGACTCATACCAGCCACACCAATCACACCGTACAACTTGTGATCTAAACCCAGTTAACAGTATGATAACAGCGGAGCCTCTGAAAAGATGGCTCACAACAATAATAACCCGATTTTTGTAACTATGTACAAGTATTGCAGATAATCCGCACTTGGGATGGGCGCCCAGCATCCACTACGGACTCCGAGAAATAGAATTATCGGTAAGTAAATTCTTATTTTCTCTATCGTCCTAGTGGATGCTGGGGTTCCTGAAAGGACCATGGGGATTATACCAAAGCTCCCAAACGGGCGGGAGAGTGCGGATGACTCTGCAGCACCGAATGAGAGAACTCCAGGTCCTCCTCAGCCAGGGTATCAAATTTGTAGAATTTAGCAAACGTGTTTGCCCCTGACCAAGTAGCTGCTCGGCAAAGTTGTAAAGCCGAGACCCCTCGGGCAGCCGCCCAAGATGAGCCCACCTTCCTTGTGGAATGGGCCTTTACATATTTTGGCTGTGGCAGGCCTGCCACAGAATGTGCAAGCTGAATTGTATTACACATCCAACTAGCAATAGTCTGCTTAGAAGCAAGGGCACCCAGTTTGTTGGGTGCATACAGGATAACAGCAAGTCAGTTTTCCTGACTCCAGCCGTCCTGGAACATTTTTTCAGGGCCCTGACAACATCCAGCAACTTGGAGTCCTCCAAGTCCCTAGTAGGTGCAAGGCACCCCAATAAGCTGGTTCAGGTGAAACACTGACACCACCTTTGGGAGAGAACTGGGGACGAGTCCGCAGCTCTGCCCTGTCCGAATGGACAAACAGATATGGGCTTTTTTGAGAAAAAACCACCAATTTGACACTCGCCTGGTCCAGGCCAGGGCCAAGAGCATGGTCACTTTTCATGTGAGATGCTTCAAATCCACAGATTTGACTGGTTTTAAACCAATGTGATTTGAGGAATCCCAGAACTACGTTGAGATCCCTCAGTGCCACTGGAGGCACAAAAGGGGGTTGTATATGCAATACTCCCTTGACAAACTTCTGGACTTCAGGAACTGAAGCCAATTCTTTCTGGAAGAAAATCGACAGGGCCGAAATTTGAACCTTAATGGACCCCAATTTGAGGCCCATAGACACTCCTGTTTGCAGGAAATGCAGGAAACGACCGAGTTGAAATTTCTTTGTGGGGCCTTCCTGGCCTCACACCACGCCATATTTTCGCCACATGTGGTGATAATGTTGTGCGGTCACCTCCTTTCTGGCTTTGACCAGGGTAGGAATGACCTCTTCCGGAATGCCTTTTTCCCTTAGGATCCGGCTTTCCACCGCCATGCCGACAAACGCAGCTGCGGTAAGTCTTGGAACAGACATGGTACTTGCTGAAGCAAGTCCCTTCTTAGCGGCAGAGGCCATAAGACCTCTGTAAGCATCTCTTGAAGTTCCGGTTACCAAGTCCTTCTTGGCCAATCCGGAGCCATGAGTATAGTTCTTACTCCTCTACGTCTTATAATTCTCAACACCTTAGGTATGAGAAGCAGAGGAGGGAACACATACACGACTGGTACACCCACGGTGTTACCAGAACGTCCACAGCTATTGCCTGAGGGTCTCTTGACCTGGCGCAATACCTGTCCCGTTTTTTGTTCAGACGGGACGCCATCATGTCCACCTTTGGTATTTCCCAACGGTTTACAATCATGTGGAAAAAACTTCCCGATGAAGTTTCCACTCTCCCGGGTGGAGGTCGTTCCTTGTGTGACTGCTCCCCAGCCTCTCGGGCTGGGCTCCGTGGTCACCAGCATCCAATCCTGAATGCCGAATCTGCGGCCCTCTAGAAGATGAGCACTCTATAACTGAAGGGTTAAACATGCTATATGAATTGTTATGTGTTTGAATAGACACGTACGCACTCTCTACAAGATGCCTTTGTCTGTTCATATAATATAAGGCTTGTGTGTGTCTTATCTTCAAGGACAATTACATACCAGATCAAAACTGTTACTTCTGTGTGTTACTAAAATATCCTGCATGTAATGTCGTATGCTACTTCTATTTATCCAATCATATGCTTGCACATATTGTATACACCCATGTTTCTTTTCTATATAGTACGCTGTAATTTATTAAATAAACAGAGTGAATCTTAACTACTGGGTGTCAGACTCATTACATTGTATGTTAAGGATTGCTCTCACTGACGTCAGATAGACCATCACATCGAGGGTTAAAGAATAGAGGGACAATCCTTTCAAGTGGGGGCTACGTCCGGGATTCAGTGATCGTCCCCGAATGGTAAGATAGAGAAATTATTGTCTGTCTTTGCTATACGGGATTGCGGTCATACACTGAAGCTGAATCCGTGTCAGTGTTCTGGGAACACGTGACCAAACATCTTTAATGTCTGGGACTTAAAGATACGTCTGAGAAGGGACCAGGGGTCCAAGCGCAATTCTCCAAAGACGTGAGTATCTGGGATACTTAAAATAGACCTGGGGTCTATACATAACGTAGATTATACCTCGATTTGATCGTCTATATATTCTTGTATGTTTGTAGTGAGATAAGTTCTTATATTTGGTCCAGACGGCTGGTAAGTTTTCGTCTGCCAGATATCTTTACTCAAACACTTTTCCTGCTTCCTGTTTAAAACGCTGTATTTTTCTGACATCTTGTACGAATGGTAAGTATCGTACACGTCAAAAGATTTCATGTTCTCACTATACAGATAATATTGTGATATTGTCAATGACTAATTAACTGGTTAGCTGATGCATGCATAGAAAGTTGTTAATTGCATTGTTGTTGTTAAATTGCATAGAAAGTTGGTGCAAATTGCATTTTTTACTATGGGAGGGGGTCAGAGTAAGACAGTCATTTACCCCCCACCTTTACCAGGGGAAACATGTAAGGAGTATGTTGCCCGTAACTCCACCACAGATTATTATTTAGTTAACCCTTGGGTAGATAACTTAGCGGGGTGGACAGAGAAAGTTGGCAGCCCCAGCCCATTCCCCCGTGATGGTATTAATTATCCATTTTATATGGACATGATCAAAGGGCTTTGTCTGGAAGACAAGGAAGCCTGGCCGTGGTATGATCATGACCCACAATGGGACATGACATATATGCGCGCTGGAGGAGAGCAATGGCTCACGATAGCACCTCATTGGTATGACAAAAATATCAAGCAGAAACAGCGTAGAATAAAATCTGTAACTTCCCGACTACACAAAGCTGAGGAATTTAGAAGCAACAAGTTTCTGAAAAACTCTTCTCCTCCGCCCTACAGTCCCCTATACCCCTCCTTAAAAGACACAGATCTTTTAGCTGCAGTTGCTTTGTCACGAATCCCGATGCAAAGGGGAGGGGGAGGAGGGGAAGGGGAAGGAGAAGGAGGCTCAGGAGGCTCAGGAGGAATAGCCCCCCCTGACAGTACCCTCCACATAGACGTAACCACCCCCGCCCCTAGTGCCCCTACTCCTAACAGACAAACCGCCTCCCGCCGCAACGCTGACTTAACTATTGCTACTGACAACCCTCTCACCCCCTCCACAACGCGATCCGGCACTGGTTTCCTCGGTGTCGCCACCCACCTGCCCTTCATGACAGTAGGGGATCAATTGTTAAAGAAACCCATTGAGATAGAGGATTTAGACAGAATTGTTAAGAACTGTCCCAAACCCACTGTTGCACCCGATGGTTGCATAGCCTACTTGAAAAAGGCTTGCACGGGGCGCAGCTATACTCAAGAGGATATGAGGTTAATTGTAGACGGGGTTATAGACCACTACAACGGGTGGGATTGGAAAAAGATTCCCTCTATCAACACTCCTGCAGTCCTAAACAATGCCACTGATTACCCCCTCAATACCGAGGAAGGTGTAAAGCAAATGTGGAAGGAAATTGGAGAACACATGAAAGAAATCTTTAAGACCCGTGCCTCCCTTCCCATTGCTGTAGCATGCAAGCAAAAACCTACTGAAACTGTCACTGAGTTTTGGAAGAGGTTTAAAAAGTGTAGGTCTGAAGATGCAGGTCTCACCCTTGTAGAAACAGACCATTTACTTATTTCCACCTTTGTAAATAACTTGTTGCAGTCTATCATGGTCCCTGTCAAACAGAGTGTCTCATCTTGGACCTCTGACGACATTAAGGAGTTTGAAAAACATTTATATGAAAAAGAAGCTGCAGGATGCTTCGATGTAAAGAAACCCTCACAAAATGTCCCAACCCATAGTTTCCAAAATCAGAGAGGTCGGGGAGATAGACGCCAGCAGCACTCCACTGGCCCACCCCGTAATCCAGCCCGATATCAAAACCCACAAGCCAGGCCACCCCATCCCCCTGACTCTGCCGGCAGGAAACAAACCTCCTGCTTTAACTGTGGAAAGGACGATCATTGGGCAAGGGATTGCCCTTATCCCTCACAACAGCCCCAAGCTCCGGCCCCTTCCCGGGATCATCCCCGACAATCACACAACAACCCCTTTCGGGATCATGTCCGATTCCGGGTTGATTGGCAGGACCCCTCCCACTGACGGGGCCCGGAGGAGGGTATCCCAGCCTTTGCCCAACTCACCAGACACTGGAAGGACCCACCGCTACTAACCTTGATTATAGGAAAGAGAGCAATCCCTTTCCTGGTGGATAGCGGGGCAACTACTAGTGTTTTGTGTGCTGACCTGTACGACGGTCACTTGGAAAAGACTGCTCCTTCAATGGGAATCAATGGGATACCCACAGATGCTTACCTGACAGATGCCCTTAGTGTCAGAACCACGGGAGGCACATATATGGGTAAACACAATTTCACTGTAATACCTGAATGTCCAATTAATCTTCTGGGAAGGGATCTTCTTAGCAGGCTCGAAATCTCCATTCTCCCTTCACCCACTGGCAGTGGCCTGGAGGTTGAGTCCCCACACCTACCGGTGTGGGAAGCAACAGACATTACACCTGATTTTGACAAAGTAAACCCTGCTCTATGGTCAGAGGGTCCCTATGACACTGGCCTCATTCCTTGTACACCATATAGAGCAACCCTGAAACCTGACACACAACCTGTCTATCAAAAACAATACCCCTTGTCACAAGAAAAGATTGAAGGTCTTAGACCAATGATACAACAGTTTCTCCAACAAGGCATTCTCAGACATGTAATCTCACCTTACTGCACACCAGTCAACCCAGTTGCCAAGTCAGATGGCAGTGTAAGGTTTGTACAGGACCTTAGGGCAATTAACCAACTCATTGTGCCCATAGCACCCATTGTACCTGACATTAACTCACTCATTTCAGCTATCCCTGCAGATGCTGCATTCTTTTCGGTAATTGATTTTTTTTTTTTTTTCCAAATATGTTTATTAAATACCTCCAAAACATGGTACAGAAATAAGGGGGAGCAAAAACCGCATACATATCAGACATATCGACATTAAAGTAAGCAGATAAGAAAGGTAAAAGTATACAGCATATATGAGTAGGTGGAGGAAATTTTTCAATTTTCCAAAACAATCAACAAGAACAAATTGTAAACCACCAGAAGAGCGGCGGTCAGGCTATAATATATTGAGAATGGGACTGGATATGACTGACTAAAAACTGACACTCAATTCCAGCAGTTCAAATTAAGAAAAAGAAGAGGTAAAAAGGAACATCACAAAAAAAAAAAAACGTTAGAACAAAAATAAGCAAAAACACCTACCAAGAGCCACAGGCCACCGATCCGTCCATAGAAGTGTCCATCCAATCCGCCAGGGAAGAAACAGCAGAAATAAGAAGAGAGGGAAAAGAAAAGAGGAAGTGTGTGTGGAGAGGGAAGTACGGATGAAGAAGAGGGAGAGGGGAAGATAGGAAGCTCAGTCAGTTAGAGAAACTTGGTTATCAAGTTGTCGGAGAGAGTACCAAAAGTTAGATTGGAAACATTTATGTATTGCTAGTTTAGTGTGGGGAGGGAGGGTACAAATGTATTTATCCCAGCACTTAAAGAGTGCAGGAGTCAGGGTTTCCTTGTGGATAGAGGCCTCCAGCCAGTCCATATTAAATAAGAAGAGTAACCTAGAAGTAGCCATAGGGAGAGTAGGAGAGGTAGGATGGATCCACTGTTGCAATATAGCTTTTTTCCCCACTGCTGAAAGTAACACTATCAATTTTTTATCAGTGCGTGGAATTCCAGGTTGATCTGACAGATGACCAAAGAGGGCCCAGGGAGCAGTGCATTGAAAGGGGATGCCTAGCGTTGAGGTGCCATAATGGTGTAAGGTATGCCAGAATTTTTGAATGGCAGGGCAGGCCCAGAGACAATGGAAAAGGTCAGCTTCTACCGTTGAGCATTTATTACATCCGGCCCTATCTGATATACCCATTAGAAAACCTTGTTTAGGCGAAATATATGCCCTGTGTAGCAGTTTATAGGCCATTTCCTGATATATACTAGCCGGTATTAGTTTAAGGGTCATAACAAAAGTATCTAATAGGGTGTCTACTGTGAATGTAGGAACTTGGGAGATCCATTTAGCCAGATCAGGGAAATCAGTGTGGGGGTCCAGTTCAGTGCGGATGCGCGCATAGATAGAAGATATGGAGTATGTGTTGGAGCGTAAAAGGGAGTCTAAGGGGTTAACAAAGTCTTTTCCCGTGAGGTGAGGGAGAACGGATGTAAGATAATGTATAGCCTGGGAGTAGTGAAATCCATGCAGGGGTGAAATTGCATATTTCTCAATAGCCTCCTGGAATGGCAAAGGAGTGTGAGTAGGTGTCATCAGATTACGTAGAGTCTTTAAACCAGAGGAGCACCAAGCACTAAAAGGCAAAGAGGCAGTACCATTTTGGAACTCCAGGTTTCCAAGCAAAGGTAGAGATACTGAGTAATAATATTTGAGACCAAGAGCTTTCCTAGCCATTTTCCACGCCTTAATAGTGGAAGACAACAACGGGTTATCAAATTGGGGAGATTTTATTTGAGAGGGCCGGGCATGTAGGAGGTAAGCAAGAGAGAGAGGAGCACAAAGCTGAGATTCTAACATGGTATCTGTGAATACATCGTTGCCACTGAGCCAATCCATAGCGAAACGTAGTAAGCACGCTAGATTGTATTGTTTAATGTTTGGTAGGTTTACACCCCCTTGGCGTACCGATTGCGACATTTTTTTTAGACTTATCCTGGGGCGCTTACGGTTCCATATAAACTTGGAAAGCAAGGTATTAAGTAAAGAAAAGTCGGAGTTAGTGAGAAGAATGGGAGTCATTTGGAGAATATACAGGAGTTTCGGGAAGCTTGCCATTTTAAACAGGTTGCATCTCCCTAACATATTAAGGGGAAGGTTTTGCCATAGGCTAAGTTCAGTCTGTATTTTATGTATGATCGGGGTTATATTACGTGCATAGAGGGTGGAGAGATGTTGTGGTAGAGCCACTCCTAAAAAGGTGATATGCGAGGGGGCCCATCTAAACGGGAAGGGTCTAATCCAACCCAGTCTCGCCTGGCCAAATATGGCCAGGGCTTCAGACTTGGCAAAGTTAATGGAGAAGCCAGCAAAGGACGAAAATCTGTCAATTGCCTCTACCAATACAGGAAGGGAGCGTTTAGGGTCAGAGGTACATATAAGTAGGTCATCTGCGAAGGCTATAACTTTGAGTTCGCGATCCCCAACAACAATGCCTCTAAACCCAGGTAGCAGTTGGATATAACGAATAAAAGGTTCCAAGGCCAAATTAAAAAGCAAAGGGGAGAGAGGGCATCCTTGTCTGGTGCCTCTCTCAAGAGAAAAGGAAGGGGAGGCCACATTATTAACTACCACCTGGGCCATCGGAGCAGTGCAGAGGGTCCGCATTAGACTACAGAAATTAGTGCCAAATTGCTGATGGGAGAGCACTCTAAAAAGGTGTGGCCAAGCGATTTTATCGAAGGCCTTTTCGGCGTCTAGATTAATAAGAATATTGTCTTCCAAATTATGAAGGCGGGTATGGGAAATAGCAGCTATCGCCGATCTAATACCTTGTACAGATTGTCTGCCTTTAATAAAGCCTAACTGGGCCGGGGAAATGAGATGAGGCAGACAAGACTGTAGACGGTTGGCCATTAGTTTGGTAAGCAATTTGAAGTCTTGGTTAAGAAGTGAGATAGGGCGATAGGAACCCACGAGGGAGGGATCTTTACCCGGCTTGGGTATTACAATTATCCGTGCCTCATTGAAGTATAAGGGTATAGTTCCGGAGGTAAATATATGATTATATAATTTGGCTAGAGTGGGTGTGAGTTCAGCATTAAGTAATTTATAGTATTCAGCCCCAAAGCCATCAGGGCCTGGGCTCTTGCCGTTTGGTAAAGATTTGATAGTTGTGAGTATCTCTTCCTCAGTTATAGACATCTCGAGAAGGTCCCTGTCCTCTCGAGAGAGGACAGGAAGCTGAGCGTCATGTAAAAAGGATTCACCTGTCTCCACGTTATCTGACTCTGCTGTATATAGGGATTTGTAAAACTGCATAAATTCGGCGCAAATGGCTGTCGGATCTGATATAATAGTGTCTGAAGATTTAACCACCTCAACCCATGTGCGCGTGCGGGGTCCCCGAGCGAGGTTTGCCAAGAGTCTGCCCGATTTATTACCCCATCTAAAAAATTTGTTCCGCTGGTAATCATATCGTGTCTGGGCCTGCTCTGTTAGGAAGGTATCATATACTTGTTTAGCAGTCAGGTATGCCTCTTTATGTGCGGGAGTGTCGGAACGCTTATACGTTCTATAAGTTGAGGTGAGAAGGGAGCTCAGTTCATGGAGGCGGGAGTTAAATGTTTTGCGTTTAGAATTTACGTATGAGATAATGTGGCCCCGGATAACAGCTTTAGAGGCGCTCCAGAACAGTGAGACATCCTCCGCCTGGGCCAAATTATCAGCAACGTAGGTGTGCCAAGTGTGTCTAAGGTGTAGGAGAAAATCCTCAGAGTGAGTAAGATAAGCAGGGAATCGCCAGCATTTGGAAAAACATTGGGGCAGCGCGAGCTTAAGAGAAATCATAATAGGGGCATGGTCTGAGATAATAATATTTTTAATCGATGTGTGAGTGACTTTAGGGAAGAGGTGTCGGGATAAGAAAATATAATCAATACGGGAGTGCGTAGAGTGAGGGTGAGAGTAGAAAGAGTAATCACGAAGAAGAGGGTGATGGATACGCCAAGGGTCGGAGAGAGCAAGTTGTGAACAGAGGGAGGAAAGAAGATCACAGCCGGATTTGGAGGATGAAGTACTCACCCCAGACCTGTCCATCGGTAATTGATTTAAAAAATGCATTTTTTAGCATACCTGTGGATGCACAGACACAGCTACTTTTTGCCTTTTCTTTTGAGGGCAAGCAACTCACCTGGTGTCGTTTACCCCAGGGCTATATTGACGCACCCGTTGTGTATAGCATTGTACTCCAGGCCACATTGGGGCCCTGGCAACCTCACCATGGTTCAGTCCTGCTACAGTATGCAGATGATTTGCTGCTCTGTAGTCAAACTGAGGAGGCCTGCCGAGAGGATGGTATATCACTGTTAAACTGGCTCTGTGAATGTGGACACAAGGTGTCCAAAACAAAAATGCAATGGTGTAAGAAGCATGTGGATTACTTAGGTTTTGTGCTCACTCAGGGGGAAAGGAAAATCAGTCCACAGCGCATTCAGTCTGTATTGGGCCTGGTCACCCCAACTACCCAGAAAGAACTGCTGTCTTTTTTGGGTATGGTAAATTACTGCAGACAGTGGATATCTGATTGTTCCTACTATGATAACATTTTGAGACAAGCCACACTGAAAGACAAACCTAATACTGTACAATGGTCACAAGAAATGTTAACCGCTTATGAAAGCTTAAAATGTATGTTAATGAAAAGTCCGGCACTTGGCCTCCCCAATTATGTACTATCTTTTCACTTGTTTGCAAGGGACAATTGTAAAACCATGGCGGGGGTGCTCACACAGTTTCATGGAGGAAAGTTGCGCCCAGTGGCATTTTTTTCCAAAGTAATGCCTGTCACAGTGCAAGGTATGCCTGCTTGCCTCAGGGCACTTGCAGCCTGTGCAATGGTAACTGAAATGGCCACCACACTCACCCTAGGCCACACAACAGTACTTCACACCACTCATGATGTTCTAACCATTTTAAAAGGGTTACACACACAACACATGTCAGCTCAGCGCCTCAGTGGATATGAGGTTCTCCTTTTAAACAACCCCTCACTTACCATTCAGTATGCCACCAACTCTTCAGGTCCTGCACCCATTCTCAACGCTCTACTGGGGCTCAAAGGTCCTGAGGACCACCCTCCAGAACCCCATGACTGCTCAGCCTCCATTGAGTCAGACACATCTCCCAGACTGGACATGTCTCCTGTTCCTATCCCTAAGGCAGATGTTGTTTTTGTAGATGGCTCCTGCAACAGACCCAACGATACCACTTACCAAGCAGGCTATGCTATCGTCACCCTCCCTGACATTGTTCTGGAAGCACAGCCCATTCCTTACCAGTCGGCACAAGCTGCAGAACTCATTGCTCTCACAAGGGCTTGTCACCTATACCAGAATAAACCAGTCACCATCTACACTGACTCCAAATACGCTTACGGCGTCGTCCATGACCATGGGGTCATTTGGCAACGCCGTGGGTTCCTTGGAGCTGATGGAAAGGGCATATCACACGCCCAACTCATCTCTGACCTTTTGCATGCCATAACTCTACCCTCTGACATTGCAATTCTCCACTGCAGGGCACACACGGGGGGGAAGGACGAAGTCTCTCTAGGAAATGCCCTTGCTGACTCTGCTGCTAAATATGCTGCTCTACAGCCCATTACTCATGCCCCTATGACCATCAAGACTCCACCAGCCCTTGACAACCTGTACCTAATCACTCAGTTGCAAGCAGCTGCTTCCAACATTGACCTAGCTGACTGGATTTACCCAGTTTTGCAGAAAAATCCTAAAACAGGATTGATCTGCAAAGAGGGGAAACCCTGTATACCCCAGTCCAGTGCACCCCTGTTTATTGCCCACTACCATGGCATAGGTCACCACAGCAAGGCAACAACCACTTTGCTCCTACGCAATGACTTTTATGTCACTAACATCAAGTCATTAGTAGACCAGTATGTCAGTAGATGCATTACTTGTCTGCGGAACAACCCCAACAACCCTGATAAGGCAGAACATCAGCATCTTGAATACCCCACCACACCCTTTACACATTTGCAAATTGACTTCACCCATATCCCAGGTACTGGTAAGCAGGAGTATGCCCTGGTCATTGTAGACATGTTCTCTCGATGGCCAGAGGTATTCCCCACTAAATCTGAAGATGCAAAGACAGTTGCTAGGATCCTGACTCAGGAAATCATCCCCAGATGGGGGTGCCCATTGCAAATCAATAGTGATAAAGGCTCCGCCTTTACAGCAAAAATTACACAGGCTCTGGTAAAGACCCTACAGGTGGAATGGAAGTTCCACATCCCGTACCATCCGCAGAGTTCAGGGGTCGTAGAACGCATGAATAGGACCCTCAAAGACAAGCTTAGGAAGGCCACAGGGGGTACCTTCCATAAATGGAAGAAGGTCCTTCCTATTATCCTAGCAGAGATCAGAATGACCCCACAAAAGACTCTGGGTTACTCCCCATTTGAAATACTAATGGGTAGGCCTTTTCCTACACCCTGGGCTAAGAAACCACTAGTAATACAGGAAGGAGATCTAGAACTCATCAGAGAAGAGTATGTCAGGTCCCTGATAACAAAACTGAATGAAATTGAACATGAGGTTGTTTGTAAAAACCCTTTGAATCCACAGGAACCTACACACCCCTTTAAAGTCGGAGACAGAGTCGTGGTGAAGGTGCTCCCCAGGAACAAGAGCCCAGGAGACTTCACCTATGGTCCAGAGACAGAGGTCGTAGCAGCTACCCGAACAGCAGTCCTGACAGAGGAAAGTCCTACCTGGATCCATGCATCCCGAGTAAAAAAGGTTCCTAGACCAGACCTAGAGAGGGAAGCAAGTGATTCCAGTGAGGTACGAACCGGGGCAGACAGCCCTGACCTCCCACCTAGCGAAGACAGAAGAACAGAAAACGATGAAGAACCTGCCCCCTATCTCTATCCTGGGGACTATCTCGATAGCCCTACTGACCCTCATTCACCTCACAATATGTGAAGTCGGCATCACACAAACAGATAGGGGCCCCACCTTGTGGTACAATTCCTCTAACACACACGTAGCCACATATATCCTTGACTATTTTATGTTCCCCAAAATTGCTGATGACAAATATTATATACAACAAAGAAGGAAATCAGGAATGTCTGAGACAGTATATATTTGTGTTACTGACGAATGGTACTATGACATTAGATATTATGGATCTAATTGTAATTCCTGGGAAGCTGTGGGGTGGAATACAGGAACAGATTGGGGATATCGCCCATCAGCTGCCAGAAACAGATATGGTCAACATCTGAACTTACTTCAAAGATTGTCTATTCATAAAATGGAAGAGGGCCCAGACTCATATCGGTTCAGGCTAAACATAGTGCATCCCAGCAACCGGGATAATGCAACTTATGTAGTTGGTATATGGTGGCAAGCAGGATACTATAGTGCAAGACAAAGGTTTTATTTATGGGATATGTACAAAAACCCAAAATATCAGCCCAAAATTGACCCCCAAAATAAACCCTTAAAACCCCATATTTCCACTTTTAAGGATATGGTTGCCATTAATGACCCTACTTTTAAAGACACTTTAGCCATTGAAACTGGTTTCTCTGACATTAATTTTTGGTTGGAATGGATAAAGTATAGTGCTAACAAACACAATAAAAGCAACTGTTATGTCTGTGGCAAATCTAGGCCACACCTAGGTACAGTGCCCCTTAATATACCCCTAGAACAGGAAAACTGTTTTTTCAGCCTTTTTAATGACACCTAAACAAATGACAGTCAGTGCGAAATGTGGAAAAAGGAATATCCCATATTGTCAAAAAATCCCAACCCAGGAAGCACCATAACCATATATCCTGGAAACTATACCTGTTATACATCTAACACCACCACAGGGAGAAATTTAAAAACCTTCCCACCAGGGTATTGTGCAAATAAAAGAACAACTGTTTTAGTCAACCAAACTAGATCATTAGGCGACATTTATTACATATGTGGGGATATGAAGCTTAGAATTAAATTAGACACACCATGGTATGGTGAGTGTGCCCTGGCCAAAGTCATAATGCCACTCCTAATGATCACCGATGACCCCACTCCTCCCTCTAATACTCCTGCTAATCGAAAGAAAAGAGCACTCCCAGGAGGTAGCTTTGACCCCCACGTATACATTGATGCTATAGGGGTCCCAAGAGGTGTTCCAAATGAGTTCAAAGCTAGAGATGAGGTGGCTGCGGGTTTTGAGTCATTGTTTCCTATAGTAACTGTAAATAAAAACGTAGCCTGGATTAATTATATATATTATAATCAACAAAGATTTGTTAATGATACCAAAGATGCTCTTAAAGGTATAGCTGAACAGCTAGAAGCCACTTCCCAAATGACATTCCAAAATAGAATGGCCCTTGACATGATTCTAGCAGAAAAAGGCGGTACATGTGTTTACATTAGTAAGGTGGGAGGCTGTTGTACATATATTCCTGACAACACTGGCCCCAATGGTAAGGTTACTTTAGCCATAAACAAGTTAGAAACCTTATCCATAGAACTTAAGAAAAATTCAGGTATTGATAACCCATGGAGCCAATATTTTGGGTGGGTTGAAAATTGGAAACAGGCTCTTGTGCAAATAAGCATATTCATACTTGTAACTTTAATTCTTGTAGGCATTATAGTTTATTGTGTAATTCCCTGTGGAAAGAAACTTACCTCCAAAGGCATTGATAAGGCCCTGATGTACTATGATATAACCACCAGTCCTGTCACCTCCTCTGATAGTAAGGGACCCGACGATTATGTCCAATATCTCAAAAACTGGAGGAACAAGAAAGGAGCCTCACTCAAGAATCATGTTATATAACAAACATGATTCTAAGAGGGGATTGAAGGGTTAAACATGCTATATGAATTGTTATGTGTTTGAATAGACACGTACGCACTCTCTACAAGATGCCTTTGTCTGTTCATATAATATAAGGCTTGTGTGTGTCTTATCTTCAAGGACAATTACATACCAGATCAAAACTGTTACTTCTGTGTGTTACTAAAATATCCTGCATGTAATGTCGTATGCTACTTCTATTTATCCAATCATATGCTTGCACATATTGTATACACCCATGTTTCTTTTCTATATAGTACGCTGTAATTTATTAAATAAACAGAGTGAATCTTAACTACTGGGTGTCAGACTCATTACATTGTATGTTAAGGATTGCTCTCACTGACGTCAGATAGACCATCACATCGAGGGTTAAAGAATAGAGGGACAATCCTTTCAATAACCACCACAGGAGAGACACCCTTGTCCTTGGATATAGGGTTATCCGCTGATGCATCTGAAGATGCGATCCGGACCATTTGTCCAGCAGATCCCACTGAAAAGTTCTTGCGTGAAATCTGTCGAATGGAATTGCTTTGTAGGAAGCCACCATTTTTACCAGGACCCTTGTGCAATGATGCACTGTTTTTAGGAGGTTCCTGACTAGCTCGGATAACTCCCTGGCTTTCTCTTCCGGGAGAAACACCTTTTTCTGGACTGTGTCCAGAATCATCCCTAGGCACAGCAGACGTGTCGTCGGGATCAGCTGCGATTTTGGAATATTTAGAATCCACCCGTGCTGTTGTAGCAGTATCCGAGATAGTGCTACTCCGACCTCCAACTGTTCCCTGGACTATGCCCTTATCAGGAGATCGTCCAAGTAAGGGATAATTAAGACGCCTTTTCTTCGAAGAAGAATCATCATTTCGGCCATTACCTTGGTAAAGACCCGGGGTGCCGTGGACAATCCAAACGGCAGCGTCTGAAACTGATAGTGACAGTTCTGCACCACGAACCTGAGGTACCCTTAGTGAGAAGGGCAAATTTGGGACATAGAGGTAAGCATCCCTGATGTCCCGGGACACTATATAGTCCCCTTCTTCCTGGTTCGTTATCACTGCTCTGAGTGACTCCATCTTGATTTGAACCTTTGTAAGTGTTCAAAAAATTTTTTTAGAATAAGTCTCACCTAGCCTTCTGGCTTCAGTACCACAATATAGTGTGGAATAATACCCCTTTCTTGTAGTAGGAGGGGTAATTTAATTATCACCTGCTGTGAATACAGCTTGTGAATTTTTTCCCATACTGCCTCCTTGTCGGAGGGAGACCTTGGTAAAGCAGACTTCAGGAGCCTGCGAAGGGGAAACGTCTCGACATTCCAATCTGTACCCCAGGGATACTACTTGTAGGATCCAGGGGTCCTGTACGGTCTCAGCGCCATGCTGAGAACTTGTCAGAAGCGGTGGAACGCTTCTGTTCCTGGGAATGGGCTGCCTGCTGCAGTCTTCTTCCCTTTCCTCTATCCCTGGGCAGATATGATCTTATAGGGACGAAAGGATTGAGGCTGAAAAGACGGTGTCTTTTTCTGCAGAGATGTGACTTAGGGTAAAAACGGTGGATTTTCCAGCAGTTGCCGTGGCCACCAGGTCCGATGGACCGACCCCAAATAACTCCTTTATACGGCAATACACCTTTGTGCCGTTTGGAATCTGCATCACCTGACCACTGTCGTGTCCATAAACATCTTCTGGCAGATATGGACATCGCACTTACTCTTGATGCCAGAGTGCAAATATCCCTCTGTGCATCTCGCATATATAGAAATGCATCCTTTAAATGCTCTTCAATAAAATACTGTCCCTGTCAAGGGTATCAATATTTTTAGTCAGGGAATCCGACCAAGCCACCCCAGCTCTGCACATCCAGGCTGAGGCGATCGCTGGTCGCAGTATAACACCAGTATGTGTGTATATACTTTTTATGATATTTTCCAGCCTCCCGTCAGCTGGTCCTTGAGGACGGCCCTATCTATAGACGGTACCGCCACTTGTTTTGATAAGCGTGTGAGCGCCTTATCCACCCTAAGGGGTGTTTTCCAACGCGCCCTAACTTCTGGCGGGAAAGGGTATACCGCCCATAATTTTCTATCGGGGGGAACCCACGCATCATCACACACTTTATTTAATTTATCTGATTCAGGAAAAACTATGGTAGTTTTTTCACATCCCACATAATACCCTCTTTTGTGGTACTTGTAGTATCAGAAATATGTAACACCTCCTTCATTGCCTTTAACGTGTGGCCCTAATAAGGAATACGTTTGTTTATTCACCGTCGACACTGGATTCAGTGTCCCTGTCTGTGTCTGTGTCGACCGACTAAAGTAAACGGGCGTTTTAAAACCCCTGACGGTGTTTTTGAGACGTCTGGACCGGTACTAATTGTTTGTCGGCCGTCTCATGTCGTCAACCGACCTTGCAGCGTGTTGACATTATCACGTAATTCCCTAAATAAGCCATCCATTCCGGTGTCGACTCCCTAGAGAGTGACATCACCATTACAGGCAATTGCTCCGCCTCCTCACCAACATCGTCCTCCTACATGTCGACACACACGTACCGACACACAGCACACACACAGGGAATGCTCTGATAGAGGACAGGACCCACTAGCCCTTTGGAGAGACAGAGGGAGAGTTTGCCAGCACACACCAAAAACGCTATAATTTTATATAGGGACAACCTTATATAAGTGTTTCTCCCTAATAGCATCTTTATATAGATATTTATATCGCCAATTAGTGCCCCCCCTCTCTGTTTAAACCCTGTTTCTGTAGTGCAGTGCAGGGGAGAGCCTGGGAGCCTTCTCTCCAGCCTTTCTGTGAGAGAAAATGGCGCTGTGTGCTGAGGAGATAGGCCCCGCCCCTTTTCCGGCGGCCTCGTCTCCCGCTCTTTAGTGAAGTTTGGCAGGGGTTAAATATCTCCATATAGCCTCTGGGGGCTATATGTGAGGTATTTTTAGCCAGTATATAGGTTTACATTTGCCTCCCAGGGCGCCCCCCCCCAGCGCCCTGCACCCTCAGTGACTGCGTGTGAAGTGTGCTGAGAGGAAAATGGCGCACAGCTGCAGTGCTGTGCGCTACCTTTAGAAGACTGCAAGGGTCTTCAGCCGCCGATTCTGGACCTCTTCTTACTTCAGCATCTGCAAGGGGGCCGGCGGCGCGGCTCCGGTGACCATCCAGGTTGTACCTGTGATCGTCCCTCTGGAGCTGATGTCCAGTAGCCAAGAAGCCAATCCATCCTGCACGCAGGTGAGTTCACTTCTTCTCCCCTCTGTCCCTCGTTGCAGTGATCCTGTTGCCAGCAGGACTCACTGTAAAATAAAAAACCTAAGCTAAACTTTCTCTAAGCAGCTCTTTAGGAGAGCCACCTAGAATTGCACCCTTCTCGGCCGGGCACAAAAATCTAACTGGCTTGGAGGAGGGTCATAGGGGGAGGAGCCAGTGCACACCACCTGATCGGAAAGCTTTACTTTTGTGCCCTGTCTCCTGCGGAGCCGCTATTCCCCTTGGTCCTTTCAGGAACCCCAGCATCCACTAGGACGATAGAGAAATATCCATATAATATTCTTTTTGGGAGACAAAAAAAACATTAGAAGTTGTGTGTGACTCAGAATCAGGCCCAAAATATCCATCTACCAGCATATTAAACTCTTCTAAAGTTAAAAAATGTTTGTATAATGTTCTATATACATAAGTCTGCATACCTTATAGTCCAGCCCATCAGAACAGTTGAACACTACACACTGTATAGCAAGGGCTTTGGCCAGATCCTTTGTGGTCTCGGTTTTCCCAGTGCCTGCAGGTCCAGCAGGGGCTCCACCAAGATCCAGCTGCAGAGCACCCATGAGACATAGATAGCATCGGTCCTTGGGTAGGAAACCACATTGCACTGTATTAATAACCATTGGCAAGATACTACAAGCTGTTTTATTACAACGCATCTGGTCGCAGAATAAACACTAAGCAGTGGATCTAGCAAAGCTTCTAAAAAGTAAAAGTATAGGTGTTACCCAAAGCCAGGAATCAGATTTTAGCTATCATTTCTATATTGCAATCTAGAATATTATAGACTCTTATTGGTTGCTATGGATAACACTTTCACTTGTTTCTTTCAGAAGCTTTAAGAAATCTACACCTAACAGGCCAAAATGAACAGAAAAGGTGGTACTTTACTGCCGTATTAGGAAAAAACAAACATCTGTATATTGTGATGATGGTCTATTAACTTTGCTTTTGTTTTGTAAAGCTAATTGTTTACATTTTTAGGGGTCTATTCATGAAGCAGTGAAAAGAGTTGAGAAGTGAGCCCATGGAGAAGTTGCCCATGGCAACCAATCAGCTACTCTGTACAACTGTATAGTATGCAAATTATAAATGTTACATCAATGCTGATTGGTTGCCATGGGCAACTTCTCCACTGGCTCATTTCTCCACACTTTTCACTGCTTCATGAATAGACCCATTAGTAAGAAAACGAGTGTAGGAATGTTAAAGGGCATCTATCTCCATGAATTAACGTGGTTGTACAATCATCTATACCTACAGTGCTGAATGGCTTGTGTGCTCCCTACTTCAACCTGCATGGAGTTGTTGGGTATGTAGGCCCAGGTTTCCTGCACATCTCCTGACTAATACATTGTTTTACACTATATTTAAAAACGTATGCTCATGCTAGGTTTACTGGAGCTCAGCGGAAACACAAGAACCATTAAATCAGCAGCCAAGCAGTGCGGGAGAGCGGACATTAGCAATGCTTTTGTCTGTAGATCGTTTTTTCAACACTTGCTCGCCAAATCGGTAAGTGGACATTTAAAAAGAAAAAAATATAAAAGGAATATAATAAGAATTTACTCACCGGTAATTCTATTTCTCATAGTCCGTAGTGGATGCTGGGAACTCCGTAAGGACCATGGGGATTAGCGACTCCGCAGGAGACTGGGCACAACTACAAAGAAAGCTTTAGACTACTGGTGTGCACTGGCTCCTCCCACTAAGACCCTCCTCCAGACCTCAGTTAGGATACTGTGCCCGGAAGAGCTGACACAATTAGGAAGGATTTTGAATCCCGGGTAAGACTCATACCAGCCACACCAATCACACCGTATAACTCGTGATACAATACCCAGTTAACAGCATGATAACAACTGAGCCTCTCAACAGATAGCTCAACAATAACCCTTTAGTTAAGCAATAACTATATACAAGTATTGCAGACAATCCGCACTTGGGATGGGCGCCCAGCATCCACTACGGACTATGAGAAATAGAATTACCGGTGAGTAAATTCTTATTTTCTCTAACGTCCTAAGTGGATGCTGGGGACTCCGTAAGGACCATGGGGATTATACCAAAGCTCCCAAACGGGCGGGAGAGTGCGGATGACTCTGCAGCACCGAATGAGAGAACTCAAGGTCCTCCTCAGCCAGGGTATCAAATTTGTAGAATTTAGCAAACGTGTTTGCCCCTGACCAAGTAGCAGCTCGGCAAAGTTGAAGAGCCGAGACCCCTCGGGCAGCCGCCCAAGAAGAGCCCACTTTCCTCGTGGAATGGGCTTTTACTGATTTAGGATGCGGCAGTCCAGCCGCAGAATGTGCAAGCTGAATCGTACTACAGATCCAGCGAGCAATAGTCTGCTTAGAAGCAGGTGCACCCAACTTGTTGGGCGCATACAGGATAAAGAGCGAGTCAGTCTTTCTGACTCCAGCTGTCCTGGAAACATAAATTTTTAGGGCCCTGACTACATCCAACAACTTGGAAGCCTCCAAGTCATTTGTAGCCGCAGGCACCACGATAGGTTGGTTCAGATGAAAAGCTGATACCACTTTGGGGAGAAACTGGGGACGAGTCCTCAATTCTGCCCTATCCATATGGAAAATCAGATAAGGGCTGTTACATGACAAAGCCGCCAATTCTGAAACACGCCTGGCCGAAGCCAAGGCCAACAACATGACCACTTTCCACGTGAGATATTTTAAATCCACGGTTTTCAGTGGCTCAAACCAATGTGACTTTAGGAAATCCAACACCACGTTGAGATCCCAAGGTGCCACTGGAGGCACAAAAGGGGGCTGAATATGCAGCACTCCCTTAACAAAAGTCTGAACTTCAGGTAGTGAAGCCAATTCTCTCTGGAAGAAAATCGATAGAGCCGAAATCTGGACCTTAATGGAACCCAATTTAAGGCCCATAGTCACCCCTGACTGTAGGAAGTGCAGGAACCGGCCCAGCTGAAATTCTTCCGTTGGGGCCTTCCTGGCCTCACACCACGCAACATATTTTCGCCATATGCGGTGATAATGGTTCGCGGTTACTTCTTTCTAGCTTTTATCAGCGTAGGAATGACTTCCTGCGGAATGCCCTTTTCCTTCAGGATCCGGTGTTCAACCGCCATGCCGTCAAACGCAGCCGCGGTAAGTCTTGGAACAGACAGGGCCCCTGCTGCAGCAGGTCCTGTCTGAGTGGTAGAGGCCATGGGTCCTCTGACATCATTTCTTGAAGTTCCGGATACCACGCTCTTCTTGGCCAATCCGGAACAATGAGTATAGTTCTTACTCCTCTACTCCTTATTATCCTCAGTACCTTTGGTATGAGAGGAAGAGGAGGGAACACATAAACCGATCGGTACACCCACGGTGTTACCAGAGCGTCCACAGCTATCGCCTGCGGGTCTCTTGACCTGGCGCAATATTTTTCTAGCTTTTTGTTCAGGCGGGACGCCATCATGTCCACCTGTGGTTTTTCCTACTGGTTTACAATCATTTGAAAGACTTCTAGATGAAGTCCCCACTCTCCCGGGTGGAGGTCGTGCCTGCTGAGGAAGTCTGCTTCCCAGTTGTCCACTCCCGGAATGAATACTGCTGACAGTGCTAACACGTGATTTTCCGCCCATCGGAGAATCCTTGTGGCTTCTGCCATCGCCGTCCTGCTTCTCGTGCCGCCCTGTCGATTTACATGGGCGACTGCCGTGATGTTGTCTGACTGGATCAGTACCGGCTGGTTTTGAAGCAGGGGTTTTGCCTGACTTAGGGCATTGTAAATGGCCCTTAGTTCCAGAATATTTATGTGCAGGGAAGTCTCCTGACTTGACCATAGTCCTTGGAAGTTTCTTCCCTGTGTGACTGCTCCCCAGCCTCGAAGGCTGGCATCCGTGGTCACCAGGACCCAGTCCTGTATGCCGAATCTGCGGCCCTCTTGAAGATGAGCACTCTGCAGCCACCACAGCAGAGACACCCTTGTCCTTGGAGACAGGGTTATCAGACGATGCATCTGAAGATGCGATCCGGACCACTTGTCCAACAGGTCCCACTGAAAGGTTCTTGCATGGAACCTGCCGAATGGAATCGCTTCGTAGGAAGCTACCATTTTTCCCAGGATCCGCGTGCAGTGATGCACCGACACCTGTTTTGGTTTTAGGAGGCCTCTGACTAGAGATGACAGCTCCTTGGCCTTCTCCTCCGGGAGAAACACTTTTCTCTGTTCTGTGTCCAGAACCATCCCTAGGAACAGCAGGCGTGTCGTAGGGACCAGCTGTGACTTTGGAATGTTTAGAATCCAGCCGTGCTGTTGCAGCACTTCCCGAGATAGTGCTACCCCTACCAATAACTGTTCTCTGGACCTCGCCTTTATCAGGAGATCGTCCAAGTACGGGATAATTAAAACTCCCTTCCTTCGAAGGAGTATCATCATTTCCGCCATTACCTTGGTAAAGACCCTCGGAGCCGTGGAGAGACCGAACGGCAACGTCTGGAATTGGTAATGACAATCTTGTACCACAAACCTGAGGTACTCCTGGTGAGGATGGTAAATGGGGACATGTAGGTAAGCATCCTTGATGTCCAGCGATACCATGTAATCTCCCTCGTCCAGGCTCGCAATAACCGCCCTGAGCGATTCCATCTTGAACTTGAATTTTTTGATATATGTGTTCAAGGATTTCAAATTTAAAATGGGACTCACCGAACCGTCCGGTTTCGGTACCACAAACATTGTGGAATAGTATCCCCTTCCTTGTTGAAGTAGGGGCACCTTTACTATCACTTGTTGTGAATACAGCATTTGAATTGCCTGTAACACTGCCTCCCTGCCCGAGGGAGTGGTTGGCAAGGCAGATTTGAGGAAACGGCGGGGGGGAGACGTCTCGAATTCCAGTTTGTACCCCTGAGATACTATTTGAAGGATCCAGGGATCCACCCGTGAGCGAGCCCACTGCTTGCTGAAATACTTGAGACGGGCCCCCACCGTACCTGGCTCTGCCTGTGGAGCCCCAGCGTCATGCTGTGGACTTAGAGGAAGCGGGGGAGGACTTTTGCTCCTGGGAACTGGCTGTATGCTGCAGCTTTTTCCCTCTACCTCTGCCTCTGGGCAGAAAGGACACGCCTTTAACCCGCTTGCCCCTATTTGGCCGAAAGGACTGTACCTGATAATACGGTGCTTTCTTTGGTTGTGAGCGAACATGGGGCAAAAATGTAGACTTCCCAGCTGTTGCTGTGGAAACGAGGTCCGAGAGACCATCCCCGAACAATTCCTCACCCTTATAAGGCAGAACTTCCATGTGTCGTTTGGAATCTGCATCACCTGTCCACTGCCGAGTCCATAACCCTCTCCTGGCAGAAATGGACATTGCACTAATTTTGGATGCCAGCCGGCAAATATCCCTCTGTGAATCCCTCGTGTATAAAAGTGCGTCTTTTATATGCTCTACGTTCAGCAAAATAGTGTCCCTGTCTAGGGTATCTATATTTTCTGACAGGGAATCTGACCACGCAGCAGCAGCGCTGCACATCCAGGCTGAAGCTATAGCCGGTCTCAGTATCACACCTGTGTGTGTATATATAGATTTCAGGATAGCCTCCTGCTTTCTATCAGCAGATTCCTTCAGGGCGGCCGTATCCGGAGACGGTAGTGCCACCTTCTTCGACAAGCGTGTGAGCGCTTTATCCACCCTAGGGGATGTTTCCCAGCGTGACCTATCCTCTGGCGGGAAAGGGTACGCCATTAGTAACCTCTTAGAAATTACCATCTTTTTATCAGGGGAAGCCCACGCTTCTTCACACACTTCATTTAACTCTTTAGATGGAGGAAAAGCTACTGGTAGTTTTTTTTCTCTCCAAACATTATACCCTTTTTTGTGGTACCGGGGGTAACATCAGAAATGTGCAACACATTTTTCATTGCCTCAATCATGTAACGTGTGGCCCTACTGGAAGTTACATTAGTCTCATCGTCGTCGACACTGGAGTCAGTATCCGTGTCGACATATGTGTCAACCATCTGAGGTAGCGGGCGTTTTAGAGCCCCTGATGGTTTTTGAGACGCCTGGGCAGGCACAGGCTGAGAAGCCGGCTGTCCCACATTAGGTATGTCGTCAAACCTTTTATGTAAGGAGTCGACACTATCACGTAATTCCTTCCACAGCACCATCCACTCAGGTGTCGACCCCGCAGGGGGTGACATCACATTTACAGGCATCTGCTCCGCCTCCACATAAGCCTCCTCATCAAACATGTCGACACAGCCGTACCGACACACCGCAAACACACAGCCCTTTGGGGAGACAGAGAGAGAGTATGCCAGCACACACCAGAGCGCTATATAAAACTGGGATCCCACTATCAATGAGTGTTTTCCCTATAGCTGCTTTTTTATATATATTACATATATATATATATCTATACTGCGCCTAAATTTAGTGCCCCCCCTCTCTTTTTTACCCTTCTGTAGTTTTCTCAGACTGCAGGGGAGAGCCAGGGAGCTTCCTTCCAGCGGAACTGTGAGGGAAAAATGGCGCCAGTGTGCTGAGGGAGAAGCCCCGCCCCCTTTTCGGCGGACTTTCTCACGCTTTTTCTGTGATACTGGCAGGGGTAATTTTACATCTATATAGCCTCTGGGACTATATATGATGTATATTTTGCCAGCCAAACTGAGGTCTGGAGGAGGGTCTTAGTGGGAGGAGCCAGTGCACACCAGTAGTCTAAAGCTTTCTTTGTAGTTGTGCCCAGTCTCCTGCGGAGCCGCTAATCCCCATGGTCCTTACGGCGTCCCCAGCATTCACTTAGGACGTTAGAGAAAAAGGGGTGCTGGAGGGAGATGTTTTCATTTAACTATTGAAGAATGACTATTGTTTATTTTTGTATCATATTTTAAATGCTCCTCCTATTTGCTGCTGATGTTTTCTATAATAAAAGTGACACCAATTTAAATGGGTGAATATAGATATAACTGCATTCAAGCAATTTAAAAATAAAGATAAAGAATCTCCATACCACATAGCATTGTGCAGAAGAGATTAAGCATAAAAAGTCACAGCACCGTTTCCTCTCTATTTTTTGAAGACACAGACAATGGATAAAGTCACTTTTGATGTTTTAAACAATTTGAGGATTACGGGCCTGAGACAGTTGTGTGTTCACAAATAAATGCTGATCGCCACCTGTATTCAGTCAGCCACATCTAAGCAACCACACCGCCCTCATCCTTCTGCTGGTGAAAGTAGCCGTATTCATCATCATCAGCCCCCATCTGTACCAGCCCTACCCGTGGTGCAAAAGATTGCAAACGCATAATGCTGAATAGCCTGCAATACTGTCTACAAGTCCATGCGTATTTATCCTATGTGCTATCACCAACCTGCCACCCAGTTACACCCACTCAGCCGGAAGTGGTGATAGGACAGGTCCGTATAGTTCTGAATTGCCCTAAGTTTCATATGATGGCCCAGACGCATGTGCGGTGTATTAAAACTGCAGGATCTCTTCAATAGAGTATATTACTACCCTCCTTCACAATACAGTGAACAAATGTCATGCAACCTGGGATCCCTGGTATTCTTTTTTCTCCACGGACAGCTACCTGGGGATGTGTGCATTTTACTTCTTCCTGGTTCATCAGATGTCTATCTCCCCATCCGCCTCCTTCCTTACCTTTCCCCATATCCTTTTATTATTTGCAATGTTGATCAAAGTTATACCAATTACAAAATGAATAGTTTGACAAGCCTTTATTGTACTTCCATGTTTTTATAATACTATATAACTTTGTATTCTAATGTACATGCTCTGCAACTTTTTGGAATTCTGAATCAGGCCCTTCATGTTCATTTTAAATAGCAGCTGTTGTCTATACTCAATGGTGGCAGCCACTATGTGGGCAGAATCATTTCAGTGCTGCCTATCTATAAGCTATGAGCTAGGGAAATGTCTGACACACTAGAGAGAATTATTAGGCTGCATTGTTGTAAACATTAATCAGCAACAACAACAATGCGGTCTCAACTATGTGCAGGTGATTTGGACACAGAAAAATAACTTTAGTGCCAGTTGTTCTTAAATCAGGACAATATTCTTACAGTTAGAGGTGTTATCACCAGTCGAGGGCAAGCACCAAGGTACTCATAAGCATACGTGTACTGAGACAAAGCCATCCGGGCCACACAGTTGTCAAGATCTAGGTCCCAATAGTAGCGCAGTTGTCTCTGCCATTCAAAGCTGTCAATGCTGCTAACCTAAATGGAGGAAAAACACAAACATAAATAAGTATATATGGGAAAAAAATGTGTGAGTGGCTCTAACAATATTTACCCCTATTTGGAACGCTTCACTTTTTATATTATGATATTATTAAATCGAACTTTCACTATTATTCTTACTAGTGATCAACACAGAAAACTCTACAGTGTGAAATAAAAGGAACACATCCACACTACTTTCTAACTAAATTGCAATAAAAAAAAATATAGTTGCTGCATTAGTTATTCACACTTTTTGCTAAAATACACGTAAATTAACCATCCTTTTTCAAAGAGGTCATATAATGAATTTACTGGAGTTGACCTGTGTACAAAGTTACTCAATTGACATCAAAATGAATATAATGGTTTGTGACAGGTTCCACAGTTAGTGTATGTACAAACAAGAGCTTCATAGTGAAGATCAAGGAACATTCAAAGCACTGCAGAGAAAGAGCACCAATCAATTGAATATAACTTTTAATTTACTCCAGTGCATGGTCAAGTATATCACAGAAAAAAAGGGAGAATATGTCCCTTAAAAAAAATAGCATCCTTGTGAAATAGGCACTTGTTTGGAAGACCACCAAAAGGCCTATCAATACTCAGACAAGTGAGAAACTGTTCATGAGACAATAGCCAGGAAACATAATTCTAAGGGGGAGGCTTCTAAATCTTAGTCATTGTAAAACTTTGCAAAATTCATGGCTAGCTGCTAGTCTGATCATACTTGTAAAATGTAGCTGCTCCACTCTGTCAGCTCTGTAAGGGTTAGGCTGCGGGAGGGGAGGGTTAGAGTTAGGGTTAGGCTGCGGGAAGGGAGGGTTGGAGTTAGGGTTAGGCTGCGGGAGGGGAGGGTTAGAGTTAGGGTTAGGCTGCGGGAAGGGAGGGTTGGAGTTAGGGTTAGGCTGTGGAAAGGGAGGGTTAGAGTTAGGGTTAGGCTGCGGGAAGGGAGGGTTAGAGTTAGGGTTAGGCTGTGGGAAGAGAGGGTTAGAGTTAGGGTTAGGCTGCGGGAAGGGAGGGTTAGGGTTAGGCTGCGGGATGGGTGGGTAAGGAAGAGTGTAAGAGTAAGGGTGACAGTACTTAACAGAATGTGTCAGGATTATGACAGTAGGGAATACCACTGTCGGTATTTTTACCGTCAGCATCCTGACTGTCTGGATGCTGTACCCAACCTCTCTCTGTCTATTATTACCCAGTCTCATGTTATTACTATTAGCTCCCATATGCGAAGCACAATGAAATATGCTGGCACTATATAAGTAGCTTTTAATAAAAAAAACAAATAAAATAGACAAATGTTACCAAAAAACTTGCTGAAGTCCACAGAAGACTTATATTCCAGTAAAGTATTTCAGTGGTTTAAATAAAAAATGAAGTTAATGTACTTGAGTAGTCCAGTACTCTCATGGAAGTAGGGGAGAGGGATTAGCAGACAGAACATGTGCAGCACAGCATCAGTGTCCCAATAAAGAAGTGAAATGATCACTAATACCACAGGGACAGACTTCTTTCAGAGCCCCTGCACACATAGGCGTGCGCACGGGGGGTGCCTGGTGCGCACAGGCACCCCCTAATGTCCGGCACCCCCCGCACGTTACGCCTGCGCTCCGGTCATAGCAGTGTGTGTGCTACTGCTACTACAGCAGCACACTGATAGCGATGATCGGATATAACCTAGTCCTCCTAGCTCCTGCATCGCTCGCTGGTGCTGCCCTTACAGCATGCTTTCGTTTCACCCCCTCCCGCTGCGCCGCCGCCGGTCACACTCACACAGTGACAGCTGACAGCTCCCTGTCAGCTGCACTGAACCTAAACGGCTTCTTCGTGGATGGGTGGGCTGGCCGCACAGCCCAGCCCACCCACCGTCATAATCCGACTGCCTTGCGGTGTGACGTGCTGACGTCACACCGCGCGCCCTCCCCTCTTCTACCTTCCTCCTTTCCCGCTCTGCGCTGTGGGCTGTTTTCCAGGCTCCCGCCCGTGCTCATTTGCAGTGGCATTGGCAGTTAGTATTGTGTGCCTGCCCTGCCGTTTTCTACCGCTGCAGGAGAGGAGCCGGTGCCTGCTGCCTGAGCCTTCAGAATGTGAGTGATAGACTCACTCAGTCACTGTCTGTGTGCACCAAGGTCCAGGGCAAAGTTCAGGCCAGACAGGGTGTGGGGGTGAGATAAAACTTAGAAAATATTGGGTTTTTATTAATATATATTATAAATATATCTCATTGCCGTATTCTGCAATATGCACGTCACTCCAGGATTGATAGAAAAAGTTGATGTTTAGTCCATGTTAAATGAGCATCATACTACAAAAGTGCTGAGTGCAGCCTGCTTATAGCTGCACTCAGCACTGTAGTATGATGCTCATTTAACATGGACTAAACATCAACTTTTTTCTACCAATCCTGGAGTGACGTGCATATTGCAGAATACGGCAATGGGGGATTATATTATTTGAGCACGAGCACACAGGTATATGTATGTGTATATCTATATACATCTATATATATATATATATATATATGTATATAATCACTCCCATAAAAGCACAACTTGCTCAGAAAGATAGATACATAAAGGCCCCCTTTAATCAATGAGTTTCCTTGCAGGAAACTCATTTTAGCTGGTAAATGGGACCAATTTCTATTTAACAAGGCTAATAGCGCTGCTAACTAGCAGCACTATTAGCCTTTCATTTTCCCTATACTGCTGCACACTAAAGTCTATTTAACAACGAGCGCTATTTCTGAAATAGCACTCGCTTACCTAAAATGGCTTCGTCTTCTCCGGGCAGACGTTATGCACAGCGGTGTCTGTCCTGCGCTCCGGCTCCCCCCTCCCGCAGCAATCCCGGCCTACATCACAGCAGCTGCTATAGAGACAGGACTCCGCTGCAACCAACCCAGTCAGCATGAACACCAAAATGGCCGCCGCGTCCAGAAAATCACTACTGCGCATGTGCCGGGAGTATGCATACAACGGCGCATGCACAGTAGTTAGGAACGCCGGAGAAAAAGAGCATTCGTCGGCGCTGTTTGGCCTTGACATACAGCGCTGATTGGTGTTTTTACGTTACCGCTTGTCAGCGACAGCTTCAATGCTGAATACAAGTAAAAAAGCGCGGTGAGCACTCCGGTGCCCTCTGACTGGACAGATACAAAACTTGCGAGAAAAAGGTTAACAGTTCACCTTGACAAAGGGGCGGAAATTTCCCTGAAACGTTGGGAGTTTTATGCTATTATGTTTTAACACATTAGTTGCACTTTTAAAAGCCTCCGAGTGCCGCTGTTTTTTCCTCGCAAGTTTTGTGTGTGTATATATACAGATAGTTGGTGGTTGGCACTCACTACGGGGGTCATTCCGAGTTGATCGCTAGCTGAAATTGTTCGCTGAGGCAAACAATCAGCACGTATGCGGCGCAATGTGCATGCGCGACATACTTTCACAACGGCCAATGTAGTTTCACACAAGGTCTAGCAATGCATTTCAGTCGCACAGGCTGCCGCAGAGTGATTGACATGAAGTGGGCGTTTCTGGGTGGCCACTGACTGTTTTCAGGGAGTGTGCGGAAAAACGCAGGCGTGGCTGGCCGAACGCAGGTTGTGTTTGTGACGTCAAAACCGGAACTGAATGGTCTGAAGTGATCTCAAGCGCTGAGTAGGTTTTGAGCTGCTCTAAAACTGCACAATTTTTTTCTGTAGCCGTTCTGCGATGAAAGTGTTCGCACTATTGCAAAGCTAATATACACTGCCAGATGTCAGCGAGGTCCCAGGCTTACAGATTGTTAGGTTTAATAAACCTCTGTCAGCCCTCACTGTACACTCTATTTAATCAAATTCCCTGTATTATTTAGATTGCATTAACTGCTAATATATGGTGCTAGTCGCGCCCAGTAGGTGGGGCTAGTCACGCCCAGTAGGTGGGACTAGTCACGCCCAGTAGGCGGGGCTAGTCACGTCCAGTAGGCGGGGCTAGGCACGCAACTCCAGTCGTGCACCCCCTAATAAAATGTGCTGCGCACGCCTATGCCTGCACATGGTTATTAATATGTGCCGGTGGTACAGAACTTCCTACTACCGCAAAAAGTGGTGATAATAAATTTTAATTATTGGGCCAAAATCCTGATAATTAATAAAGGGGTCTCTAAGACTCTTGAAAACTGGCGGAACCCTGAAGGTCAGTAGATGACCAAAACATTGTGACACACAACTTGACACTTTTATGAATTAAGCCACACTTTACTTTTTCATATACAAATATGTATATACAAACGTGTTTGGGTAGTGTTATAACAACATTCATACCTAACAGTATGCTTAGGAACAGAAACAATGACTGCTCTATCACAGTTTACCTATTCTGCACTTCATCATTTCAATAATATGTTTCTACAGCAGGGCTAAGCAGCACCATCAACTTTTACATATTTAGAAAATGTATCTCATTTAATAAATAATTTAACTCAATGATATTGACTTTCACTTATTGATTAAACTGTGCTTTGGCCAAGACATCCTTACAGCATAGTGAAATCACAAAATAAATGTCACAAAGGTGTGAACTGTTTTGCCCTGTGTTTTTTAATAACAAAACAGATCATTTTACACAATATATATATATATATATATATATATATATATATATATATTGTATTGCTGAAAGCCTGCTGCTGTATTTCTATCTAGGGGTGATTCAGTAAGGATTACTGCATTTCTCCGATGCATGTTCACAACGGGTCCTGCGATCTCGGCGCAGATATGCGAACGCCTCTGCCTGACAGGCAGAGGCATTCGAGGGGAGGGACAGGGGCAGACCGCATCCGGGAAAACGGGGGCGTGCCGTCCCCATTTTCCGTGAATGTCAAGGCCTAGGACTGCATCGAGAGACGCAGTTTCTTTGGCCTAGCAATCTGCCCTGCGACAGCAAGCCTGAGTAAGGTGAAGCTTTCCCAGTCTGCCATCGCAGATGAACATTGTGACCGTTGGTCTTGATTTGGTATGCACCTCCTCCTGCATTTACATTGTTAAGGACTGCAGATGAAAAGCTGCTACGAGCAGCTTTGCATTTGCAATCCTTAATGAATCAGGCCCAACGATGAAAAGATAAACTGCAATGTCATCAGTAATTTATAATACAGTTGTCGCACAGCGGTTGATCAGCGATTAACTGCGCATGCATATGCACCGCAATGCGCTTGCGCGTCAGCAAACAACAGACATCGCCGGTCAGCGACAGGCTGGTGCGAAAATTCTAATCGTACAGCCATTCGCATGCTGATTGACAGGAGGAGGCCGTTTGTGGGTGGTAACTGACCGTTTGCTGGGAGTGTCATGGAAAACGCAGACGTTCCCAAGTGTTTTCAGGGAGGGTGTGTGACGTCAGCTCCAGCCCCAATCATCCTGGGCTGCGCAGAGACTGCACACACCGGACAAATCATTTAATGGTGAGTGAGGTGCAAACGGATTTGCAGCTGTCCACTGACTGAGGGGATTTTTAGCAGCTCAGCATACACATGCGATCGCACACTTGCACGGCAAATATACACTCCCCTTGGGCGGCAACTAATTGATCGCAGGACAACAATTTTAGCTTCCTAGCGAACAAGTCTGAATCAATCCCTCAATTTGTTCCAGATTTGTACTTTAAGTTCCATTTGGTTATCACTATTCACTGTTTACTCATGCAAACCATTTTGATATATTGAGCACAGCAATAATTAGCCATATTGCGGCAGCTGATGAGACTTGCTATCCCATATTAAAGATTTCAGAGCTCAATTACTAATAAAGCAATTAGGTTCAAGGGGCCTAATTCAGGTTGGATCGCAGTGTGCGAACCAACTGGAATTTTTGAGAAAAAAAGATGCGGGTGCAAGCGCCCGCATTATCTGCGAGGGGGAGGGGCGCAGAAAATGCTATCACCTCTGCGTGTCAATCAGGCAGAGGCGGTCGTGGGCCGGGGATGTGGGCAACGCTCCGTTTCCAGGGAGGAGACGGAGTGCTGCAGGGGCGGAGCTGGACGAACGGGGGGCAGTGCAGCGCGAACTGGGGGCGTGTCGGGGGCTTGATCGGGGCAGCTGCGTGACGTCACATGCAGCCGCCGTGATCTGGAAGATGGCAGCGGGTCTCCTGCGGGCGCAGCTCAGCTGCACCGGCAGGAGGCTTCCTCTATTTCTGCTAACAAGCAGAAATTATGATCGCAACTTCTGCTTGTTGAAGGGGGGGAGGCTCCGGTTAGCAAGCTGGGTGGCCTTGCCCCGCGATAGGCGGTCCCCAGCATGCGCTCCTTACTGAATTAGGCCCAAAATATGCACTGATCTGAGTATTGATTATCCTTTCACAGAGGTCCAATGTTGAGGCACAGCACAAAATATGCCTTAAGATGGCCATATACTATATAATTATCTATCAGATCATCTGCCAGATCTGGCTGGTTGGAATATCTGGTAATGGATGAAAGCAAATTGACAATCCACCATTTGCTCCAAAACACTGGAAAATGGACAAAACCTGTCATTCATACAAATTGGTTACACAAGTTGATACAAAGACAGTTGGTGAATTAATGTATAGAATATTAATCCGCTAACATGCTCGGCCCTAGGTAAGTTTACCTGGTCCTTTACAAGATCACTGACAATGTCCCTCGCATGTACATCAACTGTTATCAGAGCGGTTATTATGTTTCTGTGCAAGGCAGGAAGCCGACCTCGAACAAGTGCCGCTAAAGCATTCAGTCTCTATATGTGGAAAGAAAAGTACACAATACAAATGTTACACAACATGAACAGTTTATATACTGTATTTTGGCATTTGCATACTTACATCACATTGTATATAAATACTTCAGAAAAAAAAAGTGTAAATGACAAACGGACAATGGTGCATCGTTCACCTAATTCAAAGGAGCGAACTAAAGGCTAATGTAAGGTGTCCATGGTATTGCATTTGTGACAGCTGCTACACGGTGTATCTATAATGGGTGCACTGTGTGTAGTGTACCCAGGATCCAGGGGGGCCCACACCGCACACCCTGTACCCATATTTTCAATGCACACATTCTAGAGTCCCACGTCGGCAGCAGCAGCGCTGCAGAAACCAATGGGAAATTGGCACGGCTGCCATTTTCATGGAAACCTGTGCATGCGCACTAGACTCTAGGAAGGCGCTAGGGTCTTCTAGTGACACTAGTCCTCAGAGTCTATTGCTCTGTCAGCTAGAAAGGAGAGGGCACGGATGGAGACTGCACACGGGCCTCCTCCTTTCTTGATTCGCCCCTGAGCGGTTATATATGGCTAATAGTGTCAGCAAGTAGTCATTATGTCGACATTTAAATTTCATCAGTCATGATGTCAACACCACAATATGGACAGCTGTAACGTCAGCATTGTTGAAATTTCAACATTAAAAATGACAACATCTGTCCACAATGTTAACGCAAGGGGATCTTAACTATCCAGAGATAAACTAAAAAAACGATTCATGTGATACTGCAAGGGGTAATATGTTTTTAAACACACTAAATGATAACTACTTAGTTCAACTAATTGAGGAACCTACCAGGTACAATGCAATCTTAGACCTGGTATTAACAAACAATGGGGAACTGGTATCAGGTATTATAGTAGGGGAACCCATAGGTAATAGCGACCACAATATGGTCACATTCAATATCAGTTTTCATAAACAGTCCTATACTGGCTCAACTAGGACTCTAAACTTTAGCAAAGCCAACTTTAAAATGATGAGGGAAGCTTTAAGGGATATTGAATGGGAAGGTTTGTTTCTAGGAAAAAATGCTACGGAAAGATGGGATGTATTAAAATCCCTGCTAGCTAAAAATACTCGCAAATTTATTCCTACGAGCAGCAAAAAAAGGAATAAAAATCATAAACTGATGTGGCTTAACAAAAAGATAAAGGAACTTATGGGCAAGAAAAGGCGAGCATTTAAAAAATACAAATCTGACGGGAATGCGGAGTCATTTCAGCACTATAAGGACTGTAACAAAATATGCAAAAAAGAAATAAGAGCGGCTAAAGTAGAAACTGAAAAACTAGTAGCAAAAGAAAGCAAAGCGAATCACAAAAAATTATTTAAATACATCAATAGCAAGAGATTAAAGAAGGAGAGTATAGGCCCTTTAAAAGACAAGTTGGGAGTCTTAATCAAAAATGATAATGACATAGCGGACACACTAAATGAATTTTTTCAACATTTACAAGAGAGGACCCAAATCAGGGACTAACACACAATCTCAATAATGAGATTATCCCACTGATAGGTACTTAAAGTGAGGAGATAGCCTGTCACCGATTAAAACATTTAAAGATAAATAAGTCACCTGGTCCTGATGGAATTAACCCAAGGGTGCTAATGGAGCTTCACTCTGAACTTGCAAAACCGCTATTTTTGATCTTTAAAGATTCAGTTATATCAGGTCTGGTTCCCAAAGACTAGCGTATAGCGGAAGTAGTGCCTATATTCAAAAAGGGAAGTAAAGCTGAACTGGGTAATTATAGACCAGTTAGTCTTACATCTATAGTGGGGAAAGTTTTGGAAGGTATTCTAAGGGATAGTATTCAGAAGTTCCTTGAAGCCAATAAGGTCATCAAAGGAATCAACATGGATTTGTGAAAGACAGATCCTGTCAAACCAACTTACTTGGCTTTTATGAAACAGTAAGTGCAAACCTCGATCAGGGTAAGGAGGTGGATGTAATCTATTTAGACTTTTCCAATGCTTTCGACACAGTACCACACATGCGACATATCTACAAGCTACAAGAATTAGGGCTAGGGAGCACAATATGCACTTGGGTCAAAAACTGGTTAGATAATAGGGAGCAGCGAATTGTAGTTAATGGATCTTTTTCAAATTGGACGGAAGTGCTAAGTGGTGTGCCACAAGGCTCGGTACTAGGACCGCTATTGTTCAATATTTTCATTAACGACCTAACAGAAGGTCTAGAGAGCACAGTGTAAATTTCTGCAGATGATACCAAATTGTGTAAGGCTATACATACGGAGGAGGATGCTGAGTATCTTCAGAACGACTTAGTTAAATTAGAAGCATGGACAGCGAAATGGGGAATGTGCTTCAATACAGACAAGTGTAAGGTAATGCACTGTGGTAGCAAGAACAAAAACAACACCTACGTACTGAATGGGGTAAAATTAGGGAATTCTGTACAGGAAAAGGACTTAGGTGTTCTCATAGATAGCAAACTAAGCAGCAGTAGGATTGCAGCAAAGAAGGCTAATAAGATATTAACATGCATAAAACGGGGAATTGATGCAAGGGACAAGAGTGTTATACTCCCGTTATATAAATCACAAGTAAGGCCACACCTTGAATACTGTGTACAATTCTGGGCACCACACTACAAAAAGGATATCCTGGAGCTAGAAAAGGTTCAGAGGCGGGCGACCAAACTAATTAAGGGCATGGAGACGCTGGAATACGAGGAAAGGCTTGCAAGACTAGGCATGTTTACACTGGAAAAGAGGAGACTAAGAGGGGACATGATCAACATCTACAAATATATAAGGGGACAATACACAGAAGCAAGATAAAGGTTTGTGAATCCCTAGTAAATGGCACACAGAAAAGCAGCCCGTAGGCCGGTTCACCACAACAGAACCTCACCAAAAGTTCAAGTAATAACACAGATTTGAATATAAATGTGTGGGACCCAGAATAACAGGCGCTTGTAGTAAATACAAAAAATATATATATGTATATATATATATATATATACTCAGCAACACGTCCCTGGGGTGTGCGGAAATGATGGAACTTCAAATCACAATGTGGATGACCTTCTTCCTTTTTCTTAAGAATTTCTCTCCCCTCAGATTGATGTTAACATGGAAAGAGAATGGTATATATATATGTGTAATAATGTTTCAATAATAAATAAGTCTCTCTCAATGCTTTAGACGTTAACACAGCAAGGACAATATTCATCCACCGATGAGGCGTACCCCAACTCACTTTCCAAACGAAAGGAAAAAGCCTATAAAGGTATCTTTTTATCCACCTCTGTGTCAGAAACCATAGATTTAGGTGATGGACCCTCTTCACCAGGAAAGTAAGCGTACCTCACTCACACAAAAAAGGAATAGTTGAAGCACATAAAGGTATCTTTTATGCTTTATAAGTTGAATGTAAGGCGTACCCTACTCACGGCAATAAAGGTTATATTCAGACGCATCTGGGTTTCTTTCGATGGTCAACCGGTGCTAATAATTAACACGGTTGACCATTGAAAGAAACCCAGATGCGTCTGAATATAACCTTTATTGCCGTTACATTCAACTTATAAAGCATAAAAGATACCTTTATGTGCTTCAACTATTCCTTTTTTGTGTGAGTGAGGTACGCTTACTTTCCTGGTGAAGAGGGTCCATCACCTAAATCTATGGTTTCTGACATAGAGGTGGATAAAAAGATACCTTTATAGGCTTGTTCCTTTAGTTTCGAAAGTGAGATGGGGTACGCCTCATCGGTGGATGAATATTGTCCTTGCTGTGTTAACGTCTATAGCATTGAGAGAGACTTATTTATTATTGAAACATTATTACACATATATATATATATACTATTCTCTTTCCATGTTAACATCAATCTGAGGGGAGAGAAATTCTTCAGAAAAAGGAAGAAGGTCATCCACATTGTGATTTGAAGTTCCATCATTTCCGCACACCCCAGGGACGTGTTGCTGAGTATATATATATATACATATATATATTTTTTGTATTTACTATAAGCGCCTGTAATTCTGGGTCCCACACATTTATATTCAAATCTGTGACAATACACAGAGCTTGCTCGGGACCAGTTTTTGATTAGATCAACACAGAGGACTCGTGGACACTTGTTTAGGTTAGAGGAGAGGAGATTCCGCACAATACGGCGTAAAGGCTTTTTCACAGTAAGGTCAATACGTGTTTGGAATTCCCTGCCTGAGGGAGTTGTAATGGCGGACTCAGTCAACACCTTTAAGAATGGGTTAGATAAATTCTTAATGGATAAGGATATCCAGGGTTATGGTGCGTAGGCACGCACTATAGTTACTATAAAGAGGGATAAAACGCAACGGCTGACATCAACAGCAGTCAAAATTTTAGACCAAATAATCCTGCATAGGAGACCACAAATAGGTTGAACTCGATGGACAATTGTCTTTTTTCAACCTTAGATACTACTATGTTACAATTCAAATTACGCCACACAGTACTGCAACTTTATTTACATTATATCATGTGATAGTTTCCCTAATTCACATTACATCACACAGTTGTACCACTTTACCTTATATACGTTACTCCTCACAGTAGTGCCCCTTATTCACATTACATCACACTGAATTGCTCCTTATTCACATTACACCATACCATATTGCTCATTATTCACATTACACCTCACACTAGTGCCCTTTCTATACGTTACGCCACACAATAGAGCACCTTATACACAAAATGCCACACATTGGAAGTGCATTTATACACATAATATCACACAGTAATGTCCCTTACACATCTAATACACATTATTAATGTCCTTATAAACATAATGCGCCTTACACGTTATGCCAACCGTTATTAATGCTTATACACATAATGTCCATTACACATATGCCGCACATTATTAATGCATTTATACACATGACACATATAATGCCCCTTACACATATGACGAACACTATTGTACAACCAACCCACCCACAGCACTCACACGTCCGCTAATACTGTGACCTCTGCCTCTGCTTGGATACAGATGTGTCCTCCATACATCTCGCCTCAATACGCCATGCAGCAGGAGATTCCTTTTTTACTGAAAAGTCGGGTGCTTTTTTGGTGAAAATGCGTCTTATTTGCATTATTATGTAGCTAGGATGCACAAGCAGCTTCTGCTGATTAAAATGCTATGAGGCATGCCTATATTCTGTGTGTGACTGTGGCTGTATCTGCATACGCAATGCTAAGTTACAATGATTTCCAGGAAAACACTGTAACATAGCATTTTGTATGCAGATGCAGTCACATACAGAATACAGGCATGCCGCATATCATTTTAATTAATCAGCAGAAGATGCTTGTACCCCATGGCATTCCCAATGCCCTAGACATTTGCCTAGTTTGCCTATGCCTAGGGCCGGCTCTGACCAGGACAATGTAGATCTTCTCCACCACACCTGTGCCAACTAGAGTTCAATACCAAAAAATGTAACCCCCCCCCCCCCCCCCAAGAAAAAAATAAAAAAAATACAAAGACGTGAGATGTAAACTTAACATAACAGATGTAGATACTACTGAGAATGATAGGGATCTATGTGCCACTATTAGTGATGAGCGGGTTCGGTTCCTCGGAATCCGAACCCCCCCGAACTTCACCCATTTTACACGGGTCCGAGGCAGACTCGGATCCTCCCACCTTGCTCGGTTAACCCGAGCGCGCCCGAACGTCATCATCCCGCTGTCGGATTCTCGCGAGATTCGTATCCTATATAAGGAGCTGCGCGTCGCCACCATTTTCACTCGTGCATTGGAGATGATAGGGAGAGGACGTGCAGCGTCCTCTCAGTTGTGTTCAGTGTGCTGCAAATATCTGTGCTCAGTGTGCTGCAAGTATCTGTGCTCAGTGTGCTTGCAAATATCTGTGCTGAGTGTGCTGAAAATATCTACGTTCTCTGCCTGAAAAAACGCTCCATGTCTGTGCTGCATTGTAGTATAGGAGGACAGTGCAGAAATTTGCTGACCAGTGACCACCAGTATAGCAGTATGGTACAGTAGTCCACTGCTCTACCTACCTCTGTGTCGTCAAGTATACTATCCATCCATCCCTGTGGTGCATTTAAGTTGTTGTGCGGTGTATATATAGTAGGAGGACAGTGCATAATTTTGCTGACCACCAGTATATAATATATAGCAGTACGGTACAGTAGGCCACTGCTCTACCTACCTCTGTATCGTCAAGTATACTATCCATCCATACCTGTGGTGCATTTTAGTTGTTGTGCGAAGTAGTAGGAGGACAGTGCATAATTTTGCTGACCACCAGTATATAATATATAGCAGTACGGTACAATAGGCCACTGCTCTAACTACCTCTGTGTCGTCAAGTATACTATCCATCTATCCCTGTGGTGCATTTAAGTGGTGCGGTGTATATATAGTAGGAGGACAGTGCATAATTTTGCTGACCACCAGTATATAATATATAGCAGTACGGTACAGTAGGCCACTGCTCTACCTACCTCTGTGTAGTCAAGTATACTATCTATCCAT
The DNA here is from genome assembly GCF_028390025.1 of Pseudophryne corroboree. Lineage (NCBI taxonomy): Eukaryota > Metazoa > Chordata > Amphibia > Anura > Myobatrachidae > Pseudophryne > Pseudophryne corroboree. The sequence goes on from NC_086444.1 coordinate 820,782,496, forward strand.
CCCTGTGGTGCATTTAAGTGGTGCGGTGTATACATAGTAGGAGGACAGTGCATAATTTTGCTGACCACCAGTATATAATATATAGCAGTACGGTACAGTAGGCCACTGCTCTACCTACCTCTGTGTCGTCAAGTATACTATCCATCCATACCTGTGGTGCATTTAAGTGGTGCGGTGTATATATAGTAGGAGGACAGTGCATAATTTTGCTGACAGCCAGTATATAATATATAGCAGTACGGTACAGTAGGCCACTGCTCTACCTACCTCTGTGTCGTCAAGTATACTATCCATCCATACCTGTGGTGCATTTTAGTTGTTGTGCAGTGTATATATAGTAGGAGGACAGTGCATAATTTTGCTGACCACCAGTATATAATATATAGCAGTGTGGCACAGTAGGCCACCGCTCTACCTACCTCTGTGTCGTCAAGTATACTATCCATCCATCCCTGTGGTGCATTTAAGTGGTGCAGTGTATATATAGTAGGAGGACAGTGCATAATTTTGCTGACCACCACTATATAATATATAGCAGTACGGTACAGTAGGCCACTGCTCTACCTACCTCTGTGTCGTCAAGTATACTATCCATCCATCCCTGTGGTGCATTTAAGTGGTGCGGTGTATATATAGTAGAAGGACAGTGCATCATTTTGCTGACCGCCAGTATATAATATATAGCAGTACGTTACAGTAGGCCACTGCTCTACCTACCTCTGTGTCGTCAAGTATACTATCCATCCATACCTGTGGTGCATTTTAGTTGTTGTGCGGTGTATATACAGTAGGAGGACAGTGCATAATTTTGCTGACCACCAGTATATAATATATAGCAGTACGGTACAGTAGGCCACTGCTCTACCTACCTCTGTGTCGTCAAGTATACTATCCTTCCATCCCTGTGGTGCATTTAAGTGGTGCGGTGTATATATAGTAGGTGGGCAGTGCATAATTTTGCTGACCACCAGTATATAATATATAGCAGTACGGTACAGTAGGTTACTGCTCTACCTACCTCTGTGTCGTCAGTATACTATCCATCCATAACTGTGGTGCATTTTAGTTGTCGTGCGCAGTATATATAGTAGTAGGCCATTGCTATTGATATATTACTGGCATATAATTCCACACATTAAAAAATGGAGAACAAAAATGTGGAGGGTAAAATAGGGAAAGATCAAGATCCACTTCCACCTCGTGCTGAACCTGCTGCGTCGTCTGCCAAGGCCGATGCCCAATGTCACAGTAGAGAGCATGTAAACTACAAAAAACAAAATTTCAGTAAAATGACCAACAAATCAAAATTAAAAGCGTCTGATGAGAAGCGTAAACTTGTCAATATGCCATTTACGACACGGAGTGGCAAGGAACGGCTGAGGCCCTGTCCTATGTTCATGGCTAGTGGTTCAGCTTCACATGAGGATGGAAGCACTCATCCTCCTGCTAGAAAACTTAAAAGAGTTAAGATGGCAAAAGCACAGCAAAGAACTGTGCGTTCTTCTAAATCACAAATCCCCAAGGAGAGTCCAATTGTGTCGGTTGCGATGCCTGACCTTCCCAACACTGGACGGGAAGAGGTGGCGCCTTACACCATTTGCACGCCGCCTGCAAGTGCTGGAAGGAGCACCCGCAGTCCAGTTCCTGATAGTCAAATTGAAGATGTCACTGTTGAAGTACACCAGGATGAGGATATGGGTGTTGCTGGCGCTGGGGAGGAAATTGACAAGGAGGATTCTGATGGTGAGGTGGTTTGTTTAAGTCAGGCACCCGGGGAGACACCTGTTGTCCGTGGGACGAATATGGCCATTGACATGCCTGGTCAAAATACAAAAAAAATCACCTCTTCGGTGTGGAATTATATAAACAGAAATGCGGACAACTGGTGTCAAGCCATGTGTTGCCTTTGTCAAGCTGTAATAAGTAGGGGTAAGGACGTTAACCACCTTGGAACATCCTCCCTTATACGTCACCTGGAGCGCATTCATCACAAGTCATTGACAAATTCAAAAACTTTGGGTGACAGCGGAAGCAGTCCACTGCCAACTAAATCCCTTCCTCTTGTAACCAAGCTCCTGCAAACCACACCACCAACTCCCTCAGTGTCAATTTCCTCCTTACACAGGAAAGCCAAAAGTCCTGCAGGCCATGTCACTGTCAAGTCTGACGAGTCCTCTCCTGCCTGGGATTCATCCGATGCATCCTTGAGTGTAACGCCTCCTGCTGCTGGCGCTGCTGTTGTTGCTGCTGGGAGTTGTTCGTTATCCCAGAGGGGAAGTCGGAAGACCACTTGTACTACTTCCAGTAAGCAATTGACTGTCCAACAGTCCTTTGCGAGGAAGATGAAATATCACAGCAGTCATCCTGCTGCAAAGCGGATAACTCAGGCCTTGGCAGCCTGGGTGGTGAAAAACGTGTTTCCGGTATCCACCATTAATTCACAGGGAACTAGAGAATTGCTTGAGGTACTGTGTCCCCGGTACCAAATACCATCTAGGTTCCATTTCTCTAGGCAGGCGATACCGAAAATGTACACAGACGTCAGAAAAAGAGTCACCAGTGTCCTAAAAAATGCAGTTGTACCCAATGTCCACTAAACCACGGACATGTGGACAAGTGGAGCAGGGCAGACTCAGGACTATATGACTGTGACAGCCCACTGGGTAGATGTATTGCCTCCCGCAGCAAGAACAGCAGCGGCGGCACCAGTAGCAGCATCTCACAAACGCCAACTCGTTCCTAGGCAGGCTACGCTTTGTATCACCGCTTTCCATAAGAGGCACACAGCTGACAACCTCTTAAGGAAACTGAGGAACATCATCGCAGAATGGCTTACCCCAATTGGACTCTCCTGGGGATTTGTGACATCGGACAACGCCACCAATATTGTGCGTGCATTACATCTGGGCAAATTCCAGCACGTCCCATGTTTTGCACATACATTGAATTTGGTAGTGCAGAATTATTTGAAAAATGACAGGGGCGTGCAAGAGATGCTGTCTGTGGCCCGAAGAATTGCGGGCCACTTTCGGCATTCAGCCACCGCGTGCCGAAGACTGGAGCACCAGCAAACACTCCTGAACCTGCCCTGCCATCATCTGAAGCAAGAGGTGGTAACGAGGTGGAATTCAACCCTCTATATGCTTCAGAGGATGGAGGAGCAGCAAAAGGCCATTCAAGCCTATACAGCTACCTACGATATAGGCAAAGGAGGGGGAATGCACCTGACAAGAGCGCAGCGGAGAATGATTTCAACTTTGTGCAAGGTTCTGCAACCCTTTGAACTTGCCACACGTGAAGTCAGTTCAGACACTGCCAGCCTGAGTCAGGTCATTCCCCTCATCAGGCTTTTGCAGAAGAAGCTGGAGAGATTGAAGGAGGAGCTAATACAGAGCAATTCCGCTAGGCATGTGGGACTTGTGGATGGAGCCCTTAATTCGCTTGGCCACCGTGCTCGATCCTAGATTTAAAACCTACGTTGTATCTCTCTTTCCGGCAGACACAAGTCTGCAGAGGTTCAAAGACCTGCTGGTGAGAAAATTATCAAGTCAAGCGGAACGTGACCCGTCAACAGCTCCTCCTTCACATTCTCCCGCAACTGGGGCTGCGAGGAAAAGGCTAAGAATTCCGAGCCCACCCGCTGGCGGTGATGCAGGGCAGTCTGGAGTGACCCGTCAACAGCTCCTCCTTCACATTCTCCCGCAACTGGGGCTGCGAGGAAAAGGCTAAGAATTCCGAGCCCACCCGCTGGCGGTGATGCAGGGCAGTCTGGAGTGAGTGCTGACATCTGGTCCGGACTGAAGGACCTGCCAACAATTACTGACATGTCGTCTACTGTCACTGCATATGATTCTGTCACCATCGAAAGAATGGTGGAGGATTATATGAGTGACCGCATCCAAGTAGGCACGTCAGACAGTCCGTACGTATACTGGCAGGAAAAAGAGGCAATTTGGAGGCCCTTGCACAAACTGGCTTTATTTTACCTAAGTTGCCCCCCCTCCAGTCTGTACTCCGAAAGAGTGTTTAGTGCAGCCGCTCACCTTGTCAGCAATCGGCGTACGAGGTTACTTCCAGAACATGTGGAGAAGATGATGTTCATCAAAATGAATTATAATCAATTCCTCCATGGAGACATTCACCAGCAATTGCCTCCAGAAAGTACACAGGGACCTGAGATGGTGGATTCCAGTGGGGACGAATTAATAAGCTGTGAGGAGGGGGATGTACACAGTGAAAGGGGTGAGGAATCGGAGGATGAGGAGGAGGTGGACATCTTGCCTCTGTAGAGCAAGTTTGTGCAAGGAGAGATTGATTGCTTCTTTTTTGGTGGGGGCCCAAACCAACCAGTCATTTCAGTCACAGTCGTGTGGCAGACCCTGTCGCTGAAATGATGGGTTTGTTAAAGTGTGCATGTCCTGTTTATACAACATAAGGGTGGGTGGGAGGGCCCAAGGACAATTCCATCTTGCACCTCTTTTTTCTTTCATTTTTCTTTGCATCATGTGCTGTTTGGGGACTATTTTTTGAAGTGCCATCCTGTCTGACACTGCAGTGCCATTCCTAGATGGGCCAGGTCTTTGTGTCGGCCACTTGGGTCGCTTAGCTTAGTCACACAGCTACCTCATTGCGCCTCTTTTTTTCTTTGCATCATGTGCTATTTGGGGACTATTTTTTGAAGTGCCATCCTGTCTGACACTGCAGTGCCACTCCTAGATGGGCCAGGTGTTTGTGCCGGCCACTTGGGTCGCTTAGCTTAGTCACACAGCTACCTCATTGCGCCTCTTTTTTTCTTTGCATCATGTGCTGTTTGGGGACTATTTTTTTAATCTGCCATCCTGTCTGACACTGCAGTGCCACTCCTAGATGGGCCAGGTGTTTGTGTCGGCCACTTGGGTCGCTTAGCTTAGTCACACAGCTACCTCATTGCGCCTCTTTTTTTCTTTGCATCATGTGCTGTTTGGGGACTATTTTTTTAATCTGCCATCCTGTCTGACACTGCAGTGCTACTCCTAGATGGGCCAGGTGTTTGTGTCGGCCACTTGGGTCGCTTAGCTTAGTCACACAGCTATCTCATTGCGCCTCTTTTTTTTCTTTGCATCATGTGCTGTTTGGGGACTATTTTTTTTATCTGCCATCCTGTCTGACACTGCAGTGCCACTCCTAGATGGGCCAGGTCTTTGTGTCGGCCACTTGGGTCGCTTAGCTTAGTCACACAGCTACCTCATTGCGCCTCTTTTTTTCTTTGCATCATGTGCTGTTTGGGGACTATTTTTTTAATCTGCCATCCTGTCTGACACTGCAGTGCCACTCCTAGATGGGCCAGGTGTTTGTGTCGGCCACTTGGGTCGCTTAGCTTAGTCACACAGCTACCTCATTGCGCCTCTTTTTTTCTTTGCATCATGTGCTGTTTGGGGACCATTTTTTTAATCTGCCATCCTGTCTGACACTGCAGTGCCACTCCTAGATGGGCCAGGTGTTTGTGTCGGTCACTTGGGTCGCTAAGCTTAGTCACACAGCTACCTCATTGCGCCTCTTTTTTTCTTTGCATCATGTGCTGTTTGGGGACTATTTTTTGAAGTGCCATCCTGTCTGACACTGCAGTGCCACTCCTAGATGGGCCAGGTGTTTGTGTCGGCCACTTGGGTCGCTTAGCTTAGTCACACAGCTACCTCATTGCGCCTCTTTTTTTCTTTGCATCATGTGCTGTTTGGGGACTATTTTTTTAATCTGCCATCCTGTCTGACACTGCAGTGCCACTCCTAGATGGGCCAGGTGTTTGTGTCGGCCACTTGGGTCGCTTAGCTTAGTCACACAGCTATCTCATTGCGCCTCTTTTTTTCTTTGCATCAAGTGCTGTTTGGGGACTATTTTTTTAATCTGCCATCCTGTCTGACACTGCAGTGCCACTCCTAGATGGGCCAGGTGTTTGTGTCGGCCACTTGGGTCGCTAAGCTTAGTCATCCAGCGACCTCGGTGCAAATTTTAGGACTAAAAATAATACTGTGAGGTGTGAGGTGTTCAGAATAGACTGAAAATGAGTGGAAATTATGGTTATTGAGGTTAATAATACTATGGGATCAAAATGACCCCCAAATTCTATGATTTAAGCTGTTTTTGAGGGGTTTTTGTAAAAAAAAACACCCGAATCCAAAACACAACCGAATCCGACAAAATTTTTTTAGGGAGGCTTTGCCAAAACGCGTCCGAATCCAAAACACGGCCGTGGAACCGAATCCAAAACCAAAACACAAAACCCGAAAAATGTCCGGTGCACATCACTAGCCACTATTAACTGAACAGAATATCAAATTTAAGGTACAGTGTTGCCTAATAACTTAAGCATTGTTTTAAAGAAGGTATGTGGCTTTTCTTCAATAAACCTGTGATTTGTGAAGTGAGGATGGGTGTCTCCACTGCCCTTTGAATGAAATACTTACCATGCTCTGCTTCTCTGGCACCTACAGAAGTACACATTTACTTGTAGTCATATTAGGAAACCAATTTAAATAGACACTACAGCTATAGTAAGAGAGACAGAACACAAATCTGAAAGTCAATACTGTGATTAAAAACATGCCCTTTTTTCACATTAACATACCTCCCAACTTTGCAGCTTCATAAAGAGGGAGACAAGCGCGGCGAAGCCGCACGCGCTCCCGAAAAAGGGGTGTGGCCTAAGAAAAGGGTTGTGGCTTCGCCGAGGACCCGCGATCGCGAGCCACACCCCGTTTTCGTCACTGAGGGGGCATGCCCAGCACTCTGTGAGCCGCTGGCATGCCCCCTCTCCCTCTGACTCTGAATAGACAGAGGGAGAGGCACAGCGTCTAGAGCCTCCCAACGCCCCCCCACCCCACCCACCGCGGGACACTGCAGCCCGCGGGTGGGACAGTCCCCAAAAAACGGGACTGTCCCGTGAAAATCGGGACAGTTGGGAGGTATGCATTAATGAAATATCTGCAAGTTCTTAACTACATTTTTCTTTCACACATCTACTACTGTATCGAAGAACGTACCTCAAAGTTAACTTTTTCAAACTCTACGACTGAATTCATGTTTTCCTCGCCCTCTCCTTCAAGGCAATGCGTTAGATCTCTACACCACATGAGTTGGGAAATTGTTAAGACCACCTACAAAGAAAAAAACCTAATGTTTATAGAGATACGTGTAAAGGTGAAAGATGCACTTTTACTTATTTAAAGTAAATAGAAAAGTCTCTTATCAGACAAATCAGTAGATTTTTATTTAACTTTGATTTTTAATATTAAGATTTTCAGAGAGGTTGTGATAATAAAATAAAAAATAAAAATAGGATTTTAATACCTACCGGTAAATCCTTTTCTCTTAGTCCGTAGAGGATGCTGGGGACACTTCAAGAACCATGGGGTTTATACCAAAGCTCAAGAACGGGCGGGAGAGTGCGGATGACTCTGCAGCACCGACTGACCAAACAAGAGGTCCTCCTTAGCCAGGGTATCAAAATTGAAAAACTTTGCAAAAGTGTTTGAACCCGACCAAGTAGCTGCTTGGAAAAGCTGTAATGCCGAGACCAGCTGCCCAGGATGAGCCCACCTTTCTGGTAGAATGGGCCTTCACCGATTTCGGTAACGGCATTCCAGCCATAGAATGAGCTTGCTGAATCGTATTACAGATCCAGCGTGCAATAGTCTGCTTGGAAACAGGAGCCCCAATCTTGTTGGGATCATACAGGACAAACAGAGCCTCCGTTTTCCTAATCTGAGCCGTTCTGGCTACATACATTTGACCACATCTAGAGACTTCGATTCCGCTAAGGTGTCAGTAGCCACTGGCACCACAATAGGTTGGTTCATGTGAAACGATGACACCACTTTCGGCAGAAATTGCTGACGAGTTCTCAACTCGGCTCTATCTTCATGGAAGATCAAATAGGGGCTTTTGTGAGACAAAGTCGCCAATTCAGACACCCGCCTTGCAGAGGCCAAGGCCAACAACATGATCACTTTCCAAGTGACAAATTTCAACTCTACCTTACGTAAAGGTTCAAACCAATGAGATTGCAGGAACTGCAACACCACGTAAAGATCCCATGGTGCCACCGGGGGCACAAAGGGAGGTTGGATGTGCAGCACGCCTTTCACGAAAGTCTGAACTTCCGGAAGGGAGGCCAATTCTTTTTGAAAGAAAATTGACAAGGCCGAAATTTGTACTTTAATTGAGCCTAACTTTAGGCTCGCATCCACACCTGCTTGCAGAAAATGGAGAAAACGGCCCCGCTGAAATTCTTCTGTAGGAGCCTTCTTGGATTCACACCAAGACATATATTTTCTCCAAATACGGTGATAATGTTTCGCCGTTACTTCTTTGCTAGCCTGAAGAAGTGTGGGAATGACTTCACTGGGAATACCCTTTCGGGCTAGGACTCGGCGTTCAACCTCCAAGCCGTCAAACAAAGCCGCGGTAAACGCACGGCCCCTGCTGTAACAGATCCTCTCATAGAGGAAGAGGCCAGGGATCTCCTATGAGCAATTCCTGAAGATCTGGATACCAGGCCCTCCTTGGCCAGTCTGGAACAATGAGGATTGCATGAACCCTTGTTCGTCTTATGATCTTTATCACTTTTGGAATGAGTGGAATCGGAGGGAACACATATACCGACTGAAACACCCACGGTGTCACTAGGGCGTCCACCGCTATTGCTTGAGGGTCCCTTGACCTGGAACAATATCTCGGAAGTTTCTTGTTGATGCGAGACGCCATTATGTCTATTTGAGGAATTCCCCAACGACTTGTCACTTCTGCAAAGACCTCTTGATGAAGACCCCACTCTCCTGGATGGAGATCGTGTCTGCTGAGGAAGTCTGCTTCCCAGTTGTCCACACCTGGAATGAAGACCACTGACAGAGCGCTTACATGTCTTTCCGCCCAGCGGAAAACTTTTGTGGCCTCTGCCATTGCCGCTCTGCTCTTCGTTCCGCCCTGGCAGTTCATGTACGCCACTGCTGTTATGTTGTCCGACTGAATCAAGACGGGCAGATCGCGAAGATGTTCCGCTTGTAGAAGGCCGTTGTAATTGTAAATGGCCCTTAATTCCAAAATGTTTATGTGTAGACAAGCTTCCTGGCTTGACCATTTTCCCTGGAAATTTTCCCCCTGTGTGACTGCACCCCAGCCTCGGAGACACGCATCCGTGGTCACCAGGATCCAGTCCTGGATCCCGAACCTGCGTCCCTCTAGGAGGTGAGAGCTGTGCAGCCACCACAGGAGTGAGATTCTGGTCTTGGAAGACAGGATTATCTGTCGGTGCATGTGCAGATGGGACCCGGACCACTTGTCCAACAGATCCCACTGAAACACTCTGGCATGGAACCTGCCAAACTGAATGCCCTCGTAGGACACCACCATCTTCCCCAGTAATCGAGTGCATTGATGGATTGACACTCTCGCTGGCTTCATAATTTTTTTGACCAGACTCTGAATTTCCAGAGCCTTCTCTTCTGGAAGAAAAACTCTGTAATTCTGTGTCCAGAATCATTCCCAAAAACGACAGTCGTTTCGTAGGACTCAACTGTGACTTTGGCAAGTTCAGGAGCCAACCATGTTGTTGCAGAACTGTCAGGGAAATCGTAATGCTCTGCAGTAATCGGTCCCTGGATCTCGCCTTTATCAGGAGATCGTCCAAGTACGGGATAATTGTGACTCCCTGCTTGCGCAGGAGAACCATCATTTCTGCCATAACTTTGGTGAAAACCCTCAGAGCCGTGGATAGACCAAACGTCAACGTCTGAAATTGGCAATGACAATCCTGAATCGCAAACCTCAGGTAAGCCTGATGAGGAGGATATATGGGGACGTGTAAGTAGGCATCCTTTATGTTGACCGACACCATAAAATCCCCTTCCTCTAGACTGGAGATCACTGCTCGGAGAGATTCCATATTGAATTTGAATTTTCTCAGATAGAAATTGAGGGATTTTAGGTTCAGAATTGGTCTGACCGAGCCGTCCGGCTTCGGGACCACGAAGAGGCTCGAATTAAAACCTTCTCCCTGTTGTGACGGGGGCACCTTGATAATGACTTGATTTTGACACAGCTTTTGTATCGCATCGCATATTACCTCCCTGTCCGGAAGAGAAGCTGGTAAGGCTGATTTGAAAAATCGCCGAGGGGGAACGTCTTGAAACTCCAGTTTGTACCCTTGGGACACTATTTCTAACACCCATGGGTCTAGGGCCGAACGAACCCAGAACTGACTGAGGAGTTGGAGACGTGCCCCCACCGGTGCGGACTCCCGCAGAGGAGTCCCAGAGTCATGCGGTGGATTTGGCAGAAGCCGGAGAGGACTTCTGCTCTTGGGAACCTGCCACAGCCGGTGACCTTTTTCCCTTTCCTCTTCCTCTAGAAGCAAGGAAGGAAGACCCTCGTCCTTTTTTGTATTTATTGGGCCGAAAGGACTACATCTGATAGTGGTGCGTTTTCTTTTGTTGTGCAGGAACATAAGGTAAAAATGATGACTTACCCGCGGTAGCCGTAGATACCAGGTCAGCGAGGCCGTCACCAAACAATACACCACCTTTATACGGCAGAGACTCCATAGCCTTCTTAGAGTCAGCATCAGCATTCCATTGATGAATCCACAATGCTCTTCTAGCTGAGACTGCCATGGCATTGGCCCTTGATCCAAAAAGGCCAATGTCTCTCGCAGCTTCCTTTAGCTAGGCTGCAGCATCCTTGATATAACCCAGTGTCAAAAGAATCCTATCCAGGGTATCTATCTCAGATGACAAGTTATCTGCCCACTTTTCAACAGCGCTATTCACCCACGCCGAAGCAATGGCAAATCTGAGCAGCGTACCTGTAGTGACATAAATGGATTTCAATGTATTTTCCTGCTTACAATCCGCAGGTTCCTTTAGGGCTGCCATGTCAGGGGACGGAAGCACCACCTTTTTGGACAGTCGTTACAGAGCCTTGTCTACAGTGGGGGGTGACTCCCACTTTTCCCTATCCCCAGAGGGGAACGGATATGCCACCACAATTCTCTTGGGAATCTGAAACTTCTTGTCAGGATTTTCCCAAACCTTTTCAAAAAGCGAGTTCAGTTCATGAGAGGCAGGAAACGTTACCTCAGGTTTTTTTCCTTTAAACATAATGTATGCTGTTCCTGATACAAGGGTCGCTGGGCTGCGTTTTTTGCTGCCCTGCGATCAGTTAGTCGACGCCTACGGGGGGAGGATTAAATCGCTGTGCAAGTGTGTGTTCGGATGTATAGCACAGCTGCACAAACTGATTTTGTGCAGTCTCTGCGCAGCCCAGTACAAACTCAGCCGCTGCGATTGCTTCTTGCTGATCGGGACCGGATTTGATGTCAGACACCCTCCCTTCAAACTCTTGGGCACGCCTGCGTTTTTCCGTACACTCCCTGAAAATGGTCAGTTGACACCCACAAACGCTCTCTTCCTGTCAATCTCTTTGCGAACGCCCGTGCGAACGGATCTTTCGCACAATCCTGTCGCTGACTGACGATCCCAATTGCTGCGGTCCGTCGCGCCTGCACATTGCAGTGCATACACATGCACAATTCAGATCTGATCACATGCTGTGCGAAAACGGCAGCAATCAGGTCTGAATTACTCCCTTTGTTTGCTGCTACCTACAGATCTTCCAACAGCTCCAGAATACCTGTAATACAATGATACCGGAGTATACTGTAGACTGGTGTTTAATCCTGTTTCATCCTTTTACATGGTATAAGACCTCAGGGAACGCTAGGATCTCAGTCTACAGTGTAATATACATGTTCATTTGTTTGGGGTATCACAATGAATTTGTGATCTGCTGGTTATCACTGGCATTGTTATGAACAGTTTTCCATGCACCAGGAAACTAATACAGAATACTGGGGCAGATGTATTAACCTGGAGAAGGCATAAGGAAGTGATAAACCAGTGATATATGCAAGGTGATAAAGGCACCAGCCAATCAGATCCTAACTGTTAATTTACATATTGGAGCTGATTGGCTGGTGCCTTTATCATCTTGCACATATCACTGGTTTATCACTTCCTTATGCCTTCTCCAGGTTAATACATCTGCCCCACTGTGTCAATTACATCATCATCATCATCATCATCATAATAATAATAATAATAATAATAATACATGATGCTATAACACATGATTATGTCATCTAGAACACAATCAATGACTGCAATCACACTCCTTGTTCTGCCTTTAAATATCAGAACTCACATATGGAAACACTTTTTATGCTCATAATATGATATTGGTTAGCGGAATTGGGCTTTCGTTGTGATATTTAAATTAAGTTAAACAATAAAGTAAATGACCTGAGAAGGATGTCCAGCAACCACCCACTCCACTCTGCTTTTATTCTGGTAGTCAGCAATGGCAGACTTGCTGAGACGTCTCAGGGAGCTGAACATGGCTTCCTCCACCTTTCCCAGCCAGTCCTCCACATTTCCTCTTGCCTTTAGTCCTTTTCCCAGGCTCACCTAATAGCATAGACATGCATAGAACAAATACATTATGTGCAGCAACAGCAGTTAATAAATCAACATGGAAGAACTATGAATAATGAAGTTTACCCTCTCTCCTTCAGGTGACAGCATGGCTAATATATCATTGGTGAAAACTTTATCTTGGTCCCCATCCGATGATGCAGTGGCAAATACAAGTTGGGCAATTGAATCAAAGCATTTCTTTAGGTGAGGCTGGACTGCCTGAGGGTTGCGTGTCTGGGCTAGTATCTCTAGGAGCTCATCGTTGGACAGGAAGTAAAATCTGATTGGGAAAATATTACACTTTTGTTATGTTTTATATTGACAATGCAATCTAGTATGTCAATTTATCATAGTTTAAATCAATAAGCAAAATAATAAGATTTTAAACCTACCGGTAAATCTTTTTCTCCTAGTCCGTAGAGGATGCTGGGGACTCCGTAAGGACCATGGGGAAGCAGAGTGAAGATAACTAAAACATACTAGAGGCTCTTCAATTGTGATTGATTCGCCTAGTAGTGGACCTTTATGTGCTGCGGTAAACCCAACCGCGCAGAAACCCCTCAAACTTGTTCCAAGCAGTGTCACGTTTCCAGTGATATTATTTGGATAGATGGCACATGAGCAGAAGAGAGCAAAGGCCCAAGCACAGTGCCAGAGTCTTGTTAGCACACTCGTGGAGCTATCTTTCCAATCACCGGAATGATGGGGCCGATGGAGAAGTACAGTATAAGGAGTGCACAGACAGCCAATGTGGCGAATGCAGGTGCAATGTGGTACTGCAGGTAGGGTGTGCGGATGCAGATGTAACATGTGCAGATATATTTAAAGTAGATTTGAGAGGAGTGTGTCCAAGCTCAAATCTAAATTGCAGCCGAAAATTAAAGATATCCAGCCTTTGTGAGTTACATGCAAAAGTATTTACCCTGCGTGCCATTGCCACACTATTGCAGCACTATTGTTATATAACAGTCAGTTCCCCCTTTTACTGCTGTGCAATCCTATATATGCATCTTAACAGGGTGATATCCGTTTTCCCTTAACGCCTTTCACCACATATCCTTCTGAGGAACGTGATAAAGGCGGATGGATCTGGCGGCATTTATTTATCAAACAGTATATGCCTTCGTCATACATCTCCTTGTGGATGGAGTAAGCTAATAATAAGTGGAAATATCACCCTGTTAAGTTACATTGGACTGCACAAGCAGCTAAAGGGGGACTGACTGTTATATATAGCAATAGCGCTGTAAAGGGTCTTCTTTGATGACTTTACTGACCTGAATTAAAGCAAACTGTATATGAGTGAGGAGGAACCAATACTAGGGCGCAACAAGAAACACTGTACCGGATTTGTGTTAACACAAGTGAGAACTGCTAATATGGAGATGTTAAGTGATTGCTATACTTTATTACACACCAACCAATTTGTTGCAATATATTCCGAAACTGCCCATATGACATTGTGCTGTGGAGGGATGCAGTTAATATCCCGAAGGACGGGATCCCGGCGGTCGATATACCGACATCGGATTCACGAAGGACGCCAGCAGCCCTGTGTCTAAATACCAACGGTGCTCGGTATACCGGTGTCAAAATACCGGCAGATGAAATCGTGATCGTTCTCCCAGCAGTATGCGCTTAGGGTTAGGTACTTACAAGGGGAGGTTAGGGTTAGGCACCAAGCGGGGAGGGTTAAGTTTAGGCAGGAGGGAAGGGAGGTTTAGGGTTAGGCATCACAGGGAAGCATTAGGTTTAGGTACTTTACAGGCGGCTGTCAGGATTCTGATGGTCGGGATGCCGCTGTCGGTATATTGACCGCCGGCATCCCACCCATCGGGTATCATACTGAACCAGTGGAGGAGATTGCTTATTTGGAGATACTCTATGAAGGCACACGTTTATTGCATGGCACTGAGCTACAATATTGTACATGCGTGGCTAATGGATTTTAATCTGACAATCATGTGCATTCAATTGAAGTCGGAATTGCTGTGAAGTTGGAAAGACGTCAGTTTCCGACTTTTTTAGGTCGAATCATGATTCGACCTAAACAATGAAGCTGCCGTTTATCCGACTTTTCGGAAAACACGTGGATCGACGCATTAGCCGCTGATCCACGTGTTTTGTTGAATTAGCCGCCAATTTCGACAGTTTTTTGGCCCGTTTTCGACAATGCTGATCCGATTTAAAAAAAAGTCGGAAATGCTCGCTAATTGAATACTGCACTGTCGGATCCTCTCCGTCCACAGGGATCCGACATGCATTGAATAGACCCCTAAAGCTTTACAGATTGAAGAATGACTGCATTGATTGACTTTATATGGTAAATATGGAGATTTTATGAGAGTTTTTAATTTAGTAGCATGGTATAATAGTAATTATTTAATCATTTGGTACCGGCTATCTGTTTTATTGTTTTGTGTATGTAAATAAATGTTATAAGAATTCTTCTGTCAAACAGCGCTTAAAAAAATATCTTTTTCACTCTTGATTATCTATTTCCTTGGGGGGGTTTTCCCAGTAAAGCCACAATTGGAGCTGCAGTTCGTGAAAAGTTTGAGATACAATTTACTCTAATTAATGCCTCAATTGTCTTTTGTAATAATAATGAGCTGCAGATTCCTTAATAAGAAGGTATGTGCAATTTCTTTAACACAATAAACAAATGCGTGGAGGGCGTGGTCGGGGCCATCGAGAGCAGCAATGGGCTTGGGTACTTGGGGTGTGTCCAAATCAGGGAGGCGTTACCATGCCCCCTCCTTAATTTTTAGTTAAAAAGTACTAAGTGGTGAGAAGGAGGGAAATCAGTCCCTCTCAGCAAGTGGGCAGATGCAGGGGGGCTATGGGTGCTAATGCCCCCCGCCTAAACAGCAGCCTCCATGGACCCTCCGCAACACAACAGTGTGTGTTGGGATGGGGAAAATCTCCCCTTTCCTTGCCTTATGTGCTACTCACCTGGGCCCCTCCAGCAGGCCTGGGCCCAGAGCCGGCCACAGGCATAGGCAAACTAGGCAATTGCCTAGGGCATTTGATATGCCTAGGGGCATCAGCAGCTTCTGCTGATTAAAATGATATGCGGCATGCATATATTCTGTATGTAGCATTTCATATGCAGATACAGCCACAGTCTCACACAGAATATAGGCATGCTGCATATCAGTTTAATCAGCAGAAGCTGCTTGTGCATCCTAGCCACATAGCAATGCAAATAAGATGCATTTTCATAAAAAAGGTGCCCAACATTAGCATTGAGGCAAGATTTATGAGGACACATCTGTAACCAAGCAGAGGCAGAGGTCACAGTGTTAGTGGCAGTGTGAGTGCTGTGTGCATGTTAGTGGGTTGGTTGTGCAGTAGTGTTTGGAATATGTGTAAGGAGCATTATGTGTTCATGTAAAAATGCATTAATAATGTGCAACATATGTGTAAAGGGGCACTATGTGTGTCATTATGTGTATAAGGGCATTAATAATGTGTGGCATATGTGTAACAGGGTACTACTGTGTGTGTGTCATTATGTGTATAGGGGCACTAATAATGTGCAGCAAATGTGTAGGGGGCACTATGTGTATCATTATGTGTATAAGGGCATTAATAATGTGCGGCATATGTGTAAGGGACATTATGTGTAAAAGGGCATTAATAAAGGTTGTCATAATGTGTAAGGTGCATTATGTTTATAAGGACATTAATGTGCCTCATATGTGTAAGGGGCATTACTGTGTGGAATTGTGTATAATTGCATTACTAATGTGTGGCATTATGTGTATAAGGTGTTATACTATGTGGCGTTGCGTATAGAAAGGGCCCTACTGTGTCGTCTAATGTGAATAAAGAGCAATAGGGTGTGGTGTAATGTGAATAAAGAGCAATAGCGTGTGGTGTAGTGTGAATAAGGAGCAATTCAGTGTGATGTAATGTGAATAAGGGGCTCTACTGTGAGGAGTAACGGTTATAAGGTAAAGTGATACTACTGTGGGATGTAATATGAATTATGGACACTATCGCATGATAAAATGTGAAAAAAGTTGCAGTACTGTGTGGCGTAATTGGAATTGGGGTTACTATTGTGTGGCCATGTTCCTTGCCAGAAAACACACACCCCTTTTTGGGTTGTGCGCCAAATGTGTGAATTGTTCCTATTTAAAATATAGGGGGTACAAACACCAAAATAGGGACTGCTATGGGTGAGGGGTGATGGTGCTGGGAAAGAGATGCAAGGTCAGAGGCGGAACCAGCGGTGGTGCTAGGGGGCACCAGCCAAAATCTTGCCTAGGGCATCATATTGGTTAGGGCCGGCTCTGCCTGGGCCCAGATAAGTAGTACCTGCTCCCACATCCTCTCAGCATCCCTTGGCGGGATGATATCTTTGGGAAAGGCATATAAGTGGACCAAAGCTATGGCTAATGATTTAGCTGAGATGCCATAAACACCCCTATCAGATCTCCCATGCTGGAAGCCCTCTGAATGGGATAATGCAACATTTCTTTAAGAACAGTAAGATAAACCAAACATTGAGTTTAGAATACTTTGAAAGTGGGGAGATCCTCACTGCATTATTTGTCACAATAGACCTGTGGACTCCGCATTAACATGCTTTCCTAGCTGAAGAGGGCATACAAGGACATTAATATGATGCCAATCTGTTATATGCCCTGGGAAAGCCATCCCCTTTACACTGAATAACTGGTTTGTTGCTAAGGAATTAGAAAGTACTGGATTATCAGGGGGATTTCCACTATAACAATTTATACAATTAAAGCTGCAATATGCTCCATAGCACACCATACAAGTAAGGTCCCATAATGAAACACACAAACACAAGTACATGAGTATCAAAAAAGAAATAGTACATTCACAGTGTATAGTTATCTTGTCCCACATATACTTGCTAGGTTTTTGCTCAGCAAGCCAAAGAAATACTTTCCATGATAAACAAGACTCCAGGGACATCCATCTTATTTATGGCTAGCAATTCTAATTTAAAGTAGTGAAATCAATATAAATAAAGTAGAATAAAACAATCTGGCTGATAAAGTAGCTTATATGTTACTGACCTTGGAAAGACAACGCGCTTGGATTCCAAGTAAGCCTCCAGGCACTTCTGAATCTGATCAAGGAGAGCATTGTTATTTTGAAATGACTCCAGAAGACCTGAACATGATGAAACATTATATTAATTAAAACATTTCCACTCACCTAACTCATGATCCATAGCAAAACAATAATACAGTAAGCACTCGGATCAATACATTTTGCAACATTTCACATAAATATATTAATGGCATAAAAAAATGCATTATTTTAATGGTTAGTCTAAATATGCAGTGAAGAAATAAGCCCAGGCTCTGTTTTACCCATATTGTACATGGCACCAGCTGTGTGGAAGTATTAATGGCGTATTAGTATACAAAACAGAAATATGCAGTAAATAGCTTTCTAATGCAGTGCAGATTAAGGCTTGTGGGGCCCCCTGGGGTAACTAAGTTGTGGGGGCCTCCTCCAATAAAATGGCCCCTTGCCTTGCCCCACCCCCAATATAGACACAGCATTCCCCCTGTATTCTGCACAGAGTGCCGCTGCAGCCCCCATCGCCAATTGCAGGGTCAGACTCTGTGTGTGGGCCCCCCAGTATGTGGGGGTCCCGGAGATACCCCCGTTAACTCCCCCTTAATCCAGCCCTGGAAGAGCCCCTACGATGAACACCATGAGCAATACCTGGCAATGGACATTACGTCCTGACTGCATGATAAATATAGAGAAGGCCAACATTTTATTTCTTTGATTAATAGAACCCTTAGTTTGGAGGGAAAAGAACTTTCATAAGCGTATATATTTATTATGAATAAAGGAGCAACTTGTAGTAGTTGAAGTTTGATTCTGCCCTTTGCCTTTTGTAAGATGCTAATGGAACACATGAAAGTATTTCCATATGTACAGGACAAGGGAAATGTGCCATACCTGGTTGAGTCGCTGCTCTGAGGGCATTAGGTAGACGGTTTACTTTCCTCATGATTTCCTTCCAGGATTTGTCCACTTGTAGAAACATCTTGGCCTCTGCAGGGAGCTGCCTTATTATATCAGGAGCACTGAAAATACTTTCTAAATATAGCCAGTTCCTTTGACAAGTCAGCCACTCTTCCTAAATACAAGATTAATACACATGCAATATCAATACAATATTAAGTCCACAAAATAATCAGCTCGCTAATGCAGAATAAATTAGTTCACAAATATGCATTAGATGTACCCACGGTATTTTACCCTATAACCGCTCCATATATAAAAACATTTAATCCTCCCGGCAAGTGCGTATGTACCAATACACTTTGTTACTTCCTGCATTTACAGTTACTATAATTTAAAATAATGTGTGAGCCATTGAAAAGTAGAAAAGAAGGGCATGGAAATTGATGAGAAACATGAAAGAGCGCAAAATAAAGAAAGAAGGTACAGTGGTATGACACCAAGGGCGGGATGTAATGCCGCCCGAGTTCGGCAGCCGTGTGGGATGCCGGCCGAACTCAGACGTTTTTTTGAAGGGGCAATCACATATACGGCATGGTTCTGCCTTGTAAGTGATTGCCCCTTTAAAAAAACGACTGAGTTCGGTTGGCATCCCGCACGGCCGCTGAACTCGGGTGTCATTACATCCCTCCCCATAATGGTTAACGCTATACCTGTAAGCCACAAATATAATTAAATTAAATGGAAATGGTACAGTACACTGCATCAATAGCAAGGTATAGTGTATGCATGGTACTCAATATGGTGATGATAATTGAAAGAATTGTATTAATGGTGTTCTCAGGGATTGTATGACTTTACTTTTGAATATTACAAGCCTATAACACATTCTTCTCCTGCTGTATGTGGCAGCACGTTCCGTATTAGCTAAAGCTTCCCCAAGATGAAGACAATTCCCATCTCTAATCTTCTATGTCTTAGCAACTTAACAGTGGACTGCTAAGAGTGCTTGCCCAATAGGCTTTATTATTACTTGGTTACATATGTATGATGCGTTTTTAAACATCTAAATAATGTTTTTAAAAATGGAAAATATTCTATGCAACTTAAAGATTATACTAAGAAACACATTCTACTACCACTACTAGTACACTGAAAGCATTTTACGCACAAGAGTTTGATTAAACAATGCCAGATTTCTATGCCATTCATCCACACGAGGCTTGATGGGTCCAACGTAGCGAGAAGATGCAATGGTTGATATGTTTATAGTACTGTCATCAAGAAGAACCTGAAAAGAATCATTATAAATGTTATAGAGTAATGTAAGGCTCTACATATCACCGTGTTACTGAAGCTGTTTCTGTATTGTTTCCTAGGGCAGAGCAATGGGGTAATTCAGATCTGATCGCTGGGCTGAGTTTTTGCTGTCCCTCGATCAGATAGTCGCCGCCTACAGGGGGACTGTAAAATCGCAGTGCAAGTGTGCGATCGCATGTGTTGCAGAGCTGCACAAAAATCAGTTTGTGTAGTCTCTGCGTAGCCCACGTAGTCCAGTGCGATTGAATCCTGATGATCGAGGCCGGAGCTGACGTCAGTCACCCTCCCTGAAAACGCTTCAGCCCACCTGCGTTTTTCCGAACACTCCCTGAAAATGGTCAGTTGCCACCCACAAACGGCCTCTTCCTGTCAATCACCTTGCGAACGCCCGTGCAAATGGATCCTTCGCAACATCCCGTCGCTGACCAGTGATGCCCATTGTAGCCGTCCAACGCGCTGGTGCACTGAGGTGCATACGCATGCGCAGTTCGGATCTGATCACCCGCTTTGCGAATACGCACAGCAGCGATCAGATCTGAATTAGGCCCAATATGTCTTCATCTTTTTTGTACAGTATCCACATGTTGGATAAATAAATGACATCACTTGGTCTTTAACATAGGTTCATTTATAATGTTCTTTGCATATTTGTTTCTTTAAGTTATATTATGAATATGCTGTAAATCAACTGTTTGTTCCTAACATACAGTAAGAGTAAATATGTGAATGTCACTAATATGTAGTATACTTTTTACAATCATGAATTGTCAAGGCCATCTTCCCTGGGATCAACTAGAGAAGACAGCATTTTACTAGAGATGGAAGAGGTGTGTGATTTCTATACAAACATTACTTAGGAATACAAATGTGCACCAAAACCATAGCAACAAGAAAGCTTAAATAATGAAGAAAATTGTCTGATTAGTTTTAGTATAGATATGTAATAGTGAGCAAGGTTAGCAGAGAAGACGCGCTGCAGCATGGGAGAGGCAGTGTGCCAGATAACAGTGGTAATGACTCAGGGCCTAATTCAGCATGGAACGCTGCTGCGGCAGCATTTGCATGCTGAAGCCCTGTGAAGCGGGAGCGTTTTCGGGCATGGTCCGCACAACACAGATGTGTCCGTACTGTTTGCGGTGCAGGCCGTGGCGGCTGCATGACATCACACGCAGCCGATGCGACTTGAAACATGGCATGTAGCCGCCTGCCTTTGCAAGGTAGAGGGCTACCCTAAACATGTGAAAGTATCACCGCCGTGTAATGCTTTTCCATGTTTGCGGGAGGGGGAGGTCTGGATCCTGTGCTGGGCATCCCCTATATGTCAGAAAAAATGGATTGTAGATGTGCGTTCTTTTACACATCTACGATCCATGTTGAATTAGGCCCTCAGTCCTCACCTGAATCTCATCTGTTCCACCAAGAATGAAAACATCTTTAGACTCCCGATGTGGGATAGTGATGAACTCAGTGGTTTTCCAAGAATCCTCTACCTACAATAGATGCAAATAATGTACTCAATTTAGACACTAAATATCACATTTTATTAAGAAAACATGAAATGATATGTATTAGTGTTCAAATAAGTGCATGTTGCCAGTGGTGCGTCTATATTGAGTGCAGATTGTGAGGTGCACACAGGCTCCTTGGTCCAAGGGGGCCACGCCACACACCCTGCACTTGTTTCTTCAATATTCACCTGCAGTCCTGGGTTACCATGTCCTGCATCAGCATGGCTGCACAAGTCACCGGGAAAATGGAGTGTCGACCATTTACACTGCATGTGCAGTAGAAAAATCGCCAGGAAAATGGCCACCGCACCATTTTCCCAGAGACCTGTGCATGCATAGTAGACTCTGCCATAGTGCCAGAGTCTACTCTCTAATGCGTTACCCGGCTGAGCCCCCTTTTCTCTTAATACGCTCCTGTATGTAGTCATTACGTAGACATCAGAGGGTTAGGCTGCGGTTATGGTTAGGGTAAGGCTGCAGTTACAATTAGGTTTAGGGTTAGGGCTCTAACAGTAAAAAAAAATATTATGTCAACATGACGACTGTCAACATGCACAATGTCGACATTATGAACATGTCGAAATGTTACATGTTTACATACAATAACGCCCATGTTGACATTCTGAACCACACCTTAAATTAGAACTGAGATTCTGTCGCTAAGTTTCCAGAATGAACAGTCATTGCTTGTGTCTATATGTGTCAGTAGACTCACTGTGGTAGAACATGTGTCAGAAGACTCATTGTAGTAGAACATGTGTCAGTAGACTCATTGCAGTAGAACATGTGTCAGTAGACTCATTGTAGTAAAACATGTGTCAGCAGACTCACTGTAGTAGAACATGTGTCAGTAGACTTATGGTAGTAGAACATGTGTCAGCAGACTCATTCTAGTAGAACATGTGTCAGTAGACTCATTCTAGTAGAACATGTGTCAGCAGACTCACTGTAGTAGAACATGTGTCAGTAGACTTATGGTAGTAGAACATGTGTCAGTAGACTCATAGTAGTAGAACATGTGTCAGTAGACTCATTGTAGTAGAACATGTGTCAGTAGACTCACTGTAGTAGAACATGTGTCAGTAGACTTATGGTAGTAGAACATGTGTCAGCAGACTCATTCTAGTAGAACATGTGTCAGTAGACTCACTGTGGTAGAACATGTGTCAGAAGACTCATTGTAGTAGAACATGTGTCAGTAGACTCATTGCAGTAGAACATGTGTCAGTAGACTCATTGTAGTAGAACATGTGTCAGTAGACTCATTGTAGTAGAACATGTGTCAGTAGACTCATTGTAGTAAAACATGTGTCAGCAGACTCACTGTAGTAGAACATGTGTCAGTAGACTTATGGTAGTAGAACATGTGTCAGCAGACTCATTCTAGTAGAACATGTGTCAGTAGACTCTTTCTAGTAGAACATGTGTCAGCAGACTCACTGTAGTAGAACATGTGTCAGTAGACTTATGGTAGTAGAACATGTGTCAGCAGACTCATTCTAGTAGAACATGTGTCAGTAGACTCATTGTAGTAGAACATGTGTCAGTAGACTTATGGTAGTAGAACATGTGTCAGTAGACTCATTCTAGTAGAACATGTTTTAGAAGACTTTTTGTAGAAGAAAATATTTGCTACTTTAATTGTACACAAGAAGGAAGATTGTACCTGATGTACTTTAGGGTGTTTTGTTTTACAATCTAAGTAGTAATGCGTTTTTTTTCACAATCACAACTGTCAACACAATGACTACATACCTACAACTACTGTTAACATTTTTTGGTGAATTTATATTAGAATGCTAATGTTCAACTATGCCATTATTTATGTATAGTGTAATGTGATTAAGGTTATTGCACATAACACTAAGCACACTACTCTTTCTTGAAATTTGCAGTAAAAATTTACTTGGGGAAAAAAACATGTATTTTCCATCATTCAGACAAGTAATGCTGTTGTTTCCATCGCACACTGCTGACACTCCGCCTATGTAGATGAAATATGCTGTTGGTACAGTTATGAGACCTTCCTTGAAACAGTTAACTTTTGTGTTAATTGTGCAACCTCGCCCTACAGCTGCCTAATTAATACGTGTATGATATTTAATATAAATCATCTGCAAGCCTGGGTCAAAGTAAGAAGCTAAATATGAATTTACAGCCTTCTGCACACTATAATTTACTGTATATGCTACAGTACACTGATCCTGACTCTTCTTCCTTTCTGCCTAACAGCTAAGTAGTAAGATGCAGCCAGTTCTGGCTCCAAACTGCCACATTTGATTTAGAGGGTTAAAAGGCAAATTGTCATTGATGGGTGGCAGGTTTCACAAGTCAAAATCACCAACAATGTGGCAGAAAATGACTCTGGCTGGCAATTATGCTTGTACTCCATGCAGTGGGAATTATCTGTCCGGGCACATTAAATATATGTATTTAATTACCATTAATTAACACTAAATTAAGGAGCACAAACAATATATTTAACAGGCACAAATATTTAATGAATTTATTATTGGGCACATTAATACTTAATAATAAACAATAAAGAAATGGCAACATATCAAATACGTGGACAAAATAATATTGGATAACTACTAAGGGGCCAATATTATTTATAAATTAAATAATGCATTCATGCTAGGTACCTATGAGATGGTTAGTTTTGTGTACTGTACTTGCAGTGAGTTACATGTTTTTATGTCTATTCCATACGCAGTACATAATAAATAATAAAATAATAAAAGTCTCAACTTTTTGAAAAATGTAATGTCTGAATACATCTCTGTTGCTAATGAAATGCATTTACCAGTGTTGTAACCATACCAACTACCAATACTATCTTTTTAGTAGCATTTAAGGTCTGGTTTTTAGAAAGCTTCTTGTTCCATCTATATGCATTTACCATAGGTAACCGGGAAATCTTTCTCCGAAATACCCCTTTCACAATGAACTTCTGTCCTAGGAATTTGCCGTGCCAACCCAGATCCTGGCTTGGTGTGAAAGGGTTAACCCGGGATGTGTTACCTGGGAATGTGTCCCAGATTGCGCTCAGGGCCGAACCCAGGACTGACACAGGTATCCTGCAGTGTGAATAGTGCTTCCTGGGTCATCCGTCCCGAGTCACGCTAAAAGTATGTAGAGATTGTCATCTTCAAGCACCAGCATAGGGATGACCTAGCAACAACCTGGGTGGTATCCAGTCTTTAGGTCGACAACACTTAGATCGACACTCATTAGGTCGACCACTATTGGTCGACACATGAAAAGGCCGACATTAATTTTAAAAAAAAAAATCCATATTTTAACTTTTTTATACTTTACGGTCCACTTTGACTACAACTGGGAATAGTAAACTGTGCCGAGCGCAGCGGCAGCAGAGCGAGGCACCTTGCCCGAAGCTTGCGGGGGTACACAGTGCACTAATTTCAGTTCCCGGTCACTTTACAAAGAAAACAACACAAAAAATTAAATTAAAAATACATGTCAACATTTTTCTATGTCGACCTTATCTATGACGACCTAATGATCGTGTTGACCTATTTCATGTGTCGACTAATAGTGGTCAACCTAATGACTGTCGACCTAGTTACTGTTTACCCAACGATCCAGACACAACCTGGGTCCAGTCTGCAGAGTGAACGTGGGTTCAAGCAGCTGGGCATGGCTTGAAATTGTGTTACATAACTGAGATCCGACCCAGGGTATTGGTATGGAAGGGGTATTACTTACTTGCCAGACAGTGAATATACTTTTACACATGGACAGTAGTATGCTAACATGGGAGATGAGCGAATGGGAGACGTACATGTTCATCTAATTATTTATACAGAAAATTTCATACATGCTCTCATAAGAAAATGAAACTATTATAAAAAATAAAATACAAGCTTGGAAGCAATGTTAATCCAGTGTGCTATTTTTTACTTTACCTTTTTAAGAATATTCTCCAATGAAGCTTCTCCAGATGCCTGTCCTGATATATCCTGAATATCCTGAGCATACTCAAAAATACCTATCTCAAAGAGCTTTTCTAGAGAGAGCGGATGCTCAGCGTCTATCAGTGTTGCGTTAATTGTTTTCTCCAGGTCCGCCCAATGCCTTGGCTTTAAAAATGGATTTCTTAAGTCTGTGATCATAGGTACCTGAAGAAAACAACATTATATGTTTAGTTATTGTTATAAAAGAGAGCACAAATGTAATACCAGCATGGCTCATTTACATGTCACTATGCAGAACCCATTTTTTTTTCTTTCTTTCTTTTTTAAATACTTTTTATTAGTTTTTGTAAATATATGAATATTAAACAAACATAAGAATATGGTACAATATGAAAGTACACGGAAAGACAATATCAAGAAACATAAAAACAAACAGTGAAGGCGAATAAAGAAGAGATTAACAATCTAAAGAAGCACACCATCATCATAAGAACATGGGAGCCTAAACAATCCGAAGATTGCTGAAAATGAAAGAATATAAAGAGAACAGTGTCCGGGCAGTCAAGTAGCTGTCTAACAGTCATCATGTGCACCGTAATAGTAGCCCAAAGGGAGAAATTATGGTGAAGCAGAGAGGGGGAAAAAGATAAGGGGGGAAGGGAAAAAAGAAGGTAGGAAGGCGTCAGCCTGTCAAAATTACTTGCAATAACAAATCCAGGTTCTAATTATATAAAGTTATTGTAGTTGCCAATGGTGGTTCTGCGTGAAATTGTGAAGTCCATGGCATTCATGTTCTAATAAAATGATCTGGGGTATCATGAAGGGCAGCAGTAATGCGCTAAGTGAACCATATGGCATGAACAGTGGCAGTCAAAGAAGGTAACATGGGGGGCGTGGCCTGGCACCGGAGGAGAGCAGTTGCAGCCTGAATGAGCTCCTGCTTGAAAAACACCTTATTTGCCCTCCTGGTCCCGCCGGACCCGCTCCTTCTCGTCACCCCCACTTATTAAACATCCCCCTGCCACCCTGCTTTCATCTGACCTGAACTGCGGAGTCGGGGAGCATCGTGGACGCTCCCGCGGATTGCGGCCTGGTCGCCACGCTGCAGCCGGGGTCTCGATTTGGGCGCCGGCCCGCCGGTCCCTCGGATCCTCACCTAACCTATGTCCTCCTGCTGTGCCCCTTGGCGGCTCCACAAGACCCGCCGCACCGCCTCGCTGCTGCCCGCTGACGCCTATCGCTACGGCGGGCCAGGGAGCACTGGGGCCGAAACGCCGCGCTGCGAAGGAGACAGTGACGACGGCTGTCGCGTCTCTCTCCCACAGCTTACTGTGACACCTTGCTCGGACGGCGCCTCCTGCCCTGCGACCTCCACTATCAGGGAGAGCTCTCCTAGCTCTCCTGACTCTAGACTGAGAGCCCGCATTGCCGCGGAGGGGAGCCGTTGTCCCAGTTGAATAATACGCTTAGCTGCTGCTGACTGCCTTCACATCTCTCCTCACTGGTGGTCTGTAGTTCAGGGCGGCCTGTGGACTGCCTCACGTCCTGGCCCAGTTATTACCGAAGTGGTGGGGGATTTTTGATTAGCCTACCAACTCTCGGGCCCGGCAGACACCTCCCGCCACCCCTGCGCTGCGGCCGCACGCACGGAGCAACTTGATCAGCCTCATTGGAAAAGTGTTTCCATCTGCCGTTCTGACTGGGGGTGCCCTGCTGGCTGCGACGGCGGCCTACTCTTCACCTGCCTTGCCGCTGCCCGGCCCCGCATCTCACTCTATATACCCCCATTGGCCTCACATCCACCTATAAAGGCCTACCTGACCCCTGGCAGGAAGCTTCTTCTTCTTCGTCTTCACTTATTTTATTTTATTTTATTATTATTTTATTTCATTTGATTCTATGCCCCTCCTACTGGGCGGCTGCTACGACTCAGATGAGGCCCGGCAGTGAATGACCTCCTAGCATGTGAGACCCGCTACATCCTTTACTACTTGATTCCTCAGTATCTCTGGCTTCCATCCCCCCCTCCTGGGCAACCCTGCATGGAAAAATTCCTGATTCCTCTGCCCGTGATGTCCGGTGGCTCTGCCCAGCGATCTCGAGAGGACACCCACGGTGGCGATTCATCGGACTCTGATCACTCGACTACACGCTTACTCTCTCGAAGCTCTCGCAAATCCAGACCGCCTGCTAAACAACCTAATATGAAGCACAAAGACCTGCTGGCGGTACTGGGACCTCTTCTCGATGAGAAATTAGCGGGCATCAAAGAGGCTATTGAGTCGTCATCGACTTTGCTTACTCAACATTCCACCCGCCTTGATGAAGCAGAGCAAAGAATATCTACTCTGGAGGATGACCTGAGCGAAGCCAAACGCTCCTTACGCGCCAAACAATTGGAGGTCGCAGACCTCTCGGAGAAACACGCGGGTCATCGGCATCCCAGAATCCATAAAAGGTCGTGAGCTCTTGGACCTCCTCTCGTCGGGCATCCCGGAGCAGTTGTCCATGAATCTAAAAGGATCCCATCTCGTCATCGAAAGAGCCCACAGGCTGGGACCGGAACGAAAAAGTTCATCAGGCCGCCCACGCCGGTCATCATGAGAGTCTTGAATTATGCGGACAAAGCGAGTCTTCTAGACCATTACTGTAAGGCTGCTAGTTTGTCGATCAACGGAGAGCGCCTCCTTCTCTTTCAGGACTTCTCAGCTTTAGTGGCAGCGAAACGCAAGGACTTTGCCCCCATCTGTAGGCATTTCTTTAACACGAAGGTTAAATTCTCTCTGCTGTATCCAGCACGTCTTCGGGTCTTCGAAGATGGTCGGCCGAGATTCTTTGAAGATCCAGACGAAGCCAGGCTGCATTTCGCCCTTCCTACTATATGAACATCATGTGACTCTCCCTAATGGTGGCTAGACACTGCCCGAACCTTTACTCGGGTCTCACGTGCAGGCAGTACAGAGAGTGACGACTCCACACCCATGCCTGCCTCTTGTTGTTTTTGTTTTTACAGTTTGAAATTACCTCTGTTGTTGTTTCTATGTTTTATTAACTGTGTTTGCCTGGGCTGGGACCCCCCCCCCCCCCCCACTCGCTGGGTCGGGGTGGGACCCTACTTTACCTTTACCGTCTCTTTTATGATATTTTTACCAATGGGAGTGGGTTAGTATGGCCTCTGACTCCCACTCGCAACCCCCTGTAGATGTAGATCCAGCTGCTACACTGCTCCGCTTTGTATCCTGGAACGTAGAGGGCCTCAACCACCCGGTCAAAAGAAAAAAGGTGCTATCTCACCTGAAACGCATGTCTCCTCAGATTACATTCTTGCAAGAGACGCACTGGTTGGATGATCCTAGACACACCCTCCGTGCCCCGTGGATAGGGAATTGTATATCGTCACCCTATCATTCTAAATCTAGAGGAGTGGCAATTTTACTTCATGCCAACTTACAACATTTAGTTCTTAGAAAACAGCATGACCCAGAGGGTAGATTTTTGCTAGTAGATATATGTATTCAAAACACTGTCTACACTCTCCTCAACCTATATGCACCTAATACCTCACCTGATTCTTTTTTTGCAGATCTTTTATCGACCCTTATTACCTGGGGGGGTCAGAATTTGATAGTTGGTGGGGACTTTAATTTGGTCGTCGACCCATCCATGGACAGATCCAGGGTAAGTGCAACTACTTCTACACCGCTCACTCACTTGCTCTCCTCCTTCTGTACCCAATTAAACCTCCTAGATCCCTGGAGAATACTCCACCCCACCCAAAAAGATTATTCCTTTTATTCCCATCCCCACTCTTCTCACTCTAGGATTGATTATATTTTTACTAGCACCAACCTCCTACCCAAAGTCACCTACACATCTATCGACAACATCATCATCTCTGACCATGCCCCTATATCTCTCCATGTCCAATTGAGCTTCTCTCCTCGCACTGCCCCGAGTTGGCGGTTTCCTGCTTACCTGCGCCACTCCACTGACTTTTTACTCCATCTCAAACAATTCTGGCTTAATTATACTTTGGACAACAATGACCAACATTCAGACTCGCTAATTTTTTGGGGGGCAGCTAAAGCCGTCCATAGAGGGCACATTATGTCCTACACCTATGCCAAACGGAAAAAAAATTCCTCCCAACTGCACACTTTAAGCTCCACTCTCACCTCTGCATACCGCAGTTACACTCAACATGACACCTCTGTTCACAGGGAAGCCTATCTCTCGGCTAAGCTCATATATGATACGTTCCTCACGGAACGGGCCCAACTCTCCTACGATTATCAGCGGAATAGACTCCACAGGTGGGGCAACAAGTCCGGCAAATTGCTGGCGACTCTAATTAAAGGTCCCAAATCCCGTACTTGGGTTAATACGATCACTAGCTCAGGCACGCTGAGCACTAACCCTGCCCTTATCTGCAATGAGTTTAGGAATTTCTACCAGTCCTTATATGCCAGGGGCCCCGATGACCCCGTTGCTAACCACTCTTTCCTGGAGGAAGCTGCCCTCCCTATCTTAACTCAAGAGGAGAGGGACTCCCTAGATAATCCGATCACAGTTGAGGAGGTTGTTGACGTTATCAAAGCCCTACCGAACAACAAAATCCCCGGCCCTGACGGTTATGGTGCGGAGTTTTACAAGATGCTGCGGGATGAGATCGCCCCCACCCTCACATCTCTCTATAATCATATTCTCACCTCCAAACAAACCCCCATTAGATTTAATGAGGCTACAATAATTGTTATACCAAAACCGGGTAAGGATCTTTCCTTGCCTGGGTCCTACAGACCAATCTCCCTCCTCAACCAAGACTTTAAAATTCTCACGAAACTGATGGCCAATAGACTACAATTATGCCTTTCCCGTATTGTATCGCCTGCGCAGATGGGCTTCCTTAAACATAGACAATCAGTGCAAGGCATTAGAACCGCACTGGCGGCCATCACCCACTCCCGAACTAATAATATTACGGATAATATCCTAATCAAGCTTGACGCGGAAAAGGCTTTCGATAAGATCGCCTGGCCTCACCTTGCTAGAGTTTTACTCTACCAACAATTTGGCGAGACTTTCCGGGGCCTGGTTGACTCTCTCTATACCAGCCCATCTGCGCAGGTGATGGTGAATAATATTCCCTCCCCTCCTTTTCTCCTTGAGAGAGGGACTAGACAGGGATGCCCCCTTTCTCCCCTTCTTTTTAACATTGCTCTAGAACCCTTCATACGGTATATCCTCAACTTACCCACCTTTCGGGGCATTAGAATTGGCAACAGGGAGATTAAGCTCATGGCGTTTGCAGACGACATCCTTCTGCTCACCTCCAACCCACGACAATCGGTTCTGGCGTTACAAGACGCCATTGACCGCTTTTCATCCTTCGCCGGTTTCTCCGTTAATTTTGACAAATCGGAAGCACTAGCCATATTTCCACAGATTACCGTAGGCTGGGACCCTCCCTTCCCATTTCGTTGGGCCCCCACCCACATTACCTATCTTGGAGTCCTTCTTCCTTCCGACCCTACCTGTTTATACTCTGACAATGTCCACCCCATTCTCAGTAAAATTCAGACAGAACTGACGCTGTGGCAAACTTTACCCCTTAATCTGTTAGGACGTTGCAATCTAGTCAAGATGGCTAGTTTCCCCAAGTTACTCTACGTGCTGCAGATGATACCCATCATGCTCTCAAAGAATGATGTCTCTCTCCTCAACTCCTCGATCTCTAAATTTATTTGGGCTAATAAACGACCCAGAATAAGTTTTTTCAAACTGTCCCAAACAGTACAGAACGGGGGAGTGAATCTGCCGGATATAGAACAATATAACCGAGCTTGCCTTCTCCGTTTCGCCATGGACTGGCTTCATGGTACGTCTATCTTCACTGACTCATTGATTGACTCCCAACTTTGTGCCCCTCTATCACTTAGTTACATTCTCCATGCAAACAAGTCTGATATGTCTACCCTCCGACTGGACAACATTCTCCTGACCTTTTACTATCACGGCGTGGAGGCTATCACGCAAATCTCTCAAGCTGCAACATACCTACTCACTGTTTCTCCCTTTAGTTGGTAACCTACAATTTCAAAAAGGGCAGGCCCTCCTCCCCTTTACTAACTGGCATGCTTCGGGCATTATATGTATTGGGGATCTCCTTGACTCTAACAAACACTCACTTTCACAGAAGTGTCAGCTAAATATGGGATTAACCCCGCCGCGACTTTTATTTTTTTCAGGCTTCACACTATATACAATTAATTCTTTCACACCTCAATGCTTCGGACTTTGTTAATTCTCTGGACACACTCTTACGGTCAGGGACTTGTTCCATCTCAACTATATACGCACGCATACGCACAGAACACATACCCACCACAGATCTAGCTCAAGTACAAGCATGGTCCTCCCAAATTCCCTCTATGTCCCCTGAGGCCGTGATAGATAGCTTTGCGGCTTCCCTCAAACTTATCCCAGCTAGCTTATACCAGGAAATGTCCTATAAGATATTACACAGAGCCTATATATCACCAAAGAGGAGCCATTTGATGGGCCTGTCCGACTCGGCAAAATGTATAAAATGCTCTTCACCAGTGGCCGACCTCATGCACTGCTTTTGGCACTGCCGCCACATCCAAAAATTCTGGGCTGAGCTACACGCCTACGGAACTTCCGAGTTGGGCTTGCACTTCCAATGCACCGCCTCTTGGCCTCTTTTAGGTTTTGTTCGTGATCAACCTGGCCTCCCCTCTCAGGATGCGAAATTAGTTGTAATTCTCTCAGCGGTGGGCAGGAAAGCTATTCTCCAGCAATGGATATCCGATACACCCCCCCCCCAGTACCTCCAGACTGTTATTTCTATTTACGATGGACTGGCTAGAGACTTCCCTTAACAAGGAAATATTAACCCCCACTTTATTTCACTGCTGGCGACGATTCATCAATACACTACCCACTCCGACAAAAACAGCTATTAAGCAAAGCTTTCATTGCACCACCTGGTACGGACATCAAATTCTTGCAGACGACCCCCCCATCTCTTTCCCATAACTGCCCCCCTCTCCTTCCTCTCTTTCCTCTCCGTTCTCCCTCTCTCTCTTCTCTCTCCTCTCTACCATCTTGATCTCAAACACCCACACCAGACCGCTGCGCCCTTTTTTCCTTTCCTCTTCTACTACTTGATACTGGATCTCTATCATCTACATACCTTTTCTTGCTCTGTTGACGTCTCCGTGGATGGATCGGCGATCCCCTAACCCCGGCAGGTACTATTGTTGTTATTATTAGTATTATTTTTCTGTTGATTTGTTATTTTTGGATTCAGCGCCCCCCAAAGAGGGAGGCGCATTAGTATGTTTTATTGTTTTCTCTCTGTATCAGGAACACGCTTGTCGATCTACTATACCATCGGTTTTATTTTATTTTTTTCATTTGTCGTGTGTTACCTTGTTATGTATATCTAGATGTTTCTAAATAGAAAATGGAAAATATGGGGTTTTCTCTATTGGATCCCTACCTTTCTGTATATGTCTGCCTAGATGACTAATGCGATCCTACATACAGTTGGACTATATGTCCCTACTTGCTGTTGTTTATTGTATTTTCTGGACCTCAATAAAAATATTTTTTTGGGGGAAAAAATAGGTAACATAGTAACACAGTATCTAAGGTTGAAAAAAGACAATTTGTCCATCGAGTTCAACCTATTTGTGGTCTCCTATGCAGGATTATTTTTGGACTAATTTTGTCTGATGCTGATGTCAGCCGTTGTGTTTTATTCCTCTTTTTTTTTAATAACTATAGTGCGTGACTACACACCATAACCCTGGACATCCTTATCCATTAGGAATTTATCTAACCCATTCTTAAAGGTGTTGACTGAGTCCGCCATTACTACTCTCTCAGGCAGGGAATGCCAAACACGTATAGTCCTTACTGTGAAAAAACCTTTTCGCTGCTTTGTGCGGAATCTCCTCTCCTCTAACCTAAGCGAGTGTCCACGTGTCCTCTGTGTTGATCTTACCAAAAACAGGTCCCGTGTAAGCTCTGTGTATTGTCCCCTTATATATTTGTAGATGTTGATCATGTCCCCTCTTAGTCTCCTCTTTTCCAGTGTAAACATGCTTAGCCTTGCAAGCCTTTCCTCGTATTCCAGCGTCTCCATGCCCTTAATTAGTTTGGTCGCCCGCCTCTGCACCTTTTCTAGCTCCAGGATATCCTTTTTGTAGTATGGCGCCCAAAATTGTACACAGTATTCAAGATGTGGACTGACTAGTGATTTATATAATGGGAGTATAACACTCTCGTCCCTTGCATCAATTCCCTGTTTTATGCATGCTAATATCTTATTAGCCTTCTTTGCTGCAATCCTACTTTGGGTACTGCTGCTTAGTTTGATATCTATGTGAACACCTAAGTCTTTTTCCAGTACAGAATCCCCCTAATATTACCCCATTTAGTATGTAAGTGTTATTTTTGTTCTTGCTACCACAGTGCATTACCTTACACTTGTCTGTACTGAAGCTCATTCTCCATTTTGCTGCCCATGCATCTAGTTTAACTAAGTCGTTCTGAAAAGACTCAGCATCCCCCTCCGTATTTATAACCTTACACAATTTGGTATCATCTGCAAAAATTGACACCATGCTCTCTAGATCTACCGTTAGGTCGTTAATGAAAATGTTGAACAATAGTGGTCCAAGTACAGACCCTTGTGGCACACCACTTAGCACTTCAGTCCAATTTGAAAATGATCCATTAACCACAACGCGCTGCTCCCTATTATCTAATCAATTTCTGACCCAAGTGCATACTGTGCTCCCAAGCCCTATTTCTTATAGCTTATAGATAAGTCGCATGTGTGGTAATGTGTCAGAAGCTTTGGCAAAGTCTAAAAAGATTACATCCACCTCCTGATCAAGGTTCGCACTTACTGTTTCATAAAAGCCAAGTAAATTGGTTTGACATGATCTGTCCTTCACAAATCCATGTTGGTTCCTTTTAATGACCTTATTGGCTTCAAGGAACTTCTGAATACTATCCCTTAGAATACCTTCCAATACTTTCCCCACTATAGCTGTAAGACTAACTGGTCTATAATTACCCGGTTCAGCTTTACTTCCCTTTTTGAATATTGTTTCTACTTCCGCTATACGCCAGTTTTTGGGAACCATACCTGATATAACTGAATCTTTGAAGCTCAAAAATAGAAGTTTTGCTAGTTCAGAGTGAAGCTCCATAAGAACCCTTGGGTGAATTCTATCTGGACCAGGTGACTTATTGATCTTTAAATTTTTTAATCGGTCACAGACTACCTCCTCTCTAAAATAAGCACTTAGCAGTAGGACATTATCTTTGTTGAGATTGTGGGCCAAATGTAATAGAGTGAGAGTTTCAGAAAGTGAGAGATTTGGTAAGGTTTTGCAGTTTTTTTTAAAGTGGCAATCATTTACACAGCAAGATCAACCTGGTTTTGCAGTGTAAATGATTGCCACTTTAAAAAAAAACTGAAAAACCTTACCAAATCTCTCACTTTCTGAAACTCTCACTTTATTACATTTGGCCCTGTGTGTTAGTCCCTGCATTTGGTCCTCTCTTGTAAATACAATTGAACTCATTTAGTTTGTTCGCTATGTCATTATCTTTTTTGATTAAGACTCCTAACTTGTCTTTTAAAGGGCCTCTTCTCTCCTTTTTTAATCTCATGCTGTTGATGTATTTAAAAATGTTGGGGGGATTTGTTTTGCTTCCTTTTGCTACTAGTTTTTCAGTTTCTACTTTAGCCGCTCTTATTTCTTTTTTGCGTATTTTGTTACAATCCTTATAGTGCTGAAATGACTCCGCATTCCCGTCAGATTTGTATTTTTTTGAATGCTCACCTTTTTTTGCCCATTAGTTCCATTATTTTTTTTTTTTTTTTTAAGCCACATTGGTTTGGGATTTTTATTCCTTTTTTTGCTGCACGTGGGAATAAATTTGCGAGTATTTTTAACTAGCAGTGATTTTAATATATCCCATTTCTCTGTAGGATTTTTTCCTAGAAACAAGATGTCCCATTCAATTTCCCTTAAAGCTTCCCTCATCATGTCAAAGTTAGCTTTACTAAAGTTTAGAGTCCTAGTTGAGCCAGTATAGGACTGCTTATGAAAACTGATATTGAGTGTGACCATATTGTGGTTGCTGTTCCCTATGGGTTCCGCTACTATAATATTTGATACCAATTCCCCATTGTTTGTTAATACCAGGTCTAAGATTGCATTGTACCTAGTTGTTTCCTCGATTAATTGAACTAAGTAGTTATCATTTAGTGTTTATAAACATATTACCCCTAGCAGAATCACATGAATCATTTATCCAATCTATCTCTGATAGTTAAAATCTCCCATCACTACTATGTCTCCTACTCCTGCTGCTCTTTAAATTTGTTTTAGTAACAATTCCTCATCAGACACATTAATACCAGGCGGCCTGTAGCATAACCCCAATACTAACTTTTTTATTCCTTTACCCCCGCATGCAATTTCTACCCATAATGTCTCAACAGAATTTACAGTCCTCTCTTGAATATCTTCCCGTATATCAGGTTTTAAAAATGGCTTTACGTAAAGACATACCCCTCCACCCCGTTTATTTAATCTGTCTCTCCTGAACAGCGTATAACCCTCTAGATTGACTGTCCAATCATAAGTTCGTCCCACCAAGTTTCAGTAATACCTATAATATCATACTGTTTGCTTGCTGTAAGGATTTCTCGTTCCCCCTTTTTACCTGTAAGGCTTCTAGCATTTACATACATACAATTAAGATAATTATTTCCCCTTGTGCTAGGGACATCGGTGGTCATTCCGAGTTGTTCGCTCGCAAGCTGCTTTTAGCAGCTTTGCACACGCTAAGCCGCCGCCTACTGGGAGTGAATCTTAGCTTATCAAAATTGCGAACGAAAGATTAGCAAAATTGCGAATAGACACTTCTTAGCAGTTTCTGAGTAGCTTCAAACTTACTCGGCATCTGCGATCAATTCAGTGCTTGTCGTTCCTGGTTTGACGTCATAAACACACCCAGCGTTCGCCCAGACACTCCTCCGTTTCTCCAGCCACTCCCGCGTTTTTCCCAGAAACGGTAGCGTTTTTTCACACACTCCCATAAAACGGCCTGTTTCCGCCCAGAAACACCCACTTCCTGTCAATCACACTACGATCACCAGAACGAAGAAAAAACCTCGTAATGCCGTGAGTAAAATACCTAACTGCATAGCAAATTTACTTGGCGCAGTCGCAGTGCGAACATTGCGCATGCGCAGTTAGCGGAAAATCGCAGCGATGCGAAGAAAAATACCGAGCGAACAACTCGGAATGACCCCCATCATTCTCTTTATGTAGCAACGATGACACGTAATCGTCGTTAGTGTTTTGGTAAAACCTTTTTAATACCCATGTTAATACCCTTGCTGGCTGCTCTTTCCCTTCCCCCTACTCCTCCCCCATTTTGTTCACTACTGCCATCCCCACTATTCTCACTGCATGACCCGTAGTTACTATCTAAACCGTCTCTCCAGGCACCTAGTTTAAAATCTTGTCCAACCTTCTAACCATCCTTCCCCCCACCACCGCTCCCCACCTCATTCAGGTGTAATCCATCATGACAAAAAAAGATGGCACCTGACTGAGAAGTCCACCCAGTATTCCAGGAACACAAACACCTCTTTCCTGCACCAATACCTAAGCCACACATTTACCTCCCTAATCTCCCTTAGCCTCCCTGGGCTAGCGCGTGGCACGGGTAATATTTCGGAGTGGCGTTGTCGATTTCCAATTCGCAATGATTTGGCATTTAGCAGTTTTCAATATATGTTTAATCAACTTTTGGAATTGACGCGAGGTATCAAGGATAGGACGAGAGAGTAAAGAGTAAAGGCGTGAGTTGGGGACGCTTATACCAGTTACATCTAGTATCAGTTTGTGGATTTTTCACCAATATTGTTGGATTAGTGGACATGACCACCAAACATGCAGAAGGGTCCCTCATTGTCCACATAACCTCCAACATCTATCAGATCAAGTAAGAAAAATAGAATGTAGTCTAGTCGGCACTAAGTACCAACGATAATATAGTTTATAAGAATTCCCTTTAATGAGAAACTGACATTCTAATATCATCCCATTATCCGGGGCTAAAATTTCTCCTACATCTTGTTCCCAAGCAAGTTTGTGAGCCTCTTTTGAGGGGACATTATGTGAGAGTAACACCTGATAAATAGTAGACAACAATCCCTTAGTCGAATGCTGATATTGACATAATGATTCCAGATTAGTTTTATCTACGGTACAAACTTGTTTGTTTATAGTGTTATAGAAGTGTCGTATTTGTAAGAACTGATAGAAAACCGAGTGGGGAAGTGAAAAGCGGGACTGTACATTGGCAAATGTAGGAAATGAGTGGAGGGGAGCAATATCCAGTAGGAAAAGGATGTTATTTGCGGCCCAATGTTTAAATGCATGGTGATCAACACCAGGAGTAAACGCTGCGTTGGTCCATAAAATGACTAAGTAAGGATGGTGAGAACGAAGTTGATAGAATTGAGTGCAAAGATCCCAGATTGATAAAGAAAAGCGTATAGTCGGTAACAATAAGTTAGTAGAAGGATGGGAGCGTGGAGTGCACCATAATAGGCTGGAAGGCGAGTACATCTTCAGGGTGTGTGTCTCCAGGAGCATCCACACAGGGCCGGTGCAAGGTTTCTTGGCACTCTAGGCAAAACTTCAGCCTACTCTCCTCCCCCCCCACCTCCTACACACACAGCAATACCCTATAACCTAGGTCGGAATGCCCTACCGAGCTAATATCCCGAAGACGAAGAGGTCTAGGCTCTTCCAGCAGTAGATCCAGAAGATCCGCGTACCAAGCCCTTCTTGGCCAGTCCGGAGCAATGAGGATCGCCTGAGCTCTTGTACTCCTTATGAGGTTTAGAACTCTTGGAATGAGTGGAAGTGGAGGAAACACGTACACCAACTGAACACCCATGGAGTCACTAGGCTTGCGGGACCCTCGACCTGGAACAATACCGCCGAAGCTTCTTGTTGAGACGAGAGGCCATCATGTCTACTTGAGGTACACCCCAAAGATCTGTTACCTCCGTGAACACCTCCGGATGAAGTCCCCACTCTCCTGGATGGAGACCGTGACTGCTGAGGAAGTCCGCTTCCCAGTTGCCTACTCCCGGATTGAAGATTGCTGACAGCGCTAATGTTTATGTAAGCCACTGTCGTTACATTGACCGACTGCACTTGAATGGCTCGATCTCGCAGAAGATGGGCCGCTTGGAGAAGACCGTTGTAGACGGCTTAGTTCCCAAATTGGTAGGCTGGATTCCAGGCTTGACCACCTTCCTTGGAAAGTTTCCCTCTGAGTGACTGCACCCCAGCCCCGGAGACTTGCATCCATGGTTAGAAGGATCCAGTCCTGAATCCCGAACCTGCGGCCCCCCAGAAGGTGAGGTAGTTGTAGCCACCAGAGGAGTGAAATCCTGGATTTTGGCGACAGACGTATTCTCTGGTGAATGTGTAGATGAGATCCTGACCACTTGTCCAGGAGATCCAGTTGGAAGGGCCGAGCATGAAACCTTCCATACTGTAGAGCCACGTAAGAAGCCACCATCTTCCCCAGAAGGCGAATGCACTGATGAACCGAAACCTGGGCTGGCTTCAGGACATCCCGGACCATTGTTTGTATCACCAACACTTTCTCCACCGGAAGAAACACCCTCTGCACTTCTGTGTCAAGGATCATTCCCAGAAAAGACAACCTCCTGGTCGGCTCCAAATGTGATTTTGGAAAATTCAGGATTCAACCGTGTTCCCTGAGCAGATGAGTCATGAGAACAATGGAGTGAAACAACCTCTCCATGGATGATGCCTTTATCAGCAGATCGTCCAGATATGGGATTATGTTTACCACCTGTTTGCGGAGGAGAACCATCATCTCTGTCATCACCTTGGTGAATACCCCCGGTGCTGTGGAGAGGCCGAATGGTAGTGCCTGGAAATGATATTGACTGTCCAATAGTGCAAATCTGAGATAAGCTTGGTGAGGCGGCCAAATCGGAATGTGGAGATACGCATCCTAGATATCCAGGGATACCAGAAACTCTCCCTCCTCCAGACATGAAATCACTGCCCTGAGAGACTCCATTTTGAATTTGAAAACCCTCAGGTAAGGGTTCAACGATTTCAAGTTCAAAATTGGTCTGCCCGAACATCCAGTTTCAGTACCACAAAAAGGTTTGAACAATAACTCATTTTGCATATGAGGTGGAACTGAGACAATGACCTGTGATTTTTACAATTTTAGGATGGCTTCCTGTAGGATAGCTCAGTCACCAAAGCTGGCAAGCCTGATTTGAAGAATCGGTGAGGCGGGAGTTTTGAAACTCCAGTCTGTAAACCAGGGACACAATATCCTGCACCCAGGGATCCAGGCCTGATGACACCCAGACGTGACTGAAACGTTTGAGTCTCGCACCCACCAGCCCGTCCTCGTGAGGTCCACGTCATACTGAGGATCTTGAGGAACCAGAAGCAGGTTTTTGCCCGACCACCTCTAAAGAAAGTGGTAGAAGGCTTGGGCTTTTTTGTCTTTGCGGTCTGAAAGGACTGCTGCACAGCTGAAGAAAACGGTTTCTTCGTATAAGGAGTAGCAGAGGGAAGGAAAGGTGACTTACCCACGGATACTATGGAAATCCACGCATCCAACGCTTCCCCAAATAGAGCCTGACCTGTGTAGGGTAGGTTCTCCACACTTCTCCTGGATTCTGCATCTGCAGACCATTGGCGTAGCCAGAGCCCCTGCGAGCTGATACCGAAATGGAGGATATCCGTTCAGTCAGAGTACCCAGGTCTTTCATGGATTCCACCATGAACCCCGCAGAATCCTGTATGTTACGTAAAAACAATTCAATGTCACTTCTATTCATTGCATCCAAATCCTCTAGTAATGTGCCTGACCACCTTACTATGGCTTTAGAAATCCATGCACAGGTAATAGTGGGCCTTAAGACCACTCCTGAAGCAGTGTATATGGATTTGAGCGTAGTGTCAATCTGACGAACAGCTGGTTCTTTCAACGCGGTAGAACCAGGAACAGTTAAAACCACCCTTTTAGACAGTCTGGAGACAGATGCGTCAACAATTGGTGGGTTTTCCCATTTTTTCCTATCTTCCTCAGGGCTATGTGAGATAGTAAACACACACACAGGGAAATGTCAGACACAGTTTCCCCCCAAGTATGCCACAGAGAGACACAGATTAGAGCCAACCCACACACAGCGCTTTTTAAGGCAGAACTAATGAAACTACCAGCGCTGTCTGTGTACCTTAACAGACTACACAGACTTTACACAGCCTCCCCCTCCCTTACACAACCCCCTGGTACCGTACAAGACAGCTGGAGTTACTTTGGAGGGGCAGCTCTCCCTGTCAGCGCTTCTGCAGGCAGGAAAATGGCAATGAACGCTGCTGGGTTCGCTCTGAGGAGAAGCTCTGCCCCCTTTCATGGCGCTGCTTCCCGCTCTTATGAAGTTTATACTGGCCTGGGGAATTGTGCTGGCAGCGATCCTGGGACCCTGAAAGGCTTGCTGGACAGTGTAGGGTGTAGGCGCTGGCTCAGGGCGTCCCTCACCGTGCCGCACCATGTACCGCTGAGCCCTGGAGTGCAGATAGTACTACGCTCCCTACCCTGTTGCCGCCATACTCACACCGGCTCCCCGCTTACCAGTGGGGCCGGTGACTAACTCGCCACTGATCTTCTGGCTCTGTAAGGGGGTGGCGGCATGCTGCTAGGGTGAGCGATCCCCTGTGGCGGCCAACGTTCGATCCCCTCAGGAGCTCAGTGTCCTGTCAGCAGAGATAGTGGCTCAGACACTGCAAGGAGGACACTACTCCCCCCGTCCCCCCCTTAGTCCCTCGAAGCAGGGAGGCTGTT
This sequence comes from Pseudophryne corroboree, assembly GCF_028390025.1. Lineage (NCBI taxonomy): Eukaryota > Metazoa > Chordata > Amphibia > Anura > Myobatrachidae > Pseudophryne > Pseudophryne corroboree. The sequence continues at coordinate 820,823,716 of NC_086444.1, forward strand.
GCCAGCAGCCTCCCTGTGCCTAACTCTAAAAAAAAAAAAAAACTAAAAGAACTCCTATGGAGCTCCCCTAGCTGTGACCGGCTCCTCCGGGCACATTTTCTAAACTGAGTCTGGTAGGAGGGGTATAGAGGGAGGAGCCAGTCCACACTCTCAAACTCTTAAAGTGCCAGGGGCTCTTAGTGGACCCATCTATACCCCATGGTACTAATGTGGACCCCAGCATCATCTAGGACGTAAGAGAAATATTGTTGTTGTTTTTTTATCACAAACTTACCACAGAGATACAATATTACTAATTATCTACATTTACGAAACCAATTTCACAGACACTGCAAACCACTACTAAACTGCCTTGGTGATACGGGTTGGGTATGAAATCCCAGTGGGCGGGATGCCGGCAGTCAGAATACCGATGCCGGAAATTCCGATGTTGATGATCCCAACAAGGGTGATTTAAGCCTTCTAATTTTACCCCACCCCCCTAAGCCTAACCCTGCCTTACCGCATCCTAACCCTATCCTCCCACTTAGTGCCTAACCCTAACCACCCTGGTTAGTGCCTAAACCTAATCCCCCACTCTGCACAGCCTAACCCTAACTCTACCCCCTTAGTGCCTAACCCTAACTGTCCCAGCTATACTTATCTTCGGGATTCCGGGTGTCGGGATTCCGGCATCAGGATCCTGAGCTTTTCTGGATTCCGGCGTCAGTGTTCTGACAGATGTCAGGATTTCGGCTGCTGGGATTCCGACACCCGGGATCTTGCACGTATCCTGGTGACGGTTGATACTGGCCTGGGGCAGTAATGGGTAATGCTACACTGGGAAAATCTCTGTCATATGGCACATGTAAGTGGGATTGTCAGCTCTTGCATGTGCAACGGAGCTGAAAGCCCAGAGTTCAACTTTTAGTTAAAAAATATATACATGCAAAAATAAAGTAAATACACATATAAAACATTATATATAACTAGTTACAAGTACGTCAAAATGACGGAACAACGTATCAGTAATGTCAGTGCAGGCAGCTGTGTGCGACCGTACAGAGCAATAATTGATTTGATACGTTGGGCACCGTCTAGTGGGCATTGGTATGCAAAACACTCGAATTCACCCCATAGAGGTGAGGAGCAGCGCTAGCCTTTTATTATATAGGATTACATTATTTTATTTATTTTAACAGTTAAATATCATCTAAAAAGGACTGCATTAATAAGCTCTTTATTTCATTATTAGCACTTGTGCTGTAAACGTAATATTTGTCTCCCCCATCTGAAACAGTGATACTTAATACTAAGGGCTATGGCCGGCAGTAACCCATTGATGGATAAGAGTGAGACGATGCCATAATAAGACCTAACCTGGCAAAAATGTCCATTAGCAATAGGGGCTTCGTTGATGAATAGGTCTCTGTGACTTCTTTGGGACATATAAATGTGACACTGCTTTTAATTAGTTTGTTATGTTGTACCAAGCTTTATAACAGTTTCTATTAATAATACTCATTACTCTACTGTAACAGTAACAGAATGTACTCAGACTATTACACAGATGTTTCAAATTAAATAATGCATGCCCAAGAATTAAAAACATGATACTGTATAGTCCAAAACAATCTGTCTACAGAGTCAAGTAACAACATTGGAAGGTCAGAACATTGCACTGAACAAAGAAAGTCTATAAGTAAAAAAAAGAATGAAACGGCACTTCATAAATGACTTCTGCAAAAATATACACGTTAGCAAATCATTTTGTCACTTTTGGTTCACTTGGAGCACAGATTTGTATTTGGAGGTGCAGCAATCAGCTTTGGAGACAACTTTTCAAAATAATTTTGTTAAAAATGGCATGTATAGACATGTATAGGGTAAACCTAAATATTGGGGGTGCTCAAGTACCCACAGAGCTGGCTCCTATGGCAAACAGTTCTAGCCCACAAATGTCTACAAGCCACCATTCTACGTTTTCATGCCAACTCCAAGTGGACCCTTTGTGCAATATTTGTGGATTTTTGTTCCAGGTTGAAAACGCATTGTCTGCAAATATAAAGATGTCAACTCAATCACATTCGGACCAGTCCTAGTTCATTTGAACTCTTCTAAAATGATATTCAGTTTAACCTAATTTATAGCTTTACCTAATCAAGAGAGTGAGAGGACACTGGGACTGCATTTTTTTTTATATGTGTTTACTGGGAGAGTAAAGCTAGGTGCACACTGTCAGATTTTTTTGGGTCGGCCCAACAATCGGACGACTTTTCGGGAAATTGTAGGCACCAATATCTGAAGTTAACAATTTTCTGCCACATCGCACTACATTTGCATATGTCCGCCTACATGAGGATGACATCATGACAGGTAAACATAGGAAATATGGGCAGGTTATTAAGAATGCACACACACAATGCTCGATATCGGGAGATTGTGGCCGAGTTTTTTGGTTTTGTGTGTGGGCAAGATTTTCCTGAATTATCTACGAAACGCCGAAACGATCGTTCATAAACACTATGTGATAAATCAGGCCGATGTCCCAATTATTGGCAAATTGGCCCAATAATAGTACTCTGTGAGCTGCTGGCATGCCCCCAGCTCTTCTCTGTCCCATGAATAGACGCATGCGCACAGCGTCTGTTCACTACCGCTCTGCTAAGCAGAGCAGCGAGTGACAGGAGCCTCGCAACTGCCCCTCCCCACATCCCCACCGCAGGACTCTGTGGCCCACGGGTGGGACAGCGGGCCAGTCCCAAAAAGAGGGACTGTTCCGTGAAAATAGGGACAGTTGAGATGTATGCCATAGGGGATATTCAGAGTTGCTAGCAAACCAAAAAAGTTAGCAATTGGGCAAAACCATGTGGCACTGCAGGTGGGACAGAAAGAGTTACATTTGGGTGGGTTATATTGTTTCTGTGCAGGGTAAATACTGGCTGCTTTATTTTTACACTGCAATTTAGATTTCAGTTTGAACACACACACACACCTAAATCTAGCTCTGTCTGCACGTTACATCTGCCCCACCTGCACTGCAGCATGGTTTTGCACATTAGTGTACTTTTTTGGGTTTGCTAACAACTCTGAATAACCCCCAATGTGCATGCATGTTCCTAGCATACATCAAGGAACACTCCAATCTATACGGATGCAAAACTTGTGGCATTCATGTGCCTGGCCCCCAGGAAGGAAGGACATCCCATTCCATGCAGGAGTCCAGGTGCATTAATGTACCTAGCACACATGAAGAAAATAACTCATTGTTCCATATTAGTGTATTCAGGACCCAGACCCTCACTCAAAAAGCATATCCACAATAAATATGCATTCATATACCTAGTGCTTACATAGGAAGGAACTCCCCATTCCTTGTGGTTGCATAACTGCATGATGCATTTATGTGACTGACTCTCTCAGGAAGAATCTCCCCAATATATCTGGGATCTGGGTGCATAACTAGATTCCATTCCAGAGAGATTCCAGTCATCTCTCAGGAAACATCTCCACAGTCTGAATCCAAGTCGATGCACTGCGCACTCATAAATAAATGCAGATCTTCCCCTGTAATAAGAGAAGGTTGCATCTATGCGGCTTCACCACATCTGTACACCAGCTTGTGAAAGCAGTCGTCATGACAATCGGTGCACATATCCTTTGGTGCATATCCACAGCATTCTTAGTCTGCAATCCTGCTACCAGCCCATGACACGTCCTCAGAACACTTAGGGTGATATCCAATTACCGGTGAATTTACTTTTTTCCGATGTTTCACCAATTTTTTTTTACAGGCTATCCAATATGGATCACCCATAAAAAAAGCTGACCTCCTGAAAACACACAGGTTCAGTGAAACCTGTGTGTTTTTGGTAGAAACCGCCCTGTTTTCACATGAAAACGGGGCTGTTTCCGGGGATTTGGTAACCGCGACGACCTGAGTGTCCCTTGCCCACTGCAGCAGTGGCAGGCTGGGACTGCAGGGAGGGCCCAGGAGCCGACACTTAAGCTGGCGCTTAACCCCGGCGGGGAAGCCAGGGCTGTGCAACCACCCGAATCCCCCATCTTCCCCCACCCCTGATCACATGGGGAGCAGTCATGTGATCGGAGGGAGTCGGAACTGCAGTGTTGCACCGGGAGCTGTCAGGAGCCGGCACCCGGTGCAGCATCAGGTAACCCTCGCTAAGCCACCGCTCGTGTCGGCTTATCGGGGCTAATTACTGGGGCTATTTGGATATCCCCCTTAGCCTACATGCAGTTGCCGCCCTGTTACACCTGCGAAGCCAGCAGGTAGAGATAGATAAGAGATCCATATGATTCAATTGACTGTAGCTGCTCAATGTTGTACATGATTAACTATGGAGCATGTGCAGTTTGAAAAGATCTGTCCTCAAAAGGGACTTGCGTGCAACTCTGACTGAACCTTAATATGTGGGTGCACAACTATGTGCATTCAGGAAGGAACTTCCCAATCCATGTAGGGTTGTTACTATGTCCATTCATGTGCCTAGCCCTCAGGAAAGAAGGAACAGGACATTCCATGCGGGAGTCCTATAACTAGGTGCATTCATGCGCCCAGCTGCTCTCAGCCGACTATCAAATCCATATGATTCCCATATTCAGAAGAAATTCTCTTTATACTGTAACTAAAATAATTTCTCACTTTATATTTCTAGGAATGTTCTATAAAACACATGGGTGTAAGTCGGTTTGCACAAGGAACTGTATTCACACATCTGCATGTACTTTCATAAGAGGGAACATTGCTATAATGCTGAAATGAATTATAACCCATAGAATGCAACGGAACAGTGCCCCAGTGGTCAGATTATCACAGGAAGGCTGTAATACAGTACTTGCATAGATTCATCAAACAATAACAAAGCAGATCTCAGCCATGGGAATACCCTTGCTTTATTCAGCATAGAGCTGTCATGTGTATAAACAGTAGTGAATGACGTACCTTTTCTTTCATGCTGTCCACCTTTTCTTTGAGACGTGGTACTACATTATTTGGTGGAAGTCCTTTTTCCAGCTGGCTCACAAATTTGGCATATTTAAGAACTAAGGAATTCAGCTGCTCTGGGTCCAAGTCTTCAAATTTGGACTAAAAAATACATGAAATGTTAATACCATTAATTTCTAACAGTGTAATTTCACTGCACTGTAAAGTAGTTCACAAACTTACCAGCATCCACTCGGCTTGCAGAACATCCCAATCATTTAGTGAGTCCCACAAAAGCTGCTTCAGTTTTATTTCTGCACTTACTTCTTCTAACGCATCAAACTTTGTCACTTCCACCTATCCAAACATACAGTAACATGATCATTTTCTGCATGTCTGATAGAATACACAAGTAACTGCAAAAAAATAAATTTTGTCATCTTAAAAATATAAAGGACATTTCGCCCTGATGTTGTTTTCTAACATCATAAACACATCATGTATAGGTACACCTCTAAAATACTAGAAAAACAGCATCTGTTGGTGTGTCTTTATACACCACCATTCAAGTTGACACTCCCACAACCACAACACTTCCATAACACGCCCACTGAATGGACCTTTTTTTAAAGCACTACTAGCCACCGTCTAGGAGCAAACATCACTTTTTCGCCAACATTTCTCATATGTCCGTCTCAATCGCAGCAGCAGTTACACTCTGAAACACACAGAGACATAGAATTTGAAAAGAATCTATTGGCCCATCTAGTTTGCCCTTAAATGGATATGAGATAGATAGATAGATAGATAGATAGATAGATAGATAGATAGATAGATAGATAGATAGATAGATACATATAGATTGCTAAATATATATATATATATATATATATATATAGAGAGAGAGAGAGAGAGAGATAGTGTTGCGTATGTGTGACCGACAGTAACCATACCGATGCCGGGATCCTGGCTTCGAGAAGGCCGGCGGGGGTGAGCGCAATGTAGCCCCTTGTGGGCTTGCTGCGCTCGCCACACTGTGGGCTCAGTGACAAGCTGTGCTTTCCACAGGTTCTATTCCCACTCTATGGGTGCTGTGGACACCCACGAGCGGGAATAGTCCCTGTTAGTCGACTATCGGGATTGCTAGGGGGCTGTAACTCAACTACATCCCTATATATATATATATATATATATACATATATATATATATACACACACACACACACACACGAGGGGTTTCCCAAAAGAAACAGGAATCGTGTTCCAGAGAGTGGGGCGCTTGTAGTGCGGGCTTCCACCGCTGGGTTAATGTTTGCGGAACCCTCCACTTTTGAATTTCACAGCACATAGAGGTGTAGGATTGCTGCTGGAAAGGACCAAAATAATCTGACAACGGCTAGACTTTAACCAAATCCGAATTTTTATCTCCAGAACCTTATAAATAGAGAATCCAGCTGAAACTGCCATTAGGCTGTGGAAATTAGCTAAGACTACTTTAAATGTGTTTTCTAGTAAAATAATTTACCTTGCGTATGGTATCATATATTAAGTCATCTTTTAAGAAGGAAAATCACTCCAAATGGCATCATAACAAGATTAATATTTGCCTATACATTAAACACCCCTGAAGAAGTCGCCTTAAGACGAAACGCGTTGAGTGAAACAAAAATATTTTATACATATTTTTATTGTATGAGCAAAAGTTGTACAAACATATGGTCTTTCATTGATCTATATTTTTTTTTATAAAACAATGACTACAGAAACATATATTTGAATGACAGTTACATTTTAATAAAAAGATGTTTTTAATATTTGGGTGTATGTGTATTAAGGTACTATTAAAGTCAGCCTTGGTTCATATCCAAAAACAAAATTGGATTATCCATCAAATAAGAGCGCTCCGCAGAGATCCCTTTTTGCATTTACCTGTATAGACCCATATCGGCAGGGGGTCCTTTCTTTGCGGAAGCTGCCCTAAGTGAGCTATATTTAATAGAAGAATTGGCTTTAGGGTTAATTTACCTTCTAATAATAGCGCATTAAGGAAACATATTAATATATATATATATATATATATATATATATATATATAAAAGGAGAATGTCCCACACTCTCACCAAACCAGAAACAGCCGCTGGGATGCCAATCAGAGCTCCATCCAGCAGAGGGATGAACCCATAGTACAGTGCAGAGTTTTCCACTAACCGTGGAAATGATAGCACTCTCCAGACAAAAATCAGTGAAGTCAAAATAATATCTTTACTTATAAAGATCAAAACAGTTTCACATATAATGGTAATCTCTCACCAACGTTTCGGTCCCCAATCAGGACCTTTCTCAAGGTGTCCAACAATCCAGCTGTATCAAAGAGTCAGAAATGTGCAGTTTACATGAAGTGGAACTGGACAAGTGTCATGTAAACTGCACATTTCTGACTCTTTGACACAGCTGGATTGTTGGATTGCACAAGATTTTATAAAGCAATGTTAATATGCCAAGGAGTTCCAGTATATTAATCAGCAAGAGAGATTATCACCCAGTCTGAGAGTAGTCATGTGGTCTTGTTTGCAGGGTAACCTCATTTAAATAAGGTGTGGACGATGAGTGTTGGGATTACTGTGTTTCTCTCACTGTTTCAAGCTGTTCCGGAGGTAAAAATCCAAGCAAGCAAATAGGCAATGTCCAATGTATGTTAGGGTCTTTGGTAATGTCTCGACGTGTTTCCGTGTGGAACGTGTTGAGCTATTACCAATGACCCTAACATAGGCTGCAGGGAGGGAGGGTTAGGGTGGGGAAACGGGAAGCGTTAGCATACTTACCTAGTAAGTGTTGAGATACTGCTATCGGTATTCTGACCACCGGCATCCTGAGCGTAAGGATCTCGATACCATCCCCCCAAAACTACACTAAAACACACACATCAATACCATATACAATCATTTCTCTCTCACTTTGATTATCATGTAAAAGACACTAAGCTACAGCAATTAAAATACTCAAATGAAATATCATACTTATGGATAGTAAATTGGTTTTGTTGTTCCTCAGAGTTGGTGTCGTGATACCAGTGCTTGGGATGCCAGCAGTCAGAATACTGACAGCGGCATGCAGGATCCCGACACCTGTTCGGTAAGTATACTAATGGTAACTCCCTACCCTGCTAACCCTTCCCCACCGCATTCTGATCCTAACCCCCATCCCCTGCATAACCATAACCCTTCCTGGTGTTGCCTATCCCTAATCCTCCCTTCCCACGCAGCCTAAACCTAACCCTCACCCTCCCTCCCTACACAGCCTAACCCTAACCGTCCCCGGTGATGCCTAACCCCAACCCCCCTCTCTGCAGCCTACCCCTAACCTTCCACCTCAGCCTAGCTAGCCCTAACTGTCCTCCTTCAGCCTAACCATAACCACCCCCTCTCCGCATCCTAATCCTAACCTTCCACCGCAGCCTGGCCCTAACTGTCCTCCTTCAGCCTAACCATAACCACCCCCTCTCCGCATCCTAATCCTAACCTTCCACCGCAGCATGGCCCTAACTGTCCTCCTGCAGCCTAACCATAACCACCCCCTCTCCGCATCCTAATCCTAACCTTCCACCGCAGCATGGCCCTAACTGTCCTCCTGCAGCCTAACCATAACCACCCCCTCTCCGCATCCTAATCCTAACCTTCCACAGCAGCCTGGCCCTAACTGTCCTCCTGCAGCCTAACCATAAACACCCCCTCTCCGCATCCTAATCCTAACCTTCCATCGCAGCCTGGCCCTAACTGTCCTCCTGCAGCCTAACCATAACCACCCCCTCTCCGCATCCTAATCCTAACCTTCCACAGCAGCCTGGCCCTAACTGTCCTCCTGCAGCCTAACCATAAACACCCCCTCTCCGCATCCTAATCCTAACCTTCCACCGCAGCCTGGCCCTAACTGTCCTCCTGCAGCCTAACCATAACCACCCCCTCTCCGCATCCTAATCCTAACCTTCCACCGCAGCCTGGCCCTAACTGTCCTCCTGCAGCCTAACCATAAACACCCCCTCTCCGCATCCTAATCCTAACCTTCCACCGCAGCCTGGCCCTAACTGTCCTCCTGCAGCCTAACCATAACCACCCCCTCTCTGCATCCTAATCCTAACCTTCCACCGCAGCCTGGCCCTAACTGTCCTCCTGCAGCCTAACCATAACCACCCCCTCTCCGCATCCTAATCCTAACCTTCCACAGCAGCCTGGCCCTAACTGTCCTCCTGCAGCCTAACCATAAACACCACCTCTCCGCATCCTAATCCTAACCTTCCACCGCAGCCTGGCCCTAACTGTCCTCCTGCAGCCTAACCATAACCACCCCCTCTCCGCATCCTAATCCTAACCTTCCCCGCAGCCTGGCCCTAACTGTCCTCCTGCAGCCTAACCATAACCACCCCCTCTCCGCATCCTAATCCTAACATTCCACAGCAGCCTGGCCCTAACTGTCCTCCTGCAGCCTAACCATAAACACCCTCTCTCCACATCCTAATCCTAACCTTCCACCGCAGCCTGGCCCTAACTGTCCTCCTGCAGCCTAACCATAACCACCCCCTCTCCGCATCCTAATCCTAACCTTCCACCGCAGCCTGGCCCTAACTGTCCTACTGCAGCCTAACCATAACCACCCCCTCTCCGCATCCTAATCCTAACCTTCCACAGCAGCCTGGCCCTAACTGTCCTCCTGCAGCCTAACCATAAACACCACCTCTCCGCATCCTAATCCTAACCTTCCACCGCAGCCTGGCCCTAACTGTCCTCCTGCAGCCTAACCATAACCACCCCCTCTCTGCATCCTAATCCTAACCTTCCACCGCAGCCTGGCCCTAACTGTCCTCCTGCAGCCTAACCATAACCACCCCCTCTCCGCATCCTAATCCTAACCTTCCACAGCAGCCTGGCCCTAACTGTCCTCCTGCAGCCTAACCATAAACACCACCTCTCCGCATCCTAATCCTAACCTTCCACCGCAGCCTGGCCCTAACTGTCCTCCTGCAGCCTAACCATAACCACCCCCTCTCCGCATCCTAATCCTAACCTTCCCCGCAGCCTGGCCCTAACTGTCCTCCTGCAGCCTAACCATAACCACCCCCTCTCCGCATCCTAATCCTAACATTCCACAGCAGCCTGGCCCTAACTGTCCTCCTGCAGCCTAACCATAAACACCCCCTCTCCGCATCCTAATCCTAACCTTCCACCGCAGCCTGGCCCTAACTGTCCTCCTGCAGCCTAACCATAACCACCCCCTCTCCGCATCCTAATCCTAACCTTCCACCGCAGCCTGGCCCTAACTGTCCTACTGCAGCCTAACCATAACCACCCCCTCTCCGCATCCTAATCCTAACCTTCCACAGCAGCCTGGCCCTAACTGTCCTCCTGCAGCCTAACCATAAACACCACCTCTCCGCATCCTAATCCTAACCTTCCACCGCAGCCTGGCCCTAACTGTCCTCCTGCAGCCTAACCATAACCACCCCCTCTCCGCATCCTAATCCTAACCTTCCCCGCAGCCTGGCCCTAACTGTCCTCCTGCAGCCTAACCATAACCACCCCCTCCCCGCATCCTAATCCTAACCTTCCACAGCAGCCTGGCCCTAACTGTCCTCCTGCAGCCTAACCATAAACACCCCCTCTCCGCATCCTAATCCTATCCTTCCACCGCAGCCTGGCCCTAACTGTCCTCCTGCAGCCTAACCATAAACACCCCCTCTCCGCATCCTAATCCTAACCTTCCACCGCAGCCTGGCCCTAACTGTCCTCCTGCAGCCTAAACCTAACAGACCCCCTTCCCACAGCCTGACCCTAACCTGGCCCGACATAGTTACGATTAGAGATGAGCTGGTTCGGTTCCTCAGGATCCAAACCCCCCCTCCGAACTTCACCTATTTTACACGGTTCCGAGGCAGCCTCGGATCTTCCCGCCTTGCTCGGTTAACCAGAACGCGCCCGAACGTCATCATCCCGCTGTCGGATTCTCGCGAGATTCGTATTCTATATAAGGAGCCGCACGTCGCCGCCCTTTTTTCACTCGTGCTTCGGAGATTGAACGGAGAGGACGTGGCTGCGTTCTCTCCCTGAAAAGCTCCATAATCTGTGCTCAGTGTGCTGCAAATATCTGTGCTCAGTGTGCTGCAAATACTCTGTGCTCAGTGTGCTGAAAATATCTACGTTCTCTGCCTAAAAATGCTCCATATCTGTGCTCAGTGTGCTGCAAATATCTGATCAGTGTGCTGCATTGTGGGGACTGGGGACCACCAGTATATAATAATATATACTTTTCTATAGCTTCTATACTGCTTGTCAGGACACACATGGATCACAGTGACACCGCTCTGTACTGATATATACAATAATATATATACTTTTCTATAGCTTCTATACTGCTTGTCAGGACACATGGGTCACAGTTACACTGCTTTGTACTGATATACAGTAATATATATACTTTTCTATAGCTTCTATACTGCTTGTCAGGACACATGGGTCACAGTTACACCGCTCTGTACTGATATATACAATAATATATATACTTTTCTTATTTTCTATAGCTTCTATACTGCTTGTCAGGACACATGTGTCACAGTTACAGTGCTCTGTACTGATATATACAATAATATATATACTTTTCTATAGCTCCTATACTGCTTGTCAGGACACATGGGTCACAGTTACACCTTTCTGTACTGATATATACAAAAATATATATACTTTTTTTTATTTTCTATAGCTTCTATACTGCTTGTCAGGACACGTGTCACAGTTACACTGCTCTGTACTGATATATACAATAATATATATACTTTTCTATAGCTTCTATACTGCTTGTCAGGACACATGGGTCACAGTTACACCGCTCTGTACTGATATATACAATAATATATATACTTTTCTATAGCTTCTATACTGCTTGTCAGGACACATGGGTCACAGTAACACCGCTCTGTACTGATATATACAATAATATATATACTTTTCTATAGCTTCTATACTGCTTGTCAGGACACATGGGTCACAGTTACACTGCTCTGTACTGATATATAGTAATATTATATATACTTTTCTATAGCTTCTATACTGCTTGTCAGGACACTTGGTCACAGATACACCGCTGTGTACTGATATATAAAATAACATATATACTTATCTTATTTTCTATAGCTTCTATATCTGCTTGTCTGGACACATGTGTCACAGTTACACTGCTCTGTACTGATATATACAATAATATATATACTTTTCTATAGCTTCTATAATGCTTGTCAGGACACATGTGTCACAGTTACACCGCTCTGTACTAATATATACAATAATACATATACTTTTCTATAGCTTCTATACTGCTTGTCAGGACACATGGTCACAGTTACACCGCTCTGTACTGATATATACAATAAAATATATACTTTTCTTATTTTCTATAGCTTCTATACTGCTTGTCAGGACACATGGGTCACAGTTACACTGCTCTGTACTGATACACAGTAATATTATATATACTTTTGTATAGCTTCTATACTGCTTGTCAGGACACATGGTCACAGATACACCGCTCTGTACTGATATATACAATAATATATATACTTTTCTATAGCTTCTAGTATAACAGTGCAGCATTTTGGTGACTAACAGTATATAGTTGTACAGTAGGCCATTGCTGTATCTTGCAGCTCTGTGTCACTGCAAGTATCCATTCCATATCTGTGCAGCATTTTTGTGAGCAGTATATATAGTATTACAGTGCAGCATTTTGGTGACTAACAGTATATAGTTGTACAGTAGGCCATTGCTGTATCTTGCAGCTCTGTGTCACTGCAAGTATCCATTCCATATCTGTGCGGCATTTTTGTGAGCAGTATATATAGTATTACAGTGCAGCATTTTGGTGACTAACAGTATATAGTTGTACAGTAGGCCATTGCAGCTCTGTGTCACTGCAAGTATCCATCCATTCCATTTTTGGACCAATAATACCATTGATTAGAACGAATAATTCCAGTGATTTTGTCATTTTCTTCCAGTGATTTGGACCAATAATACCATTGATTAGAACGAATAATTTCAGTGATTTTGTCATTTTCTTCCAGTGATTTGGACCAATAATACCATTGATTAGAACAAATAATTCCAGTGATTTTGTCATTATCTTCCAGTGATTTGGACCAATAATACCATTGATTAGAACGAATAATTCCTGTGATATTGAGGTGTTTGTGTCGCTTAGCTTAGCCATCCAGCGACCACGGTGCACCTCTTTTTCTCTTTTCTTTGCATCATGTGCTGTTTGGGGCCAATTTTTTGAAGTGCCTATACTGTCTGACACTGCAGTGCCACTCCTAGATGGGTCAGGTGTTTGTGCCGTCCTCTTGGGTCGCTTTGCTTAGTCATCCAGCGACCTTGGTGCAAATTTTAGGACTAAAAATAGTATTGTGAGGTGTTCAGAATAGACTGGAAATGAGTGAAAATTGTGGTTATTGAGGTTTATAATACTATAGGATCCCATAGTATTATTAACCTCAATAATCATAATTTCCACTCATTTCCAGTCTATTCTGAACACCTCACAATATTATTTTTAGTCCTAAAATTTGCACCGAGGTCGCTGGATGACTAAGCTAAGCGACCCAAGTGGCCGACACAAACACCTGGCCCATCTAGGAGTGGCACTGCAGTGTCAGACAGGATGGCACTTAAAAAAAAATAGTCCCCAAACAGCACATGATGCAAAGAAAAAAAGAGGCGCAATGAGGTAGCTGTGTGACTAAGCTAAGCGACCCAAGTGGCCGACACAAACACCTGGCCCATCTAGGAGTGGCACCGCAGTGTCAGACAGGATGGCACTTCAAAAAAATAGTCCCCAAACAGCACATGATGCAAAGAAAAAAAGAGGTGCACCAAGGTCGCTGGATGACTAAGCTAAGCGACACAAGTGGCCGACACAAACACCTAAGGCCCATCTAGGAGTGGCACTGCAGTGTCAGGCAGGATGGCACTTCAAAGAAAAAGTCCCCAAACAGCACATGATGCAAAGAAAAATTAAAGAAAAAAAGAGGTGCAAGATGGAATTGTCCTTGGGCCCTCCCACCCACCCTTATGTTGTATAAACAGGACATGCACATCCATCATTTCAGCGACAGGGTCTGCCACACAACTGTGACTGAAATGACTAGTTGGTTTGGGCCCCCACCAAAAAAGAAGCAATCAATCTCTCCTTGCACAAACTGGCTCTACAGAGGCAAGATGTCCACCTCCTCCTCATTGTCCGATTCATCACCCCTTTCACTGTGTACATCCCCCTCCTCACAGATTATTAATTCGTCCACACTGGAATCCACCATCTCAGGTCCCTGTGTACTTTCTGGAGGCAATTGCTGGTGAATGTCTCCACGGAGGAATTGATTATAATTAATTTTGATGAACATCATCTTCTCCACAGTTTCTGGAAGTAACCTCGTACGCCAATTGCTGACAAGGTGAGCGGCTGCACTAAACACTCTTTCGGAGTACACACTGGAGGGTGGGCAACTTAGGTAAAATAAAGCCAGTTTCTGCAAGGGCCTCCAAATTGCCTCTTTTTCCTGCAAGTATACGTACGGACTGTCTGACGTGCCTACTTGGATGCGGTCACTCATATAATCCTCCACCATTCTTTCAATGGTGAGAGAATCATATGCAGCGACAGTAGACGACATGTCAGTAATCGTTGGCAGGTCCTTCAGTCCGGACCAGATGTCAGCACTCGCTCCAGACTGCCCTGCATCACCGCCAGCGGGTGGGCTCGGAATTCTTAGCCTTTTCCTCGCACCCCCAGTTGCGGGAGAATGTGAAGCGAATTAAGGGCTCCATCCACAAGTCCCACGTGCCTAGCGGAATCGCTCTGTTTTAGCTCCTCCTTCAATGTCTCCAGCTTTTTCTGCAAAAGCCTGAGGAGGGGAATGACCTGACTCAGGCTGGCAGTGTCTGAACTGACTTCACGTGTGGTAAGTTCAAAGGGTTGCAGAACCTTGCACAACGTTGAAATCATTCTCCACTGCGCTTGAGTCAGGTGCATTCCCCCTCCTTTGCCTATATATCGTAGGCAGATGTATAGGCTTGAATGGCCTTTTGCTGCTCCTCCATCCTCTGAAGCATATAGAGGCTTGAATTCCACCTCGTTACCACCTCTTGCTTCAGATGATGGCAGGGCAGGTTCAGGACTGTTTGCTGGTGCTCCAGTCTTCGGCACGTGGTGGCTGAATGCCGAAAGTGGCCCGCAATTCTTCGGGCCACCGACAGCATCTCTTGCACGCCCCTGTCGTTTTTTAAATAATTCTGCACCACCAAATTCAATGTATGTGCAAAACATGGGACGTGCTGGAATTTGCCCAGATGTAATGCACGCACAATATTGCTGGCGTTGTCCGATGTCACAAATCCCCAAGAGAGTCCATTTGGGGTAAGCCATTCTGCGATGATGTTCCTCAGTTTCCGTAAGAGGTTGTCAGCTGTGTGCCTCTTCTGGAAAGCGGTGATACAAAGCGTAGCCTGCCTAGGAACGAGTTGGCGTTTGCGAGATGCTGCTACTGGTGCCGCCGCTGCTGTTCTTGCTGCGGGAGGCAATACATCTACCCAGTGGGCTGTCACAGTCATATAGTCCTGAGTCTGCCCTTCTCCACTTGTCCACATGTCCGTGGTTAAGTGGACATTGGGTACAACTGCATTTTTTAGGACACTGGTGACTCTTTTTCTGAGGTCTGTGTACATTTTCGGTATCGCCTGCCTAGAGAAATGGAACCTAGATGGTATTTGGTACCGGGGACACAGTACCTCAATCAAGTCTGTAGTTGCCTGTGAATTAACGGTGGATAACGGAAACACGTTTCTCACCGCCCAGGCTGCCATGGCCTGAGTTATCCGCTTTGCAGCAGGATGACTGCTGTGATATTTCATCTTCCTCGCAAAGGACTGTTGGACAGTCAATTGCTTACTGGAAGTAGTACAAGTGGTCTTCCGACTTCCCCTCTGGGATGACGATCGACTTCCAGCAGCAACAACAGCATCGCCAGCAGCAGTAGGCGTTACACTCAAGGATGCATCGGAGGAATCCCAGGCAGGAGAGGATTCGTCAGACTTGACAGTGACATGGCCTGCAGGACTATTGGCTTTCCTGTGTAAGGAGGAAATTGACACTGAGGGAGTTGGTGGTGTGGTTTGCAGGAGCTTGGTTACAAGAGGAAGGGATTTAGTGGTCAGTGGACTGCTTCCGCTGTCATCCAAAGTTTTTGAACTTGTCACTGACTTATGATGAATGCGCTGCTGGTGACGTATAAGGGAGGATGTTCCAAGGTGGTTAACGTCCTTACCCCTACTTATTACAGCTTGACAAAGGCAACACACGGCTTGACACCTGTTGTCCGCATTTGTGTTAAAATAATTCCACACCGAAGAGGTGATTTTTTTTTGTAACTTGACCAGGCATGTCAATGGCCATATTCGTCCCACGGACAACAGGTGTCTCCCCGGGTGCCTGACTTAAACAAACCACCTCACCATCAGAATCCTCCTTGTCAATTTCCTCCTTAGCGCCAGCAACACCCATATCCTCATCCTGGTGTACTTCAACAGTGACATCTTCAATTTGACTATCAGGAACTGGACTGCGGGTGCTCCTTCCAGCACTTGCAGGGGGCGTGCAAATGGTGGAAGGCGCCACCTCTTCCCGTCCAGTGTTGGGAAGGTCAGGCATCGCAGCCGACACAATTGGACTCTCCTTGGGCATTTGTGATTTAGAAGAACGCACAGTTCTTTGCTGTGCTTTTGCCAGCTTAAGTCTTTTCATTTTTTTAGCGAGAGGATGAGTGCTTCCATCCTCATGTGAAGCTGAACCACTAGCCATGAACATAGGCCAGTGCCTCAGCCGTTCCTTGCCACTCAGTGTCGTAAATGGCATATTGGCAAGTTTACGCTTCTCCTCAGACGCTTTTAATTTTGATTTTTGGGTCATTTTACTGAACTTTTGTGTTTTGGATTTTACATGCTCTCTACTGTGACATTGGGCATCGGCCTTGGCAGACGACGTTGATGGCATTTCATCGTCTCAGCCATGACTAGTGGCTGCAGCTTCAGCACGAGGTGGAAGTGGATCTTGATCTTTCCCTATTTTACCCTCCACACTTTTTGTTCTCCATTTTTTAATGTGTGGAATTATATGCCAGTATCAATAGCAATGGCCTACTACTATATATACTGCGCACAACTGGAATGCTCCACAGGTATGGATGGATAGTATACTTGACGACACAGAGGTAGGTAGAGCAGTGGCCTACTGTACCGTACTGCTATATATTATATACTGGTGGTCAGCAAACTGTGCAAAACTGAAATGCACCACAGGTATGGATGGATAGTATACTTGACGACACAGAGGTAGGTAGAGCAGTGGCCTACTGTACCGTACTGCTATATATTATATACTGGTGGTCAGCAAACTGTGCAAAACTGAAATGCACCACAGGTATGGATGGATAGTATACTTGACGACACAGAGGTAGGTAGAGCAGTGGCCTTCTGTACCGTACTCCTATATATTATATACTGGTGGTCAGCAAAATTATGCACTGTACTCCTACTATATACTACAATGCAGCACAGATATGGAGCGTTTTTCAGGCAGAGAACGTATAATACTGGTGGTCACTGGTCAGCAAAACTCTGCACTGTACTCCTCCTATATAATACTGCTGGTCCCCAGTCCCCACAGTAAAGTAGTGTGAGCACAGATATATGCAGCACCAGTGGCGGAACAAGCAAGCGGTGGGCCCAGGTGCGACAAAATGCTTTGGGCCCCCCCCCCCCATCCCATCCAAGTCCACCCCATGGGCAGTGCGCGCCGTAGGCGCGCGCAAAAATACATAGTGGCGTGGCTTCGTGGGGAAGGGGTGTGTCCACAAAATAATACCAATTCATAAAACGGTGCACAGTAGTCTCCATTCTTCAAATTACGCCGCACAGTAGCACCACTACACCAGGTAGAGACCCTTTTACACCTTACAGCGAACAGATTCCCCTTTTTACACATAACGGCAGACAGCGTGCACTTTTTACACATAACGGCAGACAGCGTGCCCTCGTTACACATAGCGGCAGACAGCGTGCACTTTTTACACATTACAGCAGACAGCGTCCCCATTTTACACAATACGGCAGACAGCATACAATTTTTACACATAATGGCAGACAGCGTGCCCTCGTTACACATAGCGGCAGACAGCATCCCCTTTTTACACATTACGGCAGACAGCATACACTTTTTACACATAATGGCAGACAGCGTGCCCTCGTTACACATAGCGGCAGACAGCGTGCCCTCGTTACACATAGCGGCAGACAGCGTGCACTTTTTACACATTACGGCAGACAGCGTCCCCATTTTACACATTACGGCAGACAGCATACACTTTTTACACATAACGGCAGACAGCATCCCCATTTTACACATTACGGCAGACAGCATACACTTTTTACACATAACGGCAGACAGCGTGCCCTTTTTACACATTACGGCAGGCAGATTCTACCTTTTTACACATAGCGGCAGGCAGATTCCCCATTTTTATACATAGCGGCAGGCAGATTCCCCATTTTTACACATTGCGGCAGGCTGATTCCCCCTTTTTACACATTGCGGCAGGCAGATTCCCCATTTTTACATTGCGGCAGGCAGATTACCCCTTTTTACACATTGCGGCAGGCAGATTCCCCATTTTTATACATAGCGGCAGGCAGATTCCCCATTTTTATACATAGCGACAGGCAGTCCCCCCTTTTTACACATTGCGGCAGGCTGATTCCCCCTTTATACACATTGCGGCAGGCAGTCCCAACAAATAAAAAAAGAAAGAGACAGAAAGAAAGAAAGAAAGAAAGAAAGAAAGAAAGAAAGAAAGAAAGAAAGAAAGAAAAATTATACTTACCCTCTCTGTTGGCTCAGGCTCCTTGTGCAGCTTCCCGGGCAGTAGAGAAGAAGGAGGAGGGAGGTGGAGGAGGGAGCCGCAGCAGCGCTGTGTTATTGGTGGAGGCGCTGCTGCTGCTGCCCCTCTGCTTCACTATAGGCTGTTCTCAGAGACAGCCTATAGTGAAGCAGAGGAGCAGCAGCAGCAGCGCCTCCACCAGTAACAAAGCGCTGCTGCAGCTCCCTCCTTCACCTCCGTCCTCCACCTTACCCCGTACCGCTGCAGTGCGCGCCGCTCCTCTCCTCTCTCTCCGGGCGGCTGTGCGCTGCGGGCAGCGGTTGCCAGCAGCGCACAGCGGCATGTAATGAGTCAGTTTGACTCATTACATGCTTGGGCCCCTGAACAGAGGCGGGCCCCAGTGCAACGCACTGCTTGCACTGCCGGTAGTTCCGCCTCTGTGCAGCACACTGAGCACAGATATGGAGCGTTTTTCAGGCAGAGAACGTATAATACTGGTGGTCACTGGTCAGCAAAACTCTGCACTGTACTCCTCCTATATAATACTGCTGGTCCCCAGTCCCCACAATAAAGCAGTGTGAGCACAGATATATGCAGCACACTGAGCACAGATATGGAGCGTTTTTCAGGCAGAGAACGTATAATACTGGTGGTCACTGGTCAGCAAAACTCTGCACTGTACTCCTCCTATAATACTGCTGGTCCCCAGAATAAAGATATTTGCAGCCCCCTGAAAGTTCTGAAACAAAGTGAGAGGACGCCAGCCACGTCCTCTCACTATCATTTCCAATGCACGAGTGAAAAATGGCTGAGACACGCGGCTCCTTATATAGAATCCGAATCTCGCGAGAATCCGACAGCGGGATGATGACGTTTGGGCGCGCTCCGGTTAACCGAGCAATACTGGAGTATCCGAGTATGCCTCGGACCCGTGTAAAATGGGTGAAGTTCGGGGGGGTTCGGATTCCGAGGAACCGAACCCGCTCATCACTAATACACATTGCACAAGGTAAAGCACATAATACATATTGCACCAGGTAGAGCACGTTATACACTTTGCGCCAGGCAGAGCACATTATACACATTGCACCAGGTAAAGCACATTATACATATTTCACTAGGTAGAGAACGTTATATACATTGCACCTGGTAGAGCACGTTATACTCATTGCAGCGGGTAAAGCACATTATACACATTGCACCAGGTAGACCACGTTATACACTTTGCGCCAGGCAGAGCACATTATACACATTGCATCAGGTAAAGCACATTATACACATTGCACCAGATAGAGCACATTATACACTTTGCGCAAGACAGAGCACGTTATACACATTACACCAGGTGAAGCACTTTATACACATTGTAACAGGTAGAGCATGTTATACACTTTGCGCCAGACAGAGCAGGTTATACACATTGCAACAGGTAGAGCAGATTATAGACATTGCACCAGGTAGAGCACGTTATACACTTTGCGCCAGGTAGAGCACATTATACACATTGCACCAGGCTGCTGTGGCTTTTACTTACTAATACTTGCCTGGCTGCTGCGTCTGCCTGTAAGGAAACTGGCTGGGGCTGGAGGAAGCCTCAGAGCTGGAGGCGGTCCTGGAGGTGGAGCAGTCAGTGGTGACTGACGGCCCAGCCTAAAAAGGCTTACTGGGGAGTTGCTGTGGCTGCACATGTGCAGCAGCTCCACCGACGGCCATCTTTAAGTTACCTTTAAGTTAACGCTGCCGCGATCGGAACTAAGCTCCGCTCGTGGCAGCCAGCCAGCATGAGGGATGACGGTGGCCACTAAGGGACATCCGGACCAGCCAAACGGTATCTGGTCCCGGCGTGCCAATCCGCCACTGGGGGGCCCTCTGGCATAGATTTTGCACAAGGGGCCCTAGAGAGATGGCTAAAAGATAAATATTTGGTTAAATAACAGTGCAGGATTGTGCCGCAGTAATAGGAGTGTTAAGACAACAGAACTGGCAGTTCAATGACTGACGCTTACCCCTTACAAATCGCACAAATAACCCGGTTTCAACCTGGTATATTGTCAGGTCAATGCGTGTCGCTGTGCAGTGTGAAAGGGGCCATGGACGAATTACCGGGTAGCCCGACCCAGTAATTCCACCCGGTTATAAGTAGGGTTATTCCTGTGTAATTACGGGGTCAGGCGCAGTGTGAACGGGCTACCCGGGTCGATGCGACCCGGTACCCTTTCACTGTATAGGGAGAGGTGGCACGGAGATGATCTCATCTCGCAGCGCCGCATCAGCACCTGCCCCCGATGCCGACTCCGTCCCCGGATGGCAACCCGGCACATTGCCGGGTCAGGTTTGCGGTGTGTAGGGTCCAATGCCAGGTCCACACGGGAAGGACCCTTTTCCAATTTCCGGGTAGGACCCAGCATTGCGATCTGAAAGCGGTATTAGTAACCTACATACTAAAGTTTCCTCATCACTTAAATAAATAGGATTTTTGTATTACCACTTATAGCGGTGACATAAAATCTGTTAACACCTACATTTCTGAAAAACTATCACAGATGCAGCTGAGCAATACTGCTCTTTTAATTCCACTAAATTAGGAATTTCAGTTCCACTAAATTAGGAATTTCAGGGGGGCGTGGCTTGGCCTGACATGTAGTAGGAAGCAGGGAGACTGAGCTCCATTAAAATCCTGCTGTAATCTCCTGATACCCTGAGGTAGTGACAGCTACACAGAGATTAACTGCTGTGGGAGTGTGTCCTGGCTGCTGGGAGCCGTTGTTATTGTCTCCCACTGCCAAGCTGACTGCTGTTTGGACGTTTGTAGCTGAGTCATGCTGGAGGGGAAACAGGAAGTGCCATCTTAGGTATCGTGCTTGCTGGTGTTCTGGGCTCACTGGAGGAGAGGAGAGCCTGTTTAGCGACCAGTTTAGGGTGCAGGCGCTGGCTCAGGGCGCCCCTCATAGCGCCGCACCATGTGCCGCTGAGCTCCGGAGCGCAGTTAGTGCTGCGCTCCCTACCCTATTGCCGCCATATTCACACTGGCTCCCCGCTTGTCAGGGGACCGGTGACTCACTCGCCACCGACGTCTTCTGGCTCTGTAAGGGGGTTGGCGGCATGCTGCTGGGGTGAGCGATCCCCTGTGATCTGTCCCCTCATGAGCTCAGTGTCCTGTCAGCTGAGATAGTGGCTTGCACCCCTCAGGGTGGACACTACTCCCCCGCTTAGTCCCACGAAGCAGGAAGACTGTTGCCAGCAGCCTCCCTGTAAAATAATAAACTCTAAAAAAAAACTTTTACCAGAGAAGCTCTAGGAGCTCCCCTAGCTGTGACCGACTCCTCCGGGCACATTTTCTAAACTGAGTCTGAACATACTTGCCGACATTCTGGCTGCTCTCTGCGGGAGAGAGCAGCCAGGTCGGCTCAGCAGGGGGGCAGGGGAGGGCTGTGACGTGGGGAGGAGGTGGACCGGAGGCGGGATGGGGGTGGAGCAGGGGCAGGACGAGGCGGAGTTACCGTGACACATCTTTTAAGTGACACATCCTTTAAGCCACGCCCCCCGTTCTGTAATGCCGCGATCCCCGGCATTACACTGCAGGGGGCGTGGCTATGATGACGCGATTCAGCAAGAATCGCGTCATCAACTGCCCGGACCGCCCACTTTACACACTAAATGGGCAGACGGGCAGGGGGACCCCTGATTCCGGGAGACTTGCCTGCTCTTCCGGGGGGCCGGGAGGGTCACCCGATTTTCAGGAGCCTCCCGGCCATTCCGGGAGAGTAGGCAAGTATGGTCTGGTAGGAGGTGCATAGAGGGAGGAGCCAGCCCACACTCTCAAACTCTTAAAGTGCCAATGGCTCCTGGTGGACCTGTCTATACCCCATGGTACTTATGTGGACCCCAGCATCTTCTAGGACGTAAGAGAAATGATAGCTAGAATCTAATTGGTTGCTATTGGCAACACCACCACTTGTCTGTTTTATAAGCAAATCTACCGCATTATATCATTGATCAATATATGGATATGGAAAACATCACTCTTTCAGCTCTATGCAGTTATGCCAAATGTATATCTATATGGTTCTATTGGTTGGAATTTAAGGACTCCCTGGAGTAGCGCATGATACATGACGCCACATAGACTGCCCCTAGGGTTATCACCTCATCCCTTTAATTCTGGACACATATTAATTACACAGGTTCTGTGGCTGGCTGACTTCAAGACTCCATTTCACCTGGTTTTAATCAGCCACAGAACCTGTGTAATTAATTAATGTGTCCAGAATTAAAGGGATGAGGTGGTAACCCTGACTGCCCCCCTCATCTACCTCCCCTCTCCCCCTTACCCTTATATTTTACCCCTTGCCTGCTCTATTTCTTATTGTCTGTTTTGTGCTATCAATCTGCAGTTTGAAAATTTACCACTATATATTGATTAGTTTATGGCCTGCAGTTGGTATGGGCTGCAGTGTTTTTTCTTATTCAACGTGTTTTTTTTATTTTCTAGGTGTTATTACATATAAAGCATTAGTAAGAGTTATACAGGAGTTATTACTAGCTCTATCTACAGCTGGCATTGAGGGATGGTGATGTAAAATACTATTGCACTAAGCACATTTTATTAGAGCAGAAGTGCTTTCTTGATTATTATTTTGGGTAAATTTGCATTGATGACAAGCTGCAACTCTAGTCTTATTTAAGGCATAGTTTTTAGTCAATGCTTATATAAATGGGATGCTGCTCAGACACTGAGGGTCATTCCGACCCGTTCGCTCGCAGCGGAATGCGCATGAGGTCGCTGGGCAACAACGCTAGCAATGAAGAAAGCGGTCGCAGCGGCAACCGCAAGTAGATTGACAGCAAGAGGGCGTTCCTGGGCGTCACCTTACCACTTCCTGCCGTTTTCGGGGAGTGGTAAGTAAAACGCAGGCGTGTCCAGGCGAATGGAGGGCTGAGGGGTGACATCAAAGCCAGCCCCATCAACGCTGAGATCATCGCACAGGGTAAGTATGTCCAGGGCTAGTCTTGTTTTACACAAAACTTTTTTAGCTTAGCAGGGCTGCACAAGCGATCGCAGCCCTGCTAAGCTAAAATACACTCCCCCATAGGCGGGGATTAGTTGATCGCACCAGCAGCAAAAAAGTTGCTACGTGCGATCAACTCGGAATGACCACCAATGTTTGCTGTGGAATTTATTGCTAGCCTTGTAGTGGGAAGAGGGTATTGGGGGTGGAATGCAATCATTCAGCACACGTCTGTACCACTATTTATTGATTAGTGTATGGGCTGCAATGTTCTTTTTTTATTCAAACTGTCTTTTATTTTTTAAGAATTATAACATTTAAACCATTAGTAAGGGTTATACAGGAGTTAATCAGGAGGATAACAGTCTACCTAAAATCTCTACTATGGTAAAACTACTTTGAGGAAACCACTTTTTGGCCTCGCTTCAATTCCAACACCTGGACACTACTTGCTGGGTACACTGCTTAGACATCGCAAGGAGAAAGCGCTTGATAAATTTCTGGTTCTTTTTAGTCTTTACCCTACGGCTCCTGTACTCCACCCTGAATACTCTCCCCAGCTGGACCTCAATGACTTGGCCAGGAGTTTCTGCCTGATGCTCTTGCTGATGCTGCTGTAGGCCAGGGCTCCTTTACCTGTACCCCATTGGCCACCGGGTGACTAAACAACCCTCTCTGCACCACTATTCCTGGGAGCTGGGGCACATACACCGATTCCGGTACAATCCTGGTAAATCAGGGATATAGAGCATACCTACCCTAACCCTCAATCTAGTAGCCTTACTTAAACCTCACCCTAAACATTAACCCTAATACCTAATCCTTAATACCCTAGCAACCCTAACCCCTGACCCTAACCCGAACCTCTCCCTAACCATAACCCCTATAATTTATACCTTAAGCCAAACCTCTAAACCAATCCTAATATCCTGTCCCTAATACCTAACATAAAGGGCTGACTGGATGGGTCAAATGGTTCTTATCTGCGATCAAATTCTTTGTGGTATATTTACAGGGGTGCAGGTTTTTTTTTTAGAAGTGGAGATGTTTCCCATAGCAACCAATCAGATTCTAGTTAACATTTATTTAGCAAATTCTAGAAAATAATAGTTAGAATCTGATTGGTTGCTATGGACAACGGGGGTAATTCTGAGTTGATCGCAGCAGGATCTTTGTTAGCAGTTGGGCAAAACCATGTGCACTGCAGGGGAGGCAGATATAACATGTGCAGAGAGAGTTAGATTTGGGTGTGGTGTGTTCAATCTGCAATCTAAATTGCAGTGTAAAATAAAGCAGCCAGTATTTACAAAATAACCCACCCAAATCTAACTCTCTCTGCCAGAGGCGTAACTAGGGTTTTCGGAGCCCAGGGCAAGATGAAAAATGGCGCCCCCCCAAAAAAAAACCCCACCAAAATGGGCGTGGCCACGCACCAGAAGGGGCATGGCCACTGAAAATTCCCCACAGTGCCAGATACATGCCCCACGGTGCCAGTTACAATGCCCCACAGTGCCAGTTACAAGACTCCCCCCTCGCCCCCCCCCGCCGCTTACTTCAGTCGGGCCGTCAGTCACTCACCGCTGCGGCGCTTCCCTCTGCTATGTGAGGGGAGGAGAGCGCAGCGCCTCTCCTGCCCCTCACCGCTCCAGGTCTCCGGCGGCTGCTATGTGGAGCCGGTTTGCTAGCCAATCAGAGCTCCCGGGCCGGCAGCCAATCAGGAGCCGATCCGCAAGCTCTGATTGGCTAACACCGCCGGAGGCCGGACACACGCAGCGCTGCTGGCAGCGGCGGTGAGGGAAGGGAGAGACGCTGTGCTCTCCTCCTCTCACGTCTCGACGTGACGGGGGCGAGTGGGGCATGATGCCCTGGCCGCCGGCGGCGCCCCCCTCTCCTGGACCTGCCAAGGCGCCCAGGGCACGTGCCCCACTCGCCCTACCCTAGTTACGCCTCTGCTCTCTGCACATGTTATATCTGCCTCCCCTGCAGTGCACATGGTTTTGCCCAACTGCTAACAAAAATCCTGCTGCGATCAACTCAGAATTACCCCCAACATCTCCAATTCTAAAAACCCACACTTTAGTAAATATACCACGTTTCTATGTTACCTATCTTGTTATTTTTTTTTCACTGTCATTATTTTTATTAGCCTCTATTTATAAGGTGCCACAAGGGATTCACAGCACCCAATTACAGGCTGATGCAATTGCATATTGTTTGTATGTTTATGGGGACTCAAATGGTGTGTACACACGGTGAGATCCTTGCTATGCCCGATTTTCACTTTGCGATTTCCCGTGAACTCCCCGGAACCCCGCAACACCGATTTTGAATAACTTTTCTTGAGATATGGACTATGGGGGTAATTCCAAGTTGATCGCAGCAGGAATTTTTTTAGCAGTTGGGCAAAACCATGTGCACTGCAGGGTGTGGGGGGGGGGGGGGGGCAGATATAACATTTGCAGAGAAAGTTAGATTTGGGTGGGTTATTTTGTTTCTGTGCAGGGTAAATACTGGCTGCTTTATTTTTACACTGCAATTTAGATTGCAGATTGAACACACCCCACCCAAATCTAACTCTCACTGCACATGTTATAGCTGCCTCCCCTGCAGTGCACATGGGGTTAATTCCAAGTTGATCGCAGCAGGATTTTTGATAGCAATTGGGCAAAACCATGTGCACTGCAAGGGAGGCAGATATAACATGTGTAGAGAGAGTAAGATTTGGGTGGGTTATTTTGTTTCTGTGCAGGGTAAATACTGGCTGCTTTATTTTTACACTGCAAATTAGATTGCAGATTGAACACACCCCACCCAAATCTAACTCTCTCTGCACATGTTATATCTGCCTCCCCTGCAGTGCACATGGGCCCTCATTCCGAGTTGTTCGCTCGCAAGCTGCTTTTAGCAGCATTGCACACGCTAAGCCGCCACCTCCTGGGAGTGAATCTTAGCTTAGCAAAATTGCGAACGAAAGATTCTCAAAATTGCGAATAGAAATTTCCTGGAGTTTCTGAGTAGCTCGAGACTTACTCTGCCACTGCGATCAGTTCAGTCAGTTTCGTTCCTGGTTTGACGTCACAAACACACCCAGCGTTCGCCCACAGACACTCCCCCGTTTCTCCAGGCACTCCCGCGTTTTTCCCAGAAACGGCAGCGTTTTTTCACACACACCCATAAAACGGCCAGTTTCCGCCAGAAACACCCACTTCCTGTCAATCACATTACGATCACAAGAACGAAGAAAAAACCTCGTAATGCCGTGAGTAAAATACCAAACTTCTTAGCAAATTTACTTGGCGCAGTCGCAGTGCGAACATTGCGCATGCGCAATTAGCGGAAAATCGCTGCGATGCGAAGAAAATTACCGAGTGAACAACTCGGAATGAGGGCCATGATTTTGCCCAATTGCTAACAAAGATCCTGCTGCGATCAATTTGGAATTACCCCCATGGTTTTGCCCAATTGCTAACAAACTTGCTGCTGCGATCACCTCAGAATTACCCCTATGTGTGCTTATGATTTTGGCTTATGTGAGATGTCATTGACATGTGAGATGAACTAGATAGTACACCGATCTAGCAAGGATTGACTTGCCTGCACAGTCTATCTTTTCTTGCGATACCGACCTGGCGGGACCACGCATCGGGATCGAATCGGGATCGCAAGTGGCATAACACCTTGTGATTTGCACTAACCTTTCTTGCGATTTTGACTATATAGTCAAAATCGAAAGAAAAAATCTCACCGTGTGTACACACCAAAACACTGATAGCACATAAGCAATACCCAGGAAATGCTCCGGTGCTGCCCTTGAATGCTATTTAAACATCTCATCCAGTAAAATAAAATCAATTGTTTGTTTGGTCAAAACATGGTGTATTCATGTAGGGATGCCGTAAGAAATTGTGAGGCCCAGAACTGACAAATCAGGCAGCCTCCCCTACACCCCCCCCCCCCCCCCCAAATAAAATGTATATAAATAAATAAAAAAGGAGGAAAAAATGTATATGTATATTTAAAAATAAGATTTTAAACCTACCGGTAAATTTCTCCTAGTCCGTAGAGGATGCTGGGGACTCCGTAAGGACCATGGGGTATAGACTATAGACGGGCTCCGCAGGAGACATGGGCACTCTAAAGACTTTAGATGGGTGTGGACTGGCTTCTCCTCTATGCCCCTCCTCCAGACCTCAGTTAAAGAACTGTGCCCAGAGGAGACGGACAGTACGAGGAATAAATTTTTGTTACTCTAAGGGCAAGATACATACCAGCCCACACCACCCACACCGTACAACTTGGAACATACGAACCAGTTAACAGTATGAAACAAAACAGCATCAGCCAGAGACTGATCAAAACTGTAACATAACCCTTATGTAAGCAATAACTATATACAAGTCTTGCAGAATTTAGTCCGCACTGGAACGGGCGCCCAGCATCCTCTACGGACTAGGAGAAAAAGATTTACTGGTAGGTTTAAAATCTTATATTCTCTTACGTCCTAGAGGATGCTGGGGACTCCGTAAGGACCATGGGGATTATACCAAAGCTCCAGACCAGGCGGGAGAGTGCGGATGACTCTGCAGCACCGATTGAGCAAACATGAGGTCCTCCTCAGCCAAGGTATCAAACTTGTAGAATTTAGCAAAAGTGTTTGAACCCGACCAAGTAGCCGCTCGGCAAAGTTGCAATGCCAAGACACCTCGGGCAGCCGCCCAAGAAGAGCCCACCTTCCTAGTGGAATGGGCCTTTACCGAATTTGTACCGGCAATCCAGCCGTAGAATGAGCCTGCTGAATCGTGTTACAGATCCAGTGGGCAATAGTCTGCTTAGAAGCAGGGGCGCCAACTTTGTTGGCTGCATACAGGACAAACAGTGCCTCTGTTTTCCTAACCCGAGCCGTCCTGGCTACATAAACCTTTAAGGCCCTGACTACATCAAGAGACTTGGAATCCTCCAAGTCCCCCGTAGCCACAGGCACCACAATAGGTTGGTTCATATGAAACGATGAAACCACCTTAGGCAGAAATTGAGGACGAGTCCTCAACTCTGCTCTATCCACATGGAAAATCAGATAGGGGCTTTTGTGAGACAAAGCCGCCAATTCAGACACCCGCCTCGCAGATGCCAAGGCTAACAACATACATGACCACTTTCCAAGTGAGAAATTTTAACTCAACTGTTTGAAGAGGTTCAAACCAGTGTGACTTAAGGAACTGTAACACCACGTTAAGGTCCCATGGTGCCACTGGGGCACAAAAGGAGGCTGGATGTGCAGCACTCCATTTACAAAAGTCTGGACTTCTGGGAGAGAAGCAAATTCCTTCTGAAAGAATATTGACAGGGCCGAAATCTGTACCTTAATAGAGCCTAACTTTAGGCCCCATATCCACTCCTGTCTGCAGAAAGTGGAGAAAACGGCCCAGGTGAAAATCTTCCGTAGGAGCATTCTTGGCTTCACACCAAGAAACATATTTCCTCCAGATACGGCGATAATGTTTCGCGTCACCTCCTTCCTAGCTTTTATCAGAGTAGGGATGACCTCCCCCGGAATACCTTTCCTAGCTAGGATTTGGCGTTCAAACCGCCATGCGTCAAACGTAACCGGGGTAAGTCTTGGAACACGCTGGGCCCCTGCTGTAACAGGTCTCCCTGGGAGGAAGAAGCCACGGATCTTTTGTGAGCGTTTCCTGAAGATCTGAATACCAGCCCTCCGAGGCCAATCCGGAACAATGAGTATTGTCTGGACTCTTTTTCGTCTTATGATTCTCAGTATTTTTGAGATGAGTGAAGAGGAGGGAAGACATAGACCAACGGAAACATCCATGGTGTCACCAGGGCGTCTACTGCTACCACCTGAGGGTCCCTTGACCTGGAACAATACCTCCAAAGTTTCTTGTTGAGGCGTGACGCCATCATGTCTATTTGAGGAAGCCCCCAACGACTTGTTATCTCTGCAAAAACTTCTTGATGAAGGACCCCACTCTCCTGGATGGAGGTCGTGTCTGCTGAGGAAGTCTGCTTCCCAGTTGTCCACTCCCGGTATGAAGACTGCTGACAGCGCGCTTACGTGATTTTCCGCCCAGCGATGAATCCTGGTGGCTTCCGCCACTGCCACTCTGCTCCTTGTCCCGCCTTGGCGGTTTACATGAGCCACTGCTGTGACGTTGTCTGATTGAATCAGAACAGGTAGGTCGCGAAGAAGAGTATCCGCTTGTCGTAGGCCCTTGTATATGGCCCTTAATTCCAGCACGTTGATGTGTAGACAAGCCTCCTGGCTTGACCACAGTCCCTGAAAATTTCTTCCTTGTGTGACCTGCTCCCCATCCTCGGAGGCTCGTGTCCGTGGCCACCAGAACCCAGTCTTGAATGCCAAACCTGCGACCCTCTAGAAGGTGAGCACACTGCAGCCACCACAGGAGAGACACCCTGGCCCTGGGGGACAGGCTTATTTTCTGATGTATTTGTAGATGGGACCCTGACCATTTTGTCCAGAAGGTCCCACTGAAATGTCCTCGCATGGAACCTGCCACCATTTTTCCAGTACTCGAGTGCATTGATGAACTGACACTCTTTTTGGCTTTAACAGGTCTCTGACCATGCTCTGGAGTTCCTGGGCTTTTTCCATTGGAGAAAAACCCTCTTCTTTTCCGTGTCCAGAATCATGCCTAAAAATGATAGCCGAGTCGTTGGAATCAACTGCGATTTTGGCAGATTTAGGATCCAGCCGTGTTGCTGCAGCACTCTCAGTGAGAGTGACACACTTTTCAGCAAGTGATCTCTCGATCTCGCTTTTATTAGGAGATCGTCCAAGTATGGGATAATTGTGACTCCTTGCCTGCGTAGGAGCACCATCATTTCCGCCATTACCTTGGTGAAAATCCTCGGGGCCGTGGACAGCCCAAACGGCAACGTCTGAAACTGGTAATGACAGTCCTGTACAGCGAATCTCAGGTACGCCTGATGAGGAGGATAAATGGGGACATGAAGGTATGCATCCTTTATGTCTAGTGACACATAAAATCCCCCCTTCCAGCTGGAGATCATTGCCCGGAGAGATTCCATCTTGAATTTGAACTTTTTTAGATACAGGTTTAGGGATTTTAGATTCAGAATGGGGTCTGACCGAGCCATCCGGTTTCGGACCACAAATAGAGTTGAATAGTACCCCTTCCCCTGTTGCACTAGGGGAACCTTGATAATCACTTGCTGTTGACACAGCATTTGTATCGCAGCTAAAACTATTTCCTTCTCTGGGGAGAGGCTGGCCAAAGCCGACTTGAAAATCGGCGAGGAGGCACTTCTTCGAATTCCAGTTTGTAGCCTTGGGATACAATTTCTATCGCCCAAGGATCCACATCTGACAGAACCTAGATCTGGCTGAAGACGTGCCCCCACCAGCGCGGACTCCCGCAGTGGAGCCCCAGCGTCATGCGGTGGATTTTGTAGAAGCCGAGGAGGACTTCTGTTCCTGGGAACTAGCCGTAGCAGGCATTCTTTTCCCTCTACCATTACCTCTGGCGAGGAAGGAAGAGCCCCGGCCCCTTCTGGACTTATGCGACCGAAAGGACTGCATCTGATAT
Organism: Pseudophryne corroboree; assembly: GCF_028390025.1. Classification (NCBI taxonomy): domain Eukaryota; kingdom Metazoa; phylum Chordata; class Amphibia; order Anura; family Myobatrachidae; genus Pseudophryne; species Pseudophryne corroboree. Next base: position 820,855,198 of record NC_086444.1, read on the forward strand.
TGAGGTGTTTTCTTTTGCTGTGGGGGAACATAAGGCAAAAAAGAAGATTTACCCGCAGTAGCTGTGGACACCAGGTCCGCGAGGCCCTCCCCAAATAAAACCTCACCCTTGTAAGGCAAAGTTTCCATATGTCTCTTTGAATTGGCATCACCCGTCCATTGGCGGGTCCACAGGGCTCGCCTAGCAGAAATTGCCATGGCATTGGCTCTTGAACCCAACAGCCAACGTCTCTCGCAGCGTCTCTCATATATAACGCTGCGTCTTTTATATGACCCAAGGTCAATAAGATGCTATCCTTATCTAGGGTGTCAATGTCAGATGACAAGGTTATCTGCCCCATGCTGCTATTGCGCTACATACCCATGCCGACGATACTGCCGGTCTGAGCAAGGCCCCCGTACGTGTATAAGTTGATTTTAAGGTAGTCTCCTGTCTGCGATCAGCAGGATCCTTGAGGGCTGCTGTGTCTGGAGACGGTAGCGCCACCTTTTGGACAAGCGCGTCAAGCCTTGTCCACCCTGGGCGAGGATTCCCACCGTAACCTGTCCTGTGCGAGGAAAGGATACGCCATAAGAATTCTCTTGGGAATCTGCAGTTTCTTGTCTGGAGTTTCCCAAGCTTTTTCAAATAAAGCGTTCAGCTCATGAGATGGGGGAAAGGTTACCTCAGGTTTTCTTCTCCTTAAACATGCATACCCTCGTGTCAGGCACCGAGGGGTCCTCTGTGATATGCAAAACATCTTTTATTGCAATAATCATATAATGAATACTTTTGGCCACCCTTGGGTGTAACCTCGCATCATCGTAGTCGACACTGGAGTCAGAATCCGTGTCGGTATCAGTGTCTGCTACCTGGGACAGGGGACGTTTATGAGACCCAGAAGGGCCCTTGTGACACAGTCAAAGCCATGATTGACTCCCTGCTTTTTCTCTGGACTCTGCTTTGTCCAATCTTTTATGTAATAAAGACACATTTGCATTTAAAACATTCCACATATCCATCCAATCAGGTGTCGACTGTGCCGACGGAGACACCACAATCATCTGCTCTACCTCCTCCTTAGACGAGCCTTCCGCTTCAGACATGCCGACACACACGTACCGACACCCACACTGGGATATATATATATATATATGGAGACAGTCCCCCAATAAGGCCCTTTGGAGAGACAGAGAGAGAGTATGCCAGCACATACCCAGCGCCACTGGACACTGGAACAAAATCCCAGTCTGTACAGCGCTTTGTATATCAATAATACACTCACTGCGCCCAAAAAATGTGCAGCCCCCCCCCCCCTCCTCTTTGCCCTCTGTACTTGTGTTCAGCAGGGGAGAGTCCGGGGAGCAGCTTCTCTGCAGCGTGCTGTGGAGAAAATGGCGCTGGTTAGTGCTGGAGGATCAAGCTCCGCCCCCTCAACGGCGGGCTTCGGTCTCGCTCAAATTCTTTATACTGGCGGGGGGTTTATTTAATATGCTGCCTCCGCAGTATATATATGTCAGCCAGTATCCCTTGAGGTTTATTATTGCTGCCCAGGGCACCCCCCCCCCCCCTGCGCCCTGCACCCATACAGTGCCGTCAGCGTGTGTGAATGTGGGACCAATGGCGCGCAGCGTTACTGCTGCGCGGTACCTCAGTGAAGATCTGAAGTTTTCTGCCGCTTTTGAAGTCTTCTTTCTTCTTATACTCACCCGGCTTCTATCTTCCGGCTCTGTGAGGAGGACGGTGGCGCGGCTCCGGGACGAACAACGAGGATGAGACCTGCGTTCCAACCCTCTGGAGCTAATGGTGTCCAGTAACCTAAGAAGCAGAGCCTATCATTAAGTAGGTATGCTTCTCTCCCCTCAGTCCCACGATGCAGGGAGCCTGTTGCCAGCAGTGCTCCCTGAAAATAAAAAACCTAACAAAAGTCTTTTTCAGAGAAACTCAGTAGAGCTCCCCTGCAGTGCATCCAGTCTCCTCTGGGCACAGGATCTAACTGAGGTCTGGAGGAGGGGCATAGAGGGAGGAGCCAGTGCACACCCATCTAAAGTCTTTAGAGTGCCCATGTCTCCTGCGGAGCCCGTCTATACCCCATGGTCCTTACGGAGTCCCCAGCATCCTCTAGGACGTAAGAGATAAAGAGGAGAGTTACTGTATGGTAGACTTACCATTATTAACTCTCTGTTTGTGAGGTAGATTGGGTTCCACAGGGAAAACATCGGGGGGGGGGGGGGGGGGGGGGGGGGGGGGGTTGGGAGAGTGGATCTTGATCCAGAGGCACCGACAGGCTAAAGCTTTAGGCTGTCCCAGGATGCATTGGGGCCTCCTGTATAACCCCCGCCTCCAGGAGAGCTCAGTTTCGTTATTCAGTCCAATGCAGGAGCAGGCAAGAGAGAAGGCAGATGTTAGTCACATAGAACCACATTCTCACGACAGGAGAAAGTACCAGCGGCTAATGCCATACAACCCAAAGAAGCTAGGTTTGTCAGGGTGGGCGCCCTGTGGAACCCAATGTACCTCACGGAAAGAAATGGTAAGTCTACCATAACTCTCCTTTGCTGCAGCAGTGACACTGGAGGGAACACATAGGGCAGCCAAAAGTTCCATGGAACCACCAGTGCGTCCATGAACACTGCTAGAGGCTCCCTGGTCTTTCATCCTTGTGAGTGTGTCGAGACGCCTTGTGAGTATGCTGAGACGCTATCCAGACTTCTGGATGAAGACTCCACTCTCCGGCGTGAATGTCCTGGCGACTGAGGAAGTCCGCTTCCCAGTTCATGACACCTGGGCCAATATTTACTAAGAATTCGAGTTTGTCCGATTTGTGTTTTTTTTTCTAAGTCCCAATCCGGGAATTCACTAAGCACCAATCTCGGCAGTGTTTGGACTATTCGTAATGGTTTGATTTTCAAAGTTCCGAAATACGAATGAATAGACCATCGGTCAAACACGGCTGTTATTTCATACAATACGGGCATTCACTATTCATTCGTATTTGGGTGTTAGTTTCTGAGTGCTCAAGTGCGGGTCAGTTTTTTTTCGATTCGTTAAAATAAGCAGCAAAAAAATAGACCTGCTTTTTCCAGTTGAGTTTGGATAACCATGCACGGATCAGTGAGATCTGTGCATGGTTATCTATGGGAAAGGGTCTGTTTAGTGTAAAAACTGGAAAAAAAATTGCGTGCGGTCCCCCCTCCTAAGCATAACCAGCCTCGGGCTCTTTGAGCCGGTCCTGGTTGAAAAAATATGGGGGGGGGGAATGACAGGGGTTCCCCCATATTTCATCAACCAGCACCGGGCTCTGCGCCTGATCCTGGTTCCAAAAATACGGGGGACAAAAAGCGTAGGGGTCCCCCGTATTTTTGAAACCAGCATCGGGCTCCACTAGCCAGGTACATAATACCACAGCCGGGGGACACTTTTATACTGGTCCCTGCGGCCCTGGCATTACATACTCAACTAGTCACCACTGGACGGGGTACCCTGGAGGAGTGGGAACCCCTTAAATCAAGGGGCCCCCCCCTCCAGCCACCCAAGGGCCAGGGGTGAAGCCTGAGGCTGTCCCCCCCATCCAAGGGCGGCGGATGGGGGGCTGATAGCCTTTTGAAAAAATGTGAATATTGTTTTTAGTAGCAGTACAACAAGTCCCAGCAAGCCTCCCCGCAAGCTGGTACTTGGAGTACCACAAGTACCAGCATGCGGTGGAAAACCGGGCCCGCTGGTACCTGTAGTACTACTACTAAAAAAATACCCCCAAAAAAACAGGACACACACACCGTGAAAGTATAAGTTTATTACATACATGCACACCTCCATACATACATACTTACCTATGTTCCCACGAGGCTCGGTCCTCTTCTCCATGTAGAATCCTTGGGGTACCTGTGAAAAAAATTATACTCACATAATCCAGTGTAGCCAATGGTGGGAACTTTGCGGTCAGCGGTGAGGTTACTTTTGGTCAACCGCTGACCGCAAAGTTCCCACCATTGGCTACAATGGAGTGCATAGGCGCTACATTGTATCTCTGCCGTGTGCAGCCTGACAGACACTACAGGAGCACACAGCGAATCAGGAGAGTGCCACGACGTGGCGCTCCCTGATTGGCTGAAGGGACCCTCTTTGACAGGAGTCAGGGGGGGTCCTGGCAGTCGGGGAAAGGGGCCCCATGTGTAAACATGGGACCCCTTTCAGTGCGTGGTCGGGTTTCCGTGTGCATGTATGTAATAAACTTATACTTTCACGGTGTGTGTGTCCTGTTTTTTGGGGGGTATTTTTTTTTGTAGTAGTACTACAGGTACCAGCGGGCCCGGTTTTCCACCGCATGCTGGTACTTGTGGTTCTCCAAGTATCAGCTTGCTGGGGAGGCTTGCTGGGACTTGTAGTACTGCTACTAAAAACAATATTCACATTTTTTCAAAAGGCTATCAGCCCCCCATCCGCCGCCCTTGGATGGGGGGGGGGGGGGCAGCCTCGGGCTTCACCCCTGGCCCTTGGGTGGCTGGAGGGGGGGGACCCCTTGATTTAAGGGGTTCCCACTCCTCCAGGGTACCCCGGCCAGGGGTGACTAGTTGGGTATGTAATGCCAGGGCCGCAGGGTCCAGTATAAAAGTGTCCCCCGGCTGTGGCATTATGTACCTGGCTAGTGGAGCCCGGTGCTGGTTTCAAAAATACGGGGGACCCCTACGCTTTTTGTCCCCCGTATTTTTGGAACCAGGACCAGGTGCAGAGCCCGGTGCTGGTTGATGAAATATAGGGAAACCCCTGTCATTTTTCCCCCCATATTTTTTCAACCAGGACCGGCTCAAAGAGCCCAAGGCTGGTTATGCTTAGGAGGGGGGAACCCACGCAATTTTTTTCAGATTTTTTAAGACTTTAATCAACTTTTTAAGGTACACAATGAAGCCCTGCACGGATCTCACAGATCCGGCCGGGATTCCTTGTGTTTTGTAAGGCAGTGTTTTACTCATCACTCCCGTAAAACACTGCCTGATATTACGAATCACATCGACATCGGAAAAAACGATTGTGCAAAACTCGGCAGCTTAGTGAATGATCGTATCAGGATTCAAAAAGTTGCAGTAAAATGCACCCGATACCATTCGAGTTCAAACACCCTTCAAAACGGCCAAAACACGAATCTTTGTAAATATACCCCATGGAATGAACACTGCCGATATGGCTGGCAGATGGCGTTCCGCCCAACAAAGGATTTTAAACACTTCCATCACTGCCATGCAGCTTTGAGTACCGCCTTGATGGCTTATGTATGCAGGGCCGGCGCTACCATTAGGCAGCTTTAGGCAGCTGTCTATGAGCGCCGGCCACTGGAGGGCGGCACTATAAGATGATTAGAAAATGCTTTCTTTATTCTCTCCTGCTCTTCCGTAAGAGGTGAGGAGCAGGGATGTTGTAGCAGCTCAATTGCTGCCCCCCCCCCCCCAGTGATAGCACCTTGCCAGAGCCAGCGCAAACCGCTCAGCAGATCCCGCAAAGCAGGGAGGCGCCAGACCGAAGAGGCGCTCTCCCTGATCTGCACTGCAGCCTGTTGTTGCTGGCGGCAGCGCGAAGAGCGGCTCTTGTTCACTTCCCTCCGGCTCCCTCCCTCTTCTTTCCTACCCCTCCTTCCCTGCACCATCACCAGCGGCGCCAGCAGCTTGAAGTGCGCTGCCTCCACGGAGGAAATCTCATCTGCTCTGCACCTGCCTCCTCCTCTCACGGACGTCCTATAGCTGCTGCGCCCACACCATGTACTGTAAGTACAAGTATTATCCACTTGGCAGCGCTGTGCTGCTGTTATTATCAGCTCCCTGACTCTGCCCCCCTCTCCTGCTGCACCGCCCCGGGCTGGCCTATCTGCAGGGACCCTCAACAAGGAGCGCATTGCTGGCTACCACCCAGAGCCGGATTAAGAGGGTGGAACAAGGGTCATGTACCCCGGGCCCTCCGTTTTATAGGGCCCCCCTGTTGGATCTGCTCCCAGATAGCTCTAGCACGGGATGATAGAGCTAAGTTAACACAGCAGCAGTAGCTGGGCAGAGGGAGAAGAGAGACCTGCAGGCCAATCACAGAGAGCTTCTCCCCGGAGTCCCCGCCCCCTGCAAAGCACTGCTGGGAAGAAGACTGGTGGTGTGCATGTGGGCTGAGAGTTCTGCATGGTGAGAGCAGAGGCAGCAGAGCCAGCCAGCCCACAGCAAAGTAACATTGGACAGAGGGGCAGCTGCTGGGGAGAGAGAGAAAACTCTGCAAGTAAGTGGCTGCTTTACCTGCTGCTGCCTAGGAACATCACACTGCCGCTGCTTCCAGTTATCATGTCCTGCTATTTACACTCACACATGTTGTGTGTACTTTACATGTGACTGTAAGTTGGTGGATGCTCTAACCCTCCCTCCCATCAGCCTATTGCTAGATTCAAGTGGCCTAAGGGACCTTTTATGCCAGGGGGAGGAGCCATGACACAGAGGAGGAGCTAGGCCAGCGGGATAGTTCCTCTGCTATCCACGCCACCAACTATTACCTTTAGTAATCAAGTGGCGAGCGAAGGGGAGCGAGCCACCGAGCCCGAAGCATGGCGAGTGTACATTTCGGGTACCCAGTTCAGCCGTGGCTCCTCCCCCGGTGACGTCAGAGGTCCCTTACCCCACTCCGATTTAGAACTATCCATTGCCTAACCCTAACCCTCCCTCCCCTCAGTCTATTCCCTAACCCTCCCTCTCCTCAGCCTATTCCCCAACCCTAACCCCCCCCCTCAGTCTATTCCCTAACCCTCCCTCCCCTCAGCCTATTCCCTAACCCTCCCCGCAGCCTATTCCCCAACCCTAACCCCCCCCCCTCCTAAGTCTATTCCCTAACCCTCTCTCCCCTCAGCCTATTCCCTAACCCTCCCTCCCCTCAGCCTATTCCCTAACCCTAACTTAGAGGTGACTAACAAGTGAGTTGCACACCTGCGCACAGGTTCTTGTGTCATACTGATCACCTACTGCAGGACATGTGTATAATAATGCACTGCAAAATGCAGTGACCGGAACTGCATATCCTGTCCCAAGTGACCGCTGGGTGAGGCTGGGGCAGATGGATGCAGTGAGAGCTGAACAATGGGAAGGGGCAAGGGATAGTGTAGTTGAGGGCATATCTGTATAGCTTAGTATTGGGCACGGTATACCCCACCCCCCTGCTGTATGTGCGGTGTTATACTCTGTTACTGCAGCTCAACAACATGCTTATGGACAGCGATACCGGCATCCCGATGCTTAAATCCCGACAGGGGAAGGTAAGTATGCTATCCCCTGCCCCCTACCCCTCCCTTCCCACAGCCTAACCCTAACTTCCCCCCAAGTGCCTAACTCTAATCCTCCCTCCCCCCCCTCCCGGTGGAGCCTAGCCCCCCTACCCACAGTGTAACCTGAATAAGGTACACAACTATGTGGTACAATATGAATCATGGCCACTATGTATGGTGTAATGTGACAAAGATTGTGTTACTGTGTGGCGTAATTTGAATTGGGGTACTATTGTGTGTCCATGCCCCTTTCTGGTGAGACCACACTCCTTTTTGCAGCGTGCACCTATCCCTTTATTACGTATGGGAGGGCACAAATTTATCTTTTGCAGGTGGGCGCCGAACCCCCTAGCACCGGCCCTGCACCTTACCTTGCATATTCCTGACCTGGCCCCCGCTCCATGACAACATTCTGAAAGTGATCCGTGCACCCCCTGCCCCTCCGATCTCGAGCATGATGCCCGCACCCATCCCTCCCCCTCCCACCAATTGCCGGCTCTGGCATGTGTCTTGTCTCCCCAAACCCCCCCCCCCGTGGCGAATTGCGGACTCGGGGGGTGCAGGCCCCTGCCCCCCACATATTACCCCCCCCCCTCCCCTCCACAGGCTCAGAGGTTATGCCCCCTCCCCTCCACAGGCTCAGAGGTTATGATTGAAGACTCTTGCAGTTTGGCTGTCCCCCTCCCCCCGTTGCCGCGAGTGCAGGTTCGGTTCCGGGGCCCACATGCGACTTCTAGCCAGCCCCCCAGTGACATACTCCCGCAGGTTACCTGCTGCCCCACCCTGCTACAATTGCAGGCTCCAATGTGTTACTCATCAGAGTAACCATATTCCCCCCCCCCCATCCTGCCGCGACTCTCTCACTGCCTCCCCCCTCCCATGCACCATACCCCCGTAGCACACGCAGGGAGGGAGGGGGGGGGGTTTCTGGGTACCCAGAAACCCCCCTGATGGACTGCATTCCTTATTTTAGAAAGCCGCGATCGCAGCTAACGCTGCGGGGATGAGGGATCTATTGCCGGCAAAGTCTGCATAGTGACCTGCAGATACTGGGAGCTGCTGTGCAATGCTGTGGTGTGTCCTCATCATTCCAGTGGCTGTTCCGTGGCTGGCAGTGTTTCTCCTCTGCAACCCAGGTACATATATGTGCAGTACAATGTATATGTTTGTTTAAATGTACAGTACGTGTGTGGTGTGTTTGTGTTATGTATGTTTGTGTGTGGAGTGTATGTATAGTCTGTGTATTTTGCCTACAAACACACACACGTCACTCTCCCTGTCGTCACAGTCTCTCCCTGTCGTCACTGTCGTCACTCTCCGTGTCGTCACTCTCCCTGTCATCCCTGTCGTCACTCTCCCTGTCGTCACTTTCCGTGTCGTCACTCTCCGTGTCGTCACTGTCGTCACTCTCCCTGTCGTCCCTGTCGTCACTCCCTGTCGTCATTCTCTCTCCCTGTCGTCACTCTTCCTGTCGTCATTGTCTCTCTCTCCCTGTCATCACTCTCTCTCTCTCCCTGTCATCACTCTCTCTCTCCCTGTCGTCACTCTCTCTCTCCCTGCCGTCACTCTCTCTCTCCCTGCCGTCACTCTCTCTCTCCCTGTTGTCACTGTCTCTCTCTCCCTGTCATCACTCTGGCTGTCCCTGCTTTCACAATTTCAGCTCATTCAGTGTGCTACAAGGTGAATTTCGGCTCATTCAGTGTGCTACAATGTGAATTTCAGCTCATTCAGTGTGCTACAAGGTGAATTTCAGCTCATTCATTGTGCTACAAGGTGAATTTCGGCTCATTCAGTGTGCTACAATGTGAATTTCAGCTCATTCAGTGTGCTACAAGGTGAATTTCGGATCATTCAGTGTCCTACAAGGTGAATTTCGGCTCATTCAGTGTGCTACAATGTGAGTTTCGGCTCATTCAGTGTGCTACAATGTGAATTTCAGCTCATTCATTGTGCTACAAGGTGAATTTCGGCTCATTCAGTGTGCTACAAGGTGAATTTCGGCTCATTCAGTGTCCTACAAGGTGAATTTCGGCTCATTAATTGTGCTACAAGGTGAATTTCGGCTCATTCAGTGTGCTACAAGGTGAATTTCGGCTCATTCAGTGTGCTACAAGGTGAATTTCGGCTCATTCAGTGTGCTACAATGTGAATTTTGGCTCATTCAGTGTGCTTCAATGTGAATTTCGGCTCGTACCGTGTGCTATAATGTGAAAGGGGCACCAGTGCTAGATAGTATAAGGGGTTCTACTACACGGGACACGCCCCCTTTTGGGTGGTCACGCCTCCTTTTCTGGAGCGTGCGCGCCAAAGGCGCGTGCATAATTACATCCTTGACTTTTGCATACCCCCACTTCAAAATTTCCACTACGACCATGTGTGTGTGTGTATATTATATATATATATATATATATATATATATATATATAACTACATACACACACATATATGTGGGGGGGGGGCAGCTGACAATTTGCCTAGGGTGCTGAGAAACCTTGCACCGGCCCTGTATGTATGCCTCCGTGGTGGCATTGTTTGATCGTACTTGAACAGGCATGTTCTGTACTAGAGGTAGTGCGAGAGATAGTGCATTGAACACTGCCCTCCGCTCTAAGATGTTTATCGGGAGGAATGATTCCTCCTTGGTCCAGCAACCCTGAAGAGAGTGTTGCTCCAACACCGCTCCCCATCCCCTCAGACTGGCATCCATTGTCAGCAGGACCCAGTCGGGGATCCAGAAGGGATGTCCCCTGCTTATTGCTGGTCCTGGCGCCACCAGGTCTGCGACAGATGACAGACGAAGTCAAAGAAATCATGATCCGATGAATTAGGCCATCCCACTTAGAAAGGATTAACCTCTGTAGTGGGCGGGAATGTCGTATTGGGCGGGAATGTCGAATACTCTACCATGTCGAAGGTTGACACCATCAGGCCAAGTACTTGCATCGCTGTGTGGGGCGACGAATGAAGTGTGTTATACTGTTCTGAAGCTTCAGGACTTTTCTGGAGGCAGAAACAGTCTCTGACTGTGTGTGTCCAGGAGTGCCCCCAGATGCCCCATGCTCTGAGCTGAGACCAGCGAGGACTTCTTCCAATTTGGAAGCCACCCGTGGGCTTGCAGGAAGGTTACTGTCAGTTGCAGATAATTGAGGAGAACTTCGTGGGAATTTGCCAGAATCAGCAGGTCGTCCAAATACGGCAGGATTCTGACTCCCTGGCGACAGAGATGGGCCATCATCACGGCCATGACCTTGGTGAAGATCCGAGGAGTCGTAGTCAATCGAAATGGCAGAGCCTGGAAATGGTAGTGAAGGTTGCCAATAGCAAACCGCAGGAAGGGCTGATGTGACATGGCAATAGGAATATGCATCCTGTATAACCAGGGATACCATATAGTCTCCGGGTTCCACAGCCAGTACAATGGAGCACAGTGTTTCCATATGAAACCTGGGCACTCTCACAAACTTGTTCAGTGATTTGAGATTTAGTATAGGCCGGAAGGACCCATTGGGTTTTGGGACCAGAAACAGGGTCGAGTAATAACCTCTGCCTCTCTGGGACTGAGGTACCGGCACAACCAGTCCTGTACTCAGGAGAGAACTCACCACAGTTTGTAGAGCTTGCACCTTCAAAAGAGCCGAAGGGAGAGCCGTAGTGCAGAACTGGCGAGGGGGACGTCTCTTGAACGAGACAGTGTACTCGTGAGAGACAACTTCCAGTACCCATACATCTGAAGTGGTCTTTAACCAGACCTAGGCAAACTGTAGAAGTTGGCCACCCACCATGGGGTCCCCCAAGGGAAGGCTCACCCCATCAAGCAGCAGGCTTGTCATGTTTTGAAGCAGGCTGACGGGCTGCCCAGGATTGTTTTGCCTTGTGCTTTGTGGTTTTGGGAGCATGAGATTGTCTCGGGTATGCCTGACTTTTTGCTTTCCCCTGAGGCCGAAAGGAACAAAAAGTGGTACCTTTGCCTTCTGTGCTGAAGGATTAGTAGTGGGGAGAAAGGCCGTCTTAGCGTCTGATAATTCAGACAATATTTTATTTAGGTCTTCCCCAAACACACGACCTCAACCACAGTATGCGGCGAGCCAGGACAGACGTGATCAACGCCTTGGCTGCCAATACACCCGCCTCAGAGGACACCTCCTGAATGTAATAGGCAGCGGTGGTAACATGAGACAGGCATTGTCTGTCATTTTCAGACATATCCTCGGGCATCTCTTCCTCTAATGCCTGAACCCACGCCTCGATACCTTTTGCAGCCCAGGAGGCAGCTATAGTGGGTCTATGAATGGCTCCAGTAAGGGAGTATATAGATTTCAGGCATCCCTCCACACGCTTATTTGTTGGCTCCTTCAGTGAGGTGACAGTGGTGACAGGCAGAGTGGACGACACCACGAGGAGGGAGACATGAGAATCCAATGGCGGTGGAATCTCCCATTTGTTACATAATTCTGCAGGGAGAGGATAGCGAGCCAAGGCCCGTTTTGGCAGAGGTAATTTCTTCACTGGATTAGACAGGGTTCCCGCCTGATGTCCACAAGATGATCAGAATGGGGTAATCTAGTTTTTACCACCTTCTGGTGTTTAAACTTGTCAGTTTACTTTGCCACAGTAGTGGAATTCTACTCATCAGTAATTTGAAGGATATGCTTAATAGTAGCCACTAAGGCAGGGACATCAATCTGCAAGGGATAATTCTCATCAGTAACACAGGATACAGTGTCTGACAGGACCATATGCTCCCCCTCCTCTTCAGATGAGACATCAGAAAGGTTTGTGGATTGTGAGGAGGAAGCAGTCCACTTAGATGACCCAGAGGCACGGGAGTGACCTGGGGTGGATTTTTGTCTAACCAGGGACTGATTTAATTGCTCTAGGGACAGAGCACCCAGTAGGTTGGTGAACGCAACACAGGGTGGCTCCAGTATAGATGCAGGAGCTGTGGACTGACTGTAAGGTGTACAGTATGACAATTAGTACACAGACCATCATATAACACTTCCCCCTATGGTAAATCCTTGGAGCATGCTCTGCATAATTCAGTAGCTTCCACTGATTTAATGCCCTTTCTGTTAAACATTACGTGAGAATGCAACAACAGAGCGACTTAGCACGATAAAGCCAGACAATGTACAATACCTGCGAATAAATCCAGTATTATGTGACTCAATACACAGTAGATAAATACTGTGTGGCACTATATATGAGACCCAGACGCACCTAGTCCTTTAGGGTACAGAATATAGCGACAGTAATATCTGGGAAACACTGAGAGTGAAACCACAAAGCAGATACAGGCACACACAGTCACAGGCAATGCATAAATTATGACAATAAAGCTGCACTGGACTAATATATATATATATATATATCACAGCACGGTCAGTGACCAGAGGATACATCAGAATACTTGTACAATATATTCTGTAACAGGTACACTCTCTCTCAACTAACCCTGTCTGTGACAACACACGTAGGATACTCAAGTATCTGTAAAGTCTCAGCGCTGTGTACAGGCGGCTTTACAAGGGAGACCTTGCCCTGTAATTCTGGAGACCAGCAGCAGCTATGCTCAAAAGATGGCGCTCAGCGTCTCAGTCGGGAAATGAGGGAGAGTGTGAGGCAGCTCCAGGGTGGGAAATCTGCAAGGAGATGGAACTCTGGGACGGGGAAAGGGCTACAGGTCAAGTGCCGACTCCCCTATGCTGGACTTCCACCCTGGCTACTGTGAGTCTTATTAAATGGGTTGTTAGTACACCTGACCTGTACTCGAATGCCCCGGTGGTCTAGTGGGGTCCCTGTCCAGTGCCAGTGTCCTTGCCAGCGCTGTGACCCGTCTCCCTAAGTCGCAGATGGAAAGCAATTTAATGGCGGGTCCCATCTGGGGGGCCTATTACCTCCTCCCCGTAGCAGCCACGCGATCCAGGAGAGCGGTCTGCAACTGTGTCCCTAAGTCGGGATATCTCCGCCGCAAGTACCCGGGAACCAGGCCGCGGGAGTATGCAACGCCGCTTGGGGGGTGATGGAGCTGCAGCACTAAATAGTCACACAGTCATACAGCGCTGACAGCCCAGCCAAGATAGGAAATTTCTTCAGAAAAAGCTTTTCAGGGCTGCCCAGTGCAGCCCTCCTGTTAGGTGACCTGCTGCTGCAGGCACCAACTCAAAACTGAACTGTGGGCGGGACAGATGTGGGTGGAGCTACCAAAGGGGCAGCGCATCAATTTATGCACAAAATTTTTTTTTAACCACTTAACTGGCATGGTCAGATCACATGCAACTGCGCCGCCCCACAGTCCCTCAGTTTTTAACAAGGAGATCAATTCTGCAGATGTGCATAAAATAATATTTAAATAATAATATTTAAATATTTGAAAAAATAGTTTTTAAACTTTATTTAAAAATTTTTTTTTAAAACCAATGTTATGAATGGTTTTGAAGGGAAAAATCGTCATTTAAGTGGTTAAACACATGCAGTAATGCCCCCAATAGTCCACTATATACACATATGCCCCCAGTAGTACCATTAATATACACATAATGTCCCCAGTGGTGCCATATATACACAATGCCCCCAGAATGGTGCCAGTTATACAATGTTCCCCATGTAGTGCCAGTTACACAATGCCCCCAGTGTAGTGACAGTTACACAATGCCCCCGAGTAGTGCCAGATAGACAATGCCCAGTGTAGTACCAGTTACACAATGCCCCGAGTGTAGTGCCAGTTACACAATGCCCCCAGGGTACTGCCAGTTACACAATGACCCCAGAGTAGTGCCAGATACACAATGCCCCCAAAGTAGTGCCAGTTACACAATGCCTCCAGTGTAGTGCCAGCTGCACAATGCCCCCAGTGTAGTGCCAAATATACAATGCACCCAGTATAGTGAGAGATGCGCAATGCTGCCAGTATAGTGTCAGATACACAATCCCTCCAGCATAGTGCCAGTTACACAATACCCCCAGAGTAGTGCCAGTATCACAATGCCCCCCGAGTAGTGCCAGTTACAAAATGCTCCCAGTAAAGTGCCAGTTATACATGCCCCTGTTGTGGTGCCAGTTACACAATGCCCCCCGTGTAGTGCCAGTTACACAATGCTCCCAGTAGTGCCAGTTACACAATGCCCAGTGTCAGCAGCAGATGGGAATACATTATGCCCAGTGTCAGCAGCTGCAGGGAGGGGCAGACAGCAGATATGGAGGGTACTTACAGCCAGGAGACAAGCAGCAGGTGCCGGGTGACACTCCTCTCCCGGGTAGACCCCATGGCTGGCGGCTGACAGGTAGACTACGAGGCTTGGGGCACCAACTCATGCTCCGCAATCTAAGCAGCAGCAGCCCGACTGGGTGGTGGGATGCCGGGGCTCCGGCATTGTGAGCCAGGTGCAGCGGCGCAGTGTCAGGACGGCGCACAGACCGCAGGCCATTGTTGTTGAGCCAGAGCTGACACCATCTGCAGCCGGGTGATCATCTGGCGCCAGTTTGTGAGCCAATCAGGAGTTGCCGCTGCCGGTCCGCGAGCTCTGATTGACTGATAGCTGGACCAAGATTTTAAATGGCCACTGTGGGCAGGCCGCACACATTAAAGAACGCCGTTCCTGATTACGTCATTTTAGAAAAGATCTTCAGGAACGGCTTTCCGGGGAGTTCCTGTCCGAAAATAGCCCTGGTGATGGCAATCAGAAATTTAGAGGGAAGTCCAGTAAGAAAGCATTTTGTCCCTCCTGGAATGGTTTATGTTGGCAGGTACAGTATGTCGGAACCATTTTATCCATGGGCCATATGCCGCACATACCCTACAACCATTATACATGACTAGTGCATTTTATTACACTATGGGGGGCCATTTTTGTACATTTGCAAAAAAAAAAAACCCCACTAAAGGAATAGCTGTTATTCATATGGAAACAATTTTAAATATCATCAGTTTAAACATGGAAACATCAGTATGTTTTTATAATTTAATCTCTAGTTGTTTTTAAGCAGGAATCTAGCATCTGACTACACACTGAATTAGGCATAATCAAAATTAAGTCCTCTTTATATTTATGTAGTGTCAGTTTTTAGGGTGGGCGTTGGGGGGGGGGGGCCCTGAACTATTCTGGCTGGGTCACTTTAGGGCATACTTGCCTACCTGCCCCTCTCCATGAGGGAGAAAATGCTCTGTTCCTGGACTTTCCTGGTAATGTATGATTGCCATCACCTGTGGTGAGCTAGGTAATTGATAAGAAAGGTGTTTCACCACAGGTGATGGCAATCATACGTTACCAGGAAAGTCCAGGAACAGAGCATTTTCTCCCTCATGGAGAGGGTCAGGTAGGCAAGTATGCTTTAGGGCCTCACCACTTAACACTTATTGTCACATTTTATATCACTTTCTTTGTTGTTGTTTTTTATCAAGTATTTTCCACACACTTTTCACTCTTGTAACACTCCTAACACTGAGTAGCTGCTTTCACTCACCTGATACTCTGTAACATATCAGTGCTATCTTTCACTTGTGTGATGCCTTGGGGGAATTTTGGCTGAACTGGTTTGGGGGTGCACTGCACCCCAGATGTGAATCCCAGAATGTTAGGGACTTGCCTGACAAAGAGGTGACCTGGATGTTGGTTGGAAAGCTCATATATTTGGCCAAATTTATGCAAACAGACTCTTGTATGATATTTAATTGTAATATATATTTCACTTTTTTTTTTTTTTTTCAATAGCGTATGTTTATTCAGCAGAATTATTAATCTTACAAACATTTCAGTATATCCGGAAAAGGAAAAAAAAACACAGTTGGTATTATGTATCATTCTGATCACTTTTCCTCCGCAGGCAGCAAGCATATATACTCAGAATTATTAACATACCATTTCCATCGCTAACCAGCCCACAGTACACGTATTTACTGATGTCTGCAATAAATCATAATCCACATACATATCATTTTCAATTTTCTCCCCGAATTATTTTAATTTACAACCTACCTAGTAGGCCCAAATATGGCCTACTATACTCAAAATAAAACAATAACAAAACAAAAACAGCAAAGAAATCACTAAACTACTAACTTAAAACAGACATTCTTGAATCAGCACAATTATGAGAGGTGATGTGCATCGGCAGTATATGAACAGTACAATATAGTGAGATAAAAGGACTCGACTCGATACCGTAAGGCCCAAGGAACGCACCGCCTCCAGGGCTCAATACATCCTATAGTTTAAGAGCAGGGGAGGCATATATAGAATTGATCCAGGGGGACCATATTTTCTCGTATTTAGAGAGGGCATTGTTTTTCAGGTATATATAGCGGTCCTTCAGTAGGATGTCGTTCACCAGAGCCTTGAATGCAGATACTGTAGGGGACTGTGGAGCCATCCACGTCCGTGCAATACACAACTTAGCAAGGGCGCAGATGTTACGAGCGTACATACCCTCCCACCTAGACCCGGAGTCAAACCCTCCCACCCCCAGAATACATAGTCTCGGGGTCAGCATGCTTCCTGGTATCCCCGTGTGTTCCAGAATCGACCCGACCCCAGCCCAAAACGCCTGCACGGATGGACACTCCCACACAAGGTGCCAGAAGGATCCTCCAGCGGCCCCGCACTTGGGATAGACAGCAACACTACCAGCCCCAATTCTGGCCAGCCTTATCGGCGTCATATATGATCTGTGTAGAATATAGAGCTGTATTTGTTGAAACCGTAATGATTTAGTGACCGCACTCGGGTTCCCCAGCACTACCTCCCAGTCCCCCATGTCTATGGGACCCACATCATCCTCCCAGCGCTCACGAAGGCTCGAAAGCGGGTCCGCGTGAATTGTTTTAAGAAGGTACGAGTAGGTGAAGGAGATCACCCTAACTTGACCCAGTGTCTGTAAAAAGGTCTTTATGGGGAAGGGGAGGAGCACCGGGGGAGAATCCCCGAACTGTGACTGCAAGGCGTGTCGGAGTTGTAGATATCTAAAGAAGTAGGAGTTTGGAAGACCAAACTCCTCCTTCAGTAGCTGGAACGACTTCATCGTGCCATCGCTATACAGCTGGGAAATGGAAACTATTGAGTACGGTGCCCACACCGCCCCACCTTCCAGAGACCCCAGCTCAGAAAACGAAGCAGAGTGCCAGAGGGGAGTATCCGGGTCCATACCAACATACCCGAGCAGACCCCTCAATGCTAGCCAGATCTTCATGGCCTGAAAAACAATAGGAGGAGAGAACCGAGAAGCACTCCCCCCCACCAAGACCTGTGCCGGGGAGAGGTCCGGATAGTAGCATCTGAGAAATGCCCAGTACAAACCACCACCGTCCTCTCCCCGGAGCCAAATGCCAATATGTGCCAACTAGGCCATATAGTAATAAAGTTGAAAGTGAGGCAGGGCCAGACCGCCATCTACTTTCTGTCTAGTGAGAGTAAGCAACTTTATTCGAGTCCTTTTATTGGCCCAGATCAGGGACTTTAATATACTATTCAGTTTCCTAAAGAAGGTCGGGAAGATGTAGACAGGGGATTGTGAAAGAGCATACAATAATTTGGGCTACACTATCATTTTAATGAGGCTAACCCTACCTGTCATTGTCAGCGGGAGTTTACACCAAGCCCTTGACTTGCACACAATCATCTGTACGAGTGGGTCAAGATTTAAGGGTATAAAGTCCGAAGGGTCATTAGTAACTTGGATTCCAAGATATTTAAACTGGCTTGTCCAGCAAAGCGGCAGGGAGAGCCTCGGGACTTTGGGAGGAGAGCCCATGATGGGCATAATAAATGATTTGGACCAGTTTATGCGGAGACCAGAAAAGCCGCCGAATTTCTCAATAACCTGCAGCACGACAGGCATATCCACAGCGTAGTCATTTAGGAATAACAGTAGGTCGTCCGCATAAAAGGCTATCTTGTCAATACAGGGACCTGTAGCAACTCCCCCAATGTCCGGGTGTGTTCTAATCAAGCAAGCCAAGGGCTCTATGGCTATAGCAAATAGGGCAGGAGAAAGGTGGCAACCCTGTCTGTTGCCCCGAGACAGAGTAAAGGAGGAAGAAATGTATCCGTTGACCAAGATCCTGGCACACGGACTTTGATATAGCAATCTGATCCATTGTATAAAATTAGGTCCGAAGCCCATGCAATTCCTAACTCCCCACAGGTAGGACCATTCGACACTGTCGAACGCTTTGGCCGCATCCAAGGAGACCACCACCGCGTCCGAGGGGAAGTCATAAGGAGCCTGCAAAATAGTGTACAGCCTGCGCAGATTGATAGGCGTGGACATTCCTGGCATAAAGCCGGATTGATCCAGATGTATTACCGATTTAATGACCGAATTGAGCCGGAGCGCTAGAATTTTTGCCAGGATCTTGGCATCGGTAGGGATGAGAGAGATCGGCCTATAGGATTCCAAGAGACTTGGGTCCTTACCGGGCTTTGGCAGTACTATAATGACAGCCTCGGACATTGAGGGAGGAAGTTGATTAGAGGTGAACACATCTGTATACATTTCATATAACTTAGGGCCAAAGAACTGTATGTATTGCTTATATAGTTCAGTGGGAATACCGTCACTTCCCGGAGATTTGCCACTGGGAGCCAAACCCACTGCCGCAGTCACCTCTTCCAAGGACAGAGGCGCGTCCAAAATGTCCCTAGCCTCGGAGGAGAGTTTGTAAAGGGGAATACTAGTCAGATATGTGTCTAAGTCCTCCACGGAGCATGTCATCTGGGATTCATACAGCTTTTGGAAATAGGAGAGGAACATTTGCGCAATGTCGGGGGTGTTGTCCACAATGGATCCGTCAGGGCCAGTCAACTGCACTACTGTAGTCCCGGGCCGGTCATAATGCACTAAATGGGCCAGTAAGCTACCCGGTCTGTCTGCCTGCATATATATGGTAGTGGCCCTGAACAGAAGGGAACGTGCATTTTTGTCTTAGAGGGGAGCCAGCCGTGCCTCCCGGGCTGTCAGCCAGCGCGCCTTTAGCGCTGGGGTGCCCTCTGCTAGATATCGGGTCTCTAGGTCCCTATACTCAGATTCGAGCTGTCTCTCCGTCGCCCTACACACCTTCTTATGGGCGGCAATTTTGCCGATCAATGTACCGCGTAAATAAGCTTTAAATGAATCCCATACGACCAGAGCCGGGGCCGAGCCCACATTAGCCGCAAAAAAAACCCTCCCACCTGGACGGCAAATCCGGGCAGTCGCCCAGCTGAGCTAACCAGGACGGATGTAACTTCCAATAGGACTGTCCCCTCCGGCACTCCACATCCAGAGATAACATCAGGGGCGAATGGTCAGATACCCCCCGCGCCTCATAATGAACATCCTTTATACTAGGTAAGAGTTCGGGCGAGACCAGTGCCAGGTCGATTCTGGAAAACTAACCCATACGTGCTGGAGAAACATGAGAACTGAATAAGCGTAGGGTGCCTAGTCCTCCAAACGTCTACCCACTGCACGCTATCCAGAAAATCTGCAAATTTAGATTTAGGCGTAGACTGGTCACCCCCCACACCTACAGCCTGTGAAGACCTCCATCTATCCAGAGAGACATCAAGCACATTATCAAAGTCTCCCACACAAATAACAGGGGTATGAGGGGAAGAGGCAATAAATGAGACAGCTTTCTGCAAGACATCATACGAAAATGGCGGAGGAACATATACAGACAGAAGGAAAAAATTACAGGAGTTCAATTTGCATTCCAGAAACACAAACCTGCCATAGGGGTCCGTATTTACCGTGATCAATTCAAACTGGACAGTTCTCTTAATCATGACCGACACCCCCCGAGAAGAGGAGGAGTGAGAGGAATGATACGCCCAGCCCACCCAAGGCCTGCGAAGCAACAGCAGTCTATTCCCCTCTAAATGAGTTTCACTCAGGCAAACAACATTTTCAAAGCAGACATGTAGTCCAGAGTACCATCAGGGACACAGCACTCATAAACCCCGCAGGGTGGAGAGGAGGCCCCAGTATCAAAATTGTCCGGCCGTCTACATGCCCATAGAGAACTCTATCCCCTGAACCGTACCGTCCGCAGGCCCCGGGGCGCGAGCCAAGCCCAGCAAAATAACACAACATCACCTCATAGTTCGGTATACATTGATATAGAAAACAATAAACTAAAGAAAAAAAAAAAAGAAAAAACCTACAAAAAAACCAACTGCGTCCCCACAACAACCCCCCTCCCCGTATACCTCCCCGAACTGCGGCATACACATATCCCAAACAAAACTCAACCCTGAAGATCCGAAAGCCTACGGCAACCCTATGCTTAGCATACAGACCCAAAAAAAACAATACAAAACTTATGCGTATAAAGCACTACGCAGCAAAGTCCAGAACCACTTAAACTAGAGGGTGCTCCCTGGACGTATACTTGCATACTTGAGGCCCATATAGGAAGGAAACTGGATGTCAGTCCGGAGCCAGCTGTCGGACACCCGGAGCATATCTGTCCAGCCAGGCCGCCGCCTCCCTGGGAGAGCTGAAGAATTTGGTTTCCCCATCCGCCACCACACGGAGCCTGGAGGGAAACAGCATCGAATAGGGAAGATTCAAGTCCCGAAGATACCGCTTGATGGGCAGGAACTGAGCCCGGTCTTTTTGGACATCCGCTGCGAAATCCGGAAATGCCGACACCCGGACACCATTCCGAAGTAGTGGGCCCTTCGCACGGCCCAAGCGCAAGACAGAGTCCCGGTCTTTATAGTGCAAAAATTTAGCAATAAATGTTCGTGGTGGGGCACCTGGGGGCAAAGGCCGGAAAGGTACCCTGTGAGCCCGCTCCACCGCAAACTGTGGTGTAAAGGAGTCAGCGCCATACGCCTCTTTGAGCCAGGACTCCAGGAATTCCTCAGGATGAGCCCCTTCTTCCTTCTCCGGCAGGCCCACGAATCTCACATTATTCCTGCGAAGTCGACCCTCCATATCCATGATAAGTCGCACTGCACCTCCTTTTTATCTGACAGGCGTTGTTCACTAGCCGCAATGGCCTCCAGGACCTGTTGAATGGAAGGAGCAGATGGCTGCAAGTCCGCACCCGAATCGGCCCCGGCCGGGGAAACAGGTCGGGTAGAAGGGGAGGGTTTAGGAGACGACTGCGTCGGCTGGGCAGTAGGCTGGCGGGCAAACTTCTCCAATTTAGCCGCAGCCGCACTCTGACCGCCCCTCACCATAATATCAAGGTTCAAGCAGCACACAGAATCCAGGTATTCTGTGTCAGGAAATTCAGCAATGAGTAGTAATTGCAGTGTCAGCAATGTACCAGGACCCCAGACCTCCAGTGATGAAACAGAGGGGAGGGGGGGCCAGGGGGGACCCAAGGATAGATGTTATAATACTGGCTGGACAATGAAAGGCAGGGCAGCGTGCCCTGTGTCAATCCAACTGGCCCTGCAGCCCCCTCAGAGATATAGAGCAGTGTATTGCAGCGGGGATTAGTGCAGGAGGCTGCTTCCAAGATGGCTGCCGGGCCCACAGCCTCACTCCCCCTCACTCAGTCCCAGCAATCCCGGGCACCAGGAGAACAGGACCAGACAGTTTTGGTAAGCAAGGGGTGCAAGGGGGGGGTGCCACTCACCCTAAACCGCTGGTGGTGTCTGTCTGCACCGTGGGTACGCGCCCACGCGCGCCCGCGGCAGCTCCTGTTCCCCTGGTGCAGCATGCCCAATGGGATGACCCGGGGAATGCGGCATGCATTTTAAATGCGGCGGGTAACGATACATCGCTCCATCATCCACTGCATCGTGCAGTGTGTACGGACGGTGCAATGTATCATGCTGTTGCATTGTGCCACCGCTGGGTGCACACATCAGTTAGCATTATATGCAGGGGCGGATTGGGAACAAAAAGCGGCCCTGGAAAAATTTGTACTAGTGGCCCCACATGGGCAGCACCAGAAGTGTAAGGTCTAGCCATGGACCATGGCAGTAGCACCCTCCCCCCAAGACTTTACAGATAGTGGGCATGTCCAGCATCAAGGGGGAAGTTAAAAGGAAATAAAATTAAATATTATGAGCACATTATATGATACGCCTTTAGAATTTAGGAAACGATATAATCCTTTAGAAAGATACATTTTCTTGCTTATTACACCAACCGCGTATTCCAATCACTATTCACTCAATCTTATATGTCAGCCAAGCAGGCAGACAGAGCATACACTAGATCATCTGCAATCACAGGCTAAGTGGCAAAGAAATTTTCATATATGCAAATTATTTAGCATCTTATTCATTATGTCTATAAATAGGACCACATGTCCTCAAACAAAACAGGCCCCGCGGGTGCGTCGGCCCACCAGGAATCTTCCCTGTAAGCCCTATGGCCAATCCGCCTCTGATTATATGCATGTGTTACATGTATATATTATTGGTGAAAACATACTGCAAATTAAACAACTTTACCTTGAAATTCTTTTGGTATGTTTTGTATTGAAATGCACGCTTTTGTAATTCATCTAGAATGATCTGCAAGTCAGACAATATTTGTTTCACTTTGCTTTGATCAGCTCCAATATCCAGTATCTGTGGATCCTACAAAACAAGTCAAGTACGTTTAACTTCCAATCATAAATGTGAATTATACAATGCAGGTAAATTATTGGTCATAAACAGTACTCACAATTTGTGATAATAGTATTTAGATCTCAAAATTGTTTCTTTACTCAGTGATATTTACTTTTACAATCTTACATCAAGAATTATGTTTATTTTTCAGGGGAGAATATAAATCTTTGAACACAAAAAAATAATAATTGCTGTCTAAGCATACAATAAGCAAGCACTGATTAGAGTCTCATGTTATTACATTTGTAAAAGACAGCTGAGGAGTTGAGGTTCGGATAATTATTAAA
Source organism: Pseudophryne corroboree (assembly GCF_028390025.1). Taxonomy (NCBI): domain Eukaryota; kingdom Metazoa; phylum Chordata; class Amphibia; order Anura; family Myobatrachidae; genus Pseudophryne; species Pseudophryne corroboree. The sequence goes on from NC_086444.1 coordinate 820,878,303, forward strand.
ACTTTGGAGACAGATAAAATTGTGAGAGATAAAGTACCAACCAATCAGCTCCTAACTGTCATTTTTCAAATGCAGTCTGTAAAATGTAACGCAGAAGCTAACTGGCTGGTACTTTATCTCTCCCAATTTTATCTTGCTCCGAGATTTGATAAATATTCCCTAAGGGACAGATGGAATAAACCTCTGCAAAGAGGTTCATCTTATTGAAAATTTTAAATAAAGCAAATTTAGGTGAAAGTTTCAGAGGGTGATATAAACCGATTCATAAATTCAGTGTAACATGGGAGGTCTTGGAGGCATGATTTCAATTGGTTATAGGGGCCAGGGAATGTATTTTGAAAACAGGTCAGTCATGCCAAGAGGAATGAAGTGTCTTAAGAGAGCATTTTAGTTAATGCAATTGACATTTAATTCTGGAGTTTATAGGAGACCATAACTGCTCAGAGGGGGAAAAATAAGAGAACCAGGATTTATGTCAAAGAGTTTTATGCAACAATGACAACAGGCTGAGATAAGTGTAAGAAGCATAAAATATACATGTTGTACAAGCAGAATTGACAGAACTGTGAAATTGGTAAAATGTTGCTAGAAGAGTCATAGGGCTGGATTCCATTAGCCTTGTAGGCTTACCGCACGAGGACAAGGCTTGTCCTCAGACTTTTATGCCCGGAGCTATTCAATTACGACCCATTTTCCTTGCGCGGTAAAACTGCAGCTAACGAGCATTAACCCATAGTTTCCAGGATAAGTACCAAGAGCTATGGGTTAACTCATTTGTTGCACCTGCAATAAAGGCACTAATTGTGGATTTCTGTTCGAACCTCCCTCAGACTCTAACAGAAATTTGCATCAAGAGCAGCACGTGGGCTTATTGCGGGCAGTAATTTAGTAGCACCAGCCACTGCATTAGTCTGCGGTTAATTACCCCATCTAATTGAATACAGACCATAGATTGCTAACGCTTCTAAAAACTAAAAGTATGTATGTAGCCCAAAGCAACCAATCAGATTCTAGCTATCATTTCTCCATTGCATTCTAGAAAATGATAGCCAGAATCTGATTGGTTGCTATTTGCAACACCTCCACTTATCTGTATTAGATGCTTTAGTAATGTGGCTACAAAGCAGCAGGTGTAGGAGGTGGCCTGTACTGTTGCACAGGTAAAAGTCAGGGAGATTTTAGCAATGCACATGAATGAGCTTATACACAATGTGTGCAGGCAGTCAGTAACACAGAAACACTTTAGTGGGCCCCATAATGGACCAGGGCCGGATTAAGGGAGGGGGTGACAGAGGCCTCTACACACTGTGTTTGTCATTTGGAGGAGTCTTCCTCCTGTGGCTCAGCTGTTCATGAATAGCAGCTGCAAAGGAGCTCCTCCGTGCACAGCCACTGTCTCGCGGGATAGTGAGGGAAATCCTATGAGTCAGTTACTTTGTGCCCCGGCTTGCTGTCCCTGCTGGCTGCACAGTGCCATCTGCGGTCAGAAAGTGGGAGTAGACGGGGATTTGCAGGCCCTTGTTGGCAGATTGGAGTGATGGAATGGGAAGAGGAGTCTGTGGGGTTCCTTCCTCCCATAGTGCTTGATCCTGGCATAGGGTATACCTTTTACCCATACTGTGGTGGGAGGATAGAGATTAATACGTGTGTGTGTGTGTGTGTGTGTGTGTGTGTGTGTGTGTGTGTGTGTGTGTGTGTGTGTGTGTGTGTGTCAGTCAAGAATGGTGGAGCTTTGCCTGAGATTTTAGAAGTGGGGACCCCACATCCTCCATTGCCCTGGGACCCCACCAGTCGTAATCTGGCACTGTAGTGGACACTCAATATAGGTTAACAACTAGAGTACAGAAGTAGCTGTGTGCAAATATAGGAAGCCACCATCTATACCTTCTGTTTATTAACTTCAAATTACAGTGTGTTATCTGTAATTGGGCTGGGAGTGTGTAAAAAGCTCATTTATTGGCTCTTATTGAGGGATATTATTTACATTTTAGAGAACCATAATCTGTTTAATAATTTATGCCTAATGCAGCGCAAGGCCATAACTAAAAGTAGCCATAATACTGATATATGATCTGACAATAATTGCTGTCTACAAGCTGCAGCTATACACTCTCGGATTTGTTGATACAGTGCAGAACATCTTCTTCAATGGTTTTAAAAATGTGAAAAACAAAATAGTGAAAAGTGCACAAATGTGTGTAACATTACCGAAAGGTCACAAATGTGTGTAACATAACTGAAATGTCACAAAAGTGTGTAACGTTACTGAAATGTCACAAAAGTGTGTAATGTTACTGAAATGTCACAAATGTGTGTAATGTTACTGAAATGTCACAAATGTGTGTAATGTTACTGAAATGTCACAAATGTGTGTAACGTTACTGAAATGTCACAAATGTGTGTAATGTTCTTGAAATGTCACAAATGTGTTTAGTAAAGTTGGAGAAACATTTCTTTACATTAAGCAGCATAAAACCAGCATATACATTAATAGAACCTATTATAAATCATACCAGTGATTGCTGCCTGACATCCTTCACATCTTTGTTTAGTTCAGCAATGTCTTTGTCTAAGGAATGACAGAATTTCTCTATGCTGCTGTCTCTCTCGCCTACAGACTTGTCAATAGCATTTCGAACAGCTATGATGGAAGTCTTAAGGGTAGCAAACACTGCAAAATCTTCGGGAGGTGCAGGCACACCGTAAGTGTCAATGAGCTGGTACATCTGAGAGACAATATTGGACTCTTCTTCAAGAACATCAATCTGTAAATAGATTGTGAATGAGTTATGAATGTTTATTTAAGTCAGAACTATTATCGGTCTGTAGCCATTGTACAGGATTAAGGCAGACAATCCTCTTTTGTTATTAGTTTTCTGATTGGTCTGAAATGATCACAAATATTTGTGAATGTCACAAGTAGTAAATTCCTATGCATGTATGATCTCCTGCAGGCTACCCCTGGGAAAGAAATCAAGCTTGGTGTAACTAAACATTCCCAGTTTTTAAACCTGGTATACTCCTCCTGACACTACTTCTCCTGCTGCACTCTCTGCTGCATTCTCTACATATGAGGTCCATGCTATACGCCTCTCTGAAACCTGTCCATCTTAGAGTAGCTTTCCTTACCGCCCCCCGCCCCCCCCCCCCCCCCCTGGCATTGCCTCTAAATTCCTCAACAACTTTGCTTCCTGACTTCTTCTCTTCTGACATTCCCTCCATTATCCTAGGCGATTTCAACATCCCTATCGATATCTCCACAAAATCCCCTGCCTCTGAACTTCTCAACCTCACATCTTCACTTGGTCTCTCCCAGTGGACCTCCTCACCCTCCCATGTGAATGGGAGCTCACTGGATCTGGTCTTCACTCACTGTTGTGATATTTGTGATTTCTCCAACTCACCATTTCCCCTCTCTGACCACCACCTGCTCTCTTTTAACTTATATTTTTCTGCTTCCACATCTCTACCTCCTAAGGCTACCATCACTAAGAGTAACAATGAGGCTATTAACACCACATCCCTAGTTGACTCACTTTTCTCTCCTATTCTCTTTCTGTGTCTCTCCTCTCGTGCCCTGAACAAGGCACTTCCCTATACAATGCATCCCTTCCCTTCTGCTCTTGACTCTGTCGCTCCGCCAACCACTATTCACAATTGCAAGCTAACACATCAACCCTGGCATACCAAATGCACCAGATATCCTCAAAAATGCTCATGTACTGCTGAGCGACACTGGAGGAAATCATGCTCTAAGGCAGACTTCCTCCATTTTAATCTTATGTTCTCGTCCTTCAGTGCTGCCCTTTCCCTGTTAGGATCTCCTGCTCTGTGCTGCCACGTCGCCATGGCAACCGGGAGGCAAGTGTTAGCGAAGTAACCTGAGAGCAGCTGATACTCCGGTCCGGGTTTTTACTGTGTAGTGGTTACAGGCTCTGTGCACGGCAGGGAATCCGGCGCTGGTTTTGTGCTCACAGTCTGTGAGGTCTGAGTGGGGCGTGGACAGCACCTGCTATATAAACCATCCTCTCAGGCTAGGCAAATGCTGCTGAATCTTTGTTTGTTAATCAGTTCCAGAGAGTTAGCTAGTACTGTGTGACTTTGTATTTACTTGTTGCTTACTGCGAATATGCCTTGGGATTCGGTACTTCATTCTGCCAATCCGGACCTAGCAGTAAGACTGGAGTCAGTTGTTTGACCTGCTGGGGTTCTTTTGCTATTCTGTGAACCCAGCAGGTTTGCGGCTGTACTCTCAGACCTGCTTGCTTAATCCTCCCTCACTGTGCAGGGCGTCCAGGTGTCAGTTTAGTGGCAGTAAGCTGAACCTGTGCCCTGCAAGTGGGGGTTAGGATTGTGGATACTCTCCTTGTGTCTATATTTCTATCTCTGACCAAGGAGTTTATTCCCACACCCGTTGGTAACCCTTTGGGGTTTTTTCTGTTGCTCTTAGCAACATCATTTCAGGTGCTCCACATGTTAAATCACTACACCTCGCTTCATTGTCCGCTCTATTTCATCTGAGCATTCCTGACACTAGGAAGACACCCAATTCCTGAGCCTTTGGGCTTCTCAGTTCACTTTGTGTTTATTAGTTATTCCATCACCTCCTGTGTATGTTATGTTATACTGTCTGTGAGTTCGTTTGCTTCGCTTCCCTCTCTGTTCATACACCGGTATACTCCTGTTAGCACTGGTGTGCGTAACATATTCAGCAGCCCTACTCCTGTTGAAATTTTGTGGGAATATGGAGCATACCCCTCAAAATACTTTGCAACAGGTGGTCGATCAGGTGCAGGTCCTGACTCGACAATTTAATGAGATGTCCATTAAAATGAACACCCCGCAGGCCGCTAGCGGAGCTCCCGCAGCAGCAGCGGCAAGTTCAAGGGTTAAGGAGCCGAAAGTAAATCTCCCGGATCGTTTTTCTGGAGATCGCTCGCAGTTCTTTTGTTTCAAGGAGAGCTGTAAGCTATATTTCAGGCTTAGGCCCCAGTCTTCTGGGTCGGAGATTCAGCGGGTGGGCATGGTGATTTCCTTGCTACAAGGAGACCCACAGGTCTGGGCATATGGGTTACAGCCTGACTGTCCGTCGCTTAAAAGTGTTGATGCTTTTTTTACGGCACTGGGCATTTTGTATGTGATGACCCTGACAAGATGGCTTTAGCCGAGGCTCAGTTTACGGTTCTTAAGCAAGGGCGACGGCCAGCTGAGGTTTATAGTACGGAGTTTCGGTGGTTGGCTCATGATACCCAGTGGAATGACCCAGCCCTGAGAAACCAGTACCGAAGGGGCCTTTCTGACCAGATAAAGGATCAACTGGTACAATATTCCTCGCCTGATAGCTTAGATCAGCTCATGCAGTTATCCATCCGGGTGGATAGACAGCTGAGAGAGCGTAGGGCTTGAAAGGGAGACCGCAGTTTCCTTTTTTCCCAAGGGAACCTCAGACTCTGAGGAATATTCCGAGGAGCCTATGCAGATTGGGGCTACCCGCCTCTCCTCGCGTGAGAAGACGCGGAGGAGACAGCAGGGTTTGTGTTTGTACTGTGGGAATAAAGGTCATGTTGTAGTATCATGCCCAGAAAAACCGGAAAACTTCAGGGCCTGAGGGTGATGGGAAATATCCTGTCAGGCCAGAAGTCAGAATTTCCCAAAAAGACTTTTCTCATTCCGGTGACTTTGGAGATCCTCGGTCAAACTGTCAAGACTGAGGCCTTTGTTGACAGTGGGGCCGATGGGGTTTTCATGGACCGTCAATTCGCCCTGGAACACTCTGTTCCCTCAGTACCTTTGGCATCAGAGATTGAGATCTGTGGGTTAAACGGGGAACCATTGTCCCAGGGTAAAATTACCTCCTGCACCAGCCAAATTCCTTTGTTTATTGGAGCCACACACTCTGAAAAATTGTCTTTTTATGTGACTGTCTGTTCTTTTGCCCCATTGGTTTTGGGGTTACCCTGGTTAAGGGCCCATAACCCTCAATTTGACTGGGTCTCTGGGGAGATTCTTAGTTGGGGTAGTGATTGTTTCAGGAGGTGCTTGAGCCTTCCAGTCAGGCTCTCGCAGCTAAATTTGCCAGGATTGCCAGGATGTTATGCAGATTTTGCGGATGTGTTCTCCAAAAAAGTTGCGGAGGTACTACCTCCCCATCGCCCCTATGACTGTGCATTTGATTTGTTGCCGGATGCTAAGCTTCCCAAGAGCAGGTTGTACTCCCTGTCACGTCCTGAGACTCAGGCTATGGCAGAGTACATTCAGGAGAACTTGGCTAAGGGATTTATCAGACCCTCACAGTCCCCAGTTGGGTCGGGGTTCTTCTTCGTGGGTAAAAAGGACGGTTCGTTGCGACCCTGCATCGACTTCAGGGAATTGAACCGTATCACGATTAAAAACTCGTACCCACTGCCTCTCATTTCGGTTTTGTTTGACCAGCTTTGTACTGCCACCATTTTTTCTAAGATTGACCTACGCGGTGCTTACAATCTAATCCGAATAAGAGAGGGGGATGAATGGAAGACTGCCTTTAATACCCACTCAGGGCATTATGAATATTTGGTGATGCCTTTTGGGCTCTCTAATGCCCCGGCAGTCTTCCAGGAATTCATGAACGGTGTGCTCAGGGAATATTTGGATAGATTCTTAGTTGTTTATCTAGATGACATCCTAATCTTCTCTCATTCCCTGGAGGAACATCGGAAGCATGTACGCTTAGTCCTCCAGAAACTCAGAGACCATCAGCTTGGGGCGAAGCTGGAGAAGTGCGAGTTTGAAGTTCAGCAAATCGCATTTCTAGGGTATATTATCTCCTCAGAAGGTTTCCAAATGGAGGGTTCTAAGGTACAGGCAGTCCTGGATTGGGTGCAGCCCACTAGTTTGAAGGCGCTTCAGCGTTTTCTGGGCTTTGCGAATTTTTATAGACGGTTTATCGCTGGATTTTCGTCTATAGTGGCCCCCTTGGTGGCACTCACTAAGAAAGGGGCGGATGTTGCTCACTGGTCTTGTGAGGCCAAAGCGGCCTTTGCCCGTCTCAAAAGGGCATTTGACTCGGCCAAGGTGCTGCGACACCCAGATCCAGAGCGTCCTTTTGTGGTAGAAGTGGATGCCTCTGAGATAAGTATTGGGGCAGTGCTCTCTCAGATGGGGGTGTCTGATAATCGCCTTCATCCCTGTGCTTACTTTTCCCGTAAATTTTCGTCTGCCGAGATTAATTATGATGTGGGTAACCGGGAATTGTTGGCTATAAAGGATGCACTCGGGGAGTGGAGACACTGGCTTGAGGGGGCTAAGTTTGTGGTCTCAATTCTCACCGACCATAAGAATCTGGCATATTTAGAGTCAGCGAAGCGGCTCAATGCCAGGCAGGCACGATGGGCTTTGTTTTTTGCTCGCTTTAATTTTTTTATAACATATCGCCCTGGGTCAAAAAACATCAAGGCTGATGCGCTCTCGCAGAGTTTTGCTCCAGTTCAAGAGACCACCGAGGAGCCATTGCCCATTGTGTCCCCATCATGTATTAAAGTGGGCATTACCCAGGACCTCTTGTCATTAGTCCTTAGAGCACAGGAGCAGGCTCCTCCAGACCTTCCGGTAGGTCTCTTGTTTGTGCCTCCTAGGTTAAGACAGCAAGTGTTCCTGGAATTCCATGCCAAGAGGTCGGCAGGGCATCCGGGTATTGCCAGAACTCGGGAGTTGCTGTCTAGGGCGGTGTGGTGGCCCTCAGTGGCTAGGGATGTGGATCAGTGGGTTCGGGCATGTGATGTTTGTGCCCGAAATAAAACTCCTAGAGGGGTTCCTGTCGGCCCATTACATCCACTCTCTATTCCGTCTAAGCCATGGACCCACATTTCCATGGATTTTGAGGTGGACTTGCCCAAATCCTCGGGGATGGCAGCCATTTGGGTTGTTGTTGACAGGTTTTCGAAGATAACGCATTTCGTTCCACTGGTTGGGTTGCCATCGGCCAGACGCCTGTCTGAGTTATTTATGCAGCATGTTGTGCGCCTCCACGGGTTGCCACTTGATGTGGTCTCTGACCGTGGATCCCAGTTTGTGGCCAAATTCTGGAGGGCATTTTGTTCTGATCTCCAGATTTCTGTGAGCTTGTCGTCAGGCTACCATCCACAGTCTAATGGGCAGACTGAGAGGGTAAACCAGTCCTTGGAGCAGTTCCTCAGGTGTTATGTCTCCAAGTGTCATACTGACTGGGTTGCTCATCTGTCCATGGCGGAGTTTGCCTATAACAACGCGGCTCACTCTGCTACAGGGATCTCTCCCTTCCTTTGTGTGTATGGGCATCATCCTAAGGCCAATTCTTTTGACCCCCTGGATTCCACGTCTGGTGGTTCCTCTGTTGTTTCGGTCCTTAGGGGTATTTGGAGGAAAGTGAAGAAAGCCCTTGTGTCTGTGTCATTAGTGACCAAAAGGGTTTTTGATAAGCGGAGAAGACCCTGCAGCTTCAAATTAGGAGACTTCGTCTGGTTGTCCACCAAGAATTTGAAGTTGAGACAGCCATCTCATAAGTTAGGCCCCCGGTTCATTGGCCCTTATAAGATCACCAGGGTTATCAATCCGGTGGCATTTCAGTTAGATCTGCCCCGTTCATTGGGTATCAATAAAACATTTCATTGTTCCCTTTTAAAACTGGCGGTTAGTAATCCTTCTTCCAGTGGAAGACCTTCTCCTCTTCTGATACGGGGTCAGAGGGAGTTTGTGGTTGAAAGGGTTCTTGACTCCAAGATGGTTCGGGGTCGGCTGTCATTTTTGGTGCACTGGAAGGGGTATGGCCCGGAGGAGCGGTCGTGGGTGCGCAGTTGTGATCTTCATGCCCCCAGACTGATACGCTCTTTCTACTCGCAGTTCCCCGATAAACACGGTGGTAGGGGTTCTTTGACCCCTCGTCAGAGGGGGGGTACTGTTAGGATCTCCTGCTCTGTGCTGCCACGTCGCCATGGCAACCGGGAGGCAAGTGTTAGCGAAGTAACCTGAGCGCAGCTGATACTCCGGTCCGGGTTTTTACTGTGTAGTGGTTACAGGCTCTGTGCACGGCAGGGAATCCGGCGCTGGTTTTGTGCTCACAGTCTGTGAGGTCTGAGTGGGGCGTGGACAGCACCTGCTATATAAACCATCCTCTCAGGCTAGGCAAAAGCTGCTGAATCTTTGTTTGTTAGTCAGTTCCAGAGAGTTAGCTAGTACTGTGTTACTTTGTATTTACTTGTTGCTTACTGCGAATAGGCCTTGGGATTCGGTACTTCATTCTGCCAATCCGGACCTAGCAGTAAGACTGGAGTCAGTTGTTTGACCTGCTGGGGTTTTTTTGCTATTCTGTGAACCCAGCAGGTTTGCGGCTGTACTCTCAGACCTGCTTGCTTAATCCTCCCTCACTGTGCAGGGCGTCCAGGTGTTAGTTTAGTGGCAGTAAGCTGAACCTGTGCCCTGCAAGTGGGGGTTAGGATTGTGGATACTCTCCTTGTGTCTATATTTCTATCTCTGACCAAGGAGTTTATTCCCACACCCGTTGGTAACCCTTTGGGGGTTTTTCTGTTGCTCTTAGCAACATCATTTCAGGTGCTCCACATGTTAAATCACTACACCTCGCTTCATTGTCCGCTCTATTCCATCTGAGCATTCCTGACACTAGGGAGACACCCAATTCCTGAGCCTTTGGGCTTCTCCGTTCACTTTGTGTTTATTAGTTATTCCATCACCTCCTGTGTATGTTATGTTATACTGTCTGTGAGTTCGTTTGCTTCGCTTCCCTCTCTGTTCATACACCGGTATACTCCTGTTAGCACTGGTGTGCGTAACATTCCCTTGCTAAACAGTCATACATCCAGATCATCATCTCCTTCCAGTCTTCCAACACCCGGCGCCTTTTTGCCACTCTCTTCTCACTCCTCTGTACAGCTACACTTCCCCCCCATTCTTACTCTCTGCTCTTGACTTTGCCACTTACTTCACTTCCAAAATTGACTCAATACGTAAGGATATCACATCACACCAGACCATAAGCAACCAGCCTCCTCCCATCCCTTACCAGCCTTCCCCATCCCTCTCACTAACTCTGACATCTTTCTCCCATGTATCTGGTGAGGATCCAAACACTCTCTCCAACTACCGACCCATCTCTCTCCTCCCTTTTGCCTCCAAACTCCTTGAGCATATTGTCTAGAAACGCCTTACTTCTTTTCTTTCCTCACACTCACTGCTTGACCCATTCCAGTCTGGCTTCAGTCCTCTCCACTCCACTGAAACTGCCCTCACAAAAGTCTGCAATGACCTCCATGCTGCCAAATCTAAGGGCCACTACTCTGCTTATTCTTCTTCACCTCTCTGCTGTTTTTGACACTGTGGACCATCATCTCCTTCTGAAAATCCTTCACTCCAGTGGTCTGCATGATACCGCCCACTCTTGTTTGTCTTCCTACCTCTCTGACCATTCCTTCTCTGTCTCCTCTCATGACGCCACCTCCCCCCCTCCCCACTTCCACTAACTGTAGGTGTTCCTCAAGGTTCTGTTCTTGGTCTTCTCCTTTTCTCTCTCTCTATACGACCTCTTTAGGTGAACTCATCCTTTCTTTTGACTTCCAATATTATCTTTATGCTGATGATACTCAATCTACCTTTCCTTCCCGGACCTCTCCCTCGCCCTCCGCACTCATATCTCCAACTGTCTCTCTGCTATCTCTTCTTGGATGTCCCAGCACTTTCTTAAACTTAACATGTCTAAGACTGAGCTGATCATCTTCCCAAGCTCCCGCACAACCTCACCTCCCCCAATTTCATTATCCATTGATTGCACAACTATCTCCTCTAGCCCCCAAGTGCGCTCTCTTGGAGTAATCCTTGACTCCTCCCTCTTCTTCAAACCACACATTCAGCAACTCTCACAAACCTGCCTCAGTGGTCATCTCCAGACTAGACTACTGTAATCTCCTCCTGATTGGCATCCCTGACAAATGCCTCTCTCCACTCCAATCTATTCTTTATGCTACAGCCCGGATCATCTTCCTCACCAAACACACTATGTCCACCTCCCCTCTCTTACAAGCCCTTCGCTGGCTTCCCTCCCCTTTCAGAATCCAATTCACACTTCTAATACTCACTTACAAAGCTCTCACCCACTCCTCTCCCATTTACATCTCTGGCCTAATCTCTCTTTACAGTTGCCCAGAACTTACTCACCCGGTGCGATCACTTCAGCCTGTCCTGGGCCGGAATTGATGTCAGACCCCCGCCCTGCAAACGCTTGGACACGCCTGCGTTTTCCCAAACACTCCCAGAAAACGACACCCACAAACGCCTTCTTCCTGTCAATCACCTTGTGATCGGCTGTGCGAATGGATTCTTTGTAAAACCCATCGCACAGCAACGATCCACTTTGTACCCGTGCGACTCACCTGCGCATTGCGGTGCATACGCATGCGCAGTTTTAACCTGATTGCAGCACTGCAAAAAACGCCAGCGAGCGATCAGTTCTGAATTACCCCCTGCGTCACCCCTGTCTGTCTGCCCCTCTCCTTTAGAATGTAGGCTCTCACGAGAAGGGCCCTCTTCCCTCATGTGCTTATCCTTTTCTTACTTTAATAATGTTCGACTGCACCAAATACCGCAGTCTTCTGCCAGCTGATACTTATTCCGCTGTCATCTGCTGATGTAGCCATGTTTATTTACCCTGTCCTATATTGTCCCTGTCCTATATTTACCCTGTCCTATATTGTCTTCAACCTTAAGTTGCTGTTTTCCTGTTTTGATTATTTGTTTATATATTCTGTAATTGGGCGCTTGTAGCGCCATATAAATAAAGGATAATAATAATAATAATAATAATAATAATAATAATAATATTACGCATGGCATGACCTGGCAGCTCTGAGATGTATGTGGCAGGCTAATCCAGCACAAAACAAGATTGAATGTATATTGGCACACTTCTTTTCTGCGTAGAGCAGGTCGCAGAACAAGCAGCCCATTGGTGCAACTGTCAGTTTTTGCTATGAAGAGGTCGTCAAAGTGGTCGCCACATAATCATATTCCTAAGTTTTATACCTCATAAAAGATGACCTGTATAATAATGTCCATACAAGGTGATATGTTTAATAAATGTTGCAATGGTACAGAAGAAAGAGGGCCTGATGTTGAGTTCAATGGGGGTCATTCTGAGTTGATCGCTCACTGCCGATTTTCACAGCGCAGCGATCAGGTAAAAAAACGGCAAAACTGTCCATGCGCCGCAATGCGCACGCACGTCGTACGGGCACAAAGAGCATCGCTGCTGTGCACTGGATCTAGCGAAGATTCCATTCGCACTGCCGATCAAGGAGATTGACAGGAAGAGGGCGTTTATGGGTGTCAACTGACTGTTTTCTGGGAGTGTTTGGGAAAATGCAGGTGTCCAGGCGTTTGCAGGGCGGGTATCTGACGTCAATTCCGGGACCTTCGTCGCTGCAATCATCGCACAGAATAAATAACTACAGGGCTGGTCTTGTTTTGCACAAAATATTTTTGTACCGCTCAGCTGCACAGGCGTTCGCACTCTTGCAAAGCGAAAATACACTCCCCCGTCTATGCGTTTGCATGGCTGCTAAAAGTAGCTAGCGAGTGATCAACTTGGAATGACCCCCCAATGTTCACCCGTTTGTGTGGCATAAAATCTGTAAATCTGTACTGCACATGCCCACAAGAAAAGTTGCATGCATGCATTCTGACATTGGGGGTAATTCCAAGTTGATCGCAGCAGGAATTTTGTTAGCAGTTGGGCAAAACCATGTGCACTGCAGGGGAGGCAAGTTTAACATCTGCGGAGAGAGTTAGATTTGGGTGTGGTGTGTTCAATCTGCAATCTAATTTGCAGTGTAAAAATAAAGCAGCCAGTATTTACCCTGCACAGAAACAAAATAACCCACCCAAATCTAACTCTTTCTGCACATGTTATATCTGCCTCCCCTGCAGTGCACATGGTTTTGCCCAACTGCTAACAAAATTCCTGCTGCGATCAACTTGCAATTACCCCCATTGTGCCTTACTGCAACTGGAGAGGCGGAATGAAGAAGGGGGAAGCAGCTGTCTAAAGCTGGGTACACATTAAATGATGTGTACCCAGCGCGATATCGTCAGCGACGGCACCTGGTGGAGGGGCCAGCATAGCAAGTGCATACACACTTGCCAATTCCGGCAGCAACGAGCGCCGACAGCATGGCCCTTGCTGGCGATGTTGCCCGTTGAACCTGCATGCATGCAGGTCCATCGGAGGAAGTCACTGACAACACGCAGGAGTGTTTATCATCAGCGACATAGTGTATACGCACTAGACGATATCGTGAACAATGGAATCGGGTATATTGTCCACGAAATCACCTAGTGTGTACCCGATCATAACATAGACCAAGTGTCTGTTGGTAATTGTACGGGGTTAGGTACGAAATTCTGGCAATCAGTATCCCGATGGTCAGGATGCCAAAAGCGTCATCCCAACAGTCAAAATCCCAACAGATCCCATATTTAAACCCTACATTTAACCCCCCCCCAGCCTATTCCTAACCTTCCCCCCTTCCTACGTTAGTTGCGCACATCGGTACTTAGGGGGGCCCCCTGGTGGACTTTACTCCTCCAACAGTAGAAGCTCACACAATAGACTGATAACTCTGGAAGACACTGGGTAATGGCTTTGAGAGTAATGGGACGGCAGTGCTTTGGTACTAAAGAAATGATACGATTGAGCTTCAGTACTATTGAGTTTTACAGAATCCATCAATGGAGCACAGAACACCGGTGACAGGTCCGTGAGCGAAGGAAGACAACTTTGTCTGTACAAAGGATGGAGGCACCATGGTGCTATGGCCAGTCTGAATGGTCATAATCTCTGGAGGAACTGCAGCCACTAAACGATTCCGCTGCAGTAGCAGGACAGTAGAGCAAGATGTAGGCTGATGTGGACTGGCCAGTATTTCAAGAACAGCTGTGATTTAGCCATGCAGGATGTAGGCTCACAAACCGAAGATACAGAAACAATTGCGGTATAGTCGAGTAGGATTTCAATAGACAGGCCAGTAGTACAGGTGCAGCTGTGGCTCAGCCATGCCGGGTGTGAGTTGGCAGGCCAGTGTGAAGGAACGATCGTGCCTTGGTCTTGCAGGAAATTAGCAGTCAGGCCAGGTATAAAGGAATAGCTAAGATTTGCCCTGCAGGATGTTAACAGACAGGCCAGGTTTTAAGAAGCAACTGCAACTTAGTCTTGCAAGATGTTGGTAAGCAAGCAAAATATTCAAGAGCAGCTGCAGTGACGGCCTTGCAGGTAGTTAGCAGCCCAACCAGGTATACAAGAGCAGCTACAGCCTGGCCAAGTATGATATAAACAAACAGGCCAGGAATTCAGGAACAGCTGCAGCAGACAGGTGAAGCCAGAAACATCCGTAGTACAATGCAGAGCGTCAAGGGCTCAGAGGACTGTAACTGGCAAGAGCAGGCTGGAGTGTCTAGAAGATAAAGTGGAAGAGAGCCAAACCGGAGGCCAGCTGGGACAAGCCCCCTATTAATTATTAATTCCGTGCAGTCGGAAAGCTGCGCGTCCCTGTGGATGGCCCACAATCCACCATGGCCGCATAGCACTGTGATGTCTGGGTCGCCTAGCAACGTCAGGGACTGAGCTGCCGCAGTGGCTCGTAACACATCCTAACTCTAACCCCCCACCCCACCCCTGCAGCTTAAGCATAACCCTTCCCCTAGTGCTTAACCATAAACCCCCCATACTTACCATCGTGATCCGGTGGGATTCTGTCGGGATCCTAACAGCATCCCATTGTATCAACTGTGGGTGACTAAGGGCTGCTGCAAATACACAGTGATGATGAAGAAGCCACAATTGCCGTGTAAGTTGTTAGCAGCAGTTCTATACCTATCAGCCCCTAATAAATGATTTCCAACACTAATGAGCTGATTTGTCTCGCTCTGTAAAATAACAGAAACTGCTACAATGAAATGTGTGACTATCTGAGGGATCTATTCTGTGATTCATAGCTATACGTCATGTTACTATTAAGGCTTGTCAGTTTCATTTATTAGATTTACATGTGCCATAATGTCATTTGAAACTGTAACTATTATCCTTTGTTACTGAAGATCTACACATGGGGAAGAAACAATAAAAACAAAAGTACAACTACTTGAAATACTCTTTTTTTTAACGTACCCGTTCTTGAATCTCGTCCAAAAATATTAAAGTATTTACAAAATCCAAGGTGGTAGAAGGAAAAAACTGAAGTCTGAACTGGGCATCTTGCGCTTCTGCTATGATGGCATCCAACTTTTTCTTAGCAAGAATAGGAAGGATTTCATATATTGCCTGGTGAACAGAAACCAATATATCAAAACTAGGAAATGTAACAAGAAGGATAACAAGGGGGTTGGGCCACTGCAGCTTAAGATTTATTAGGAAGTCTTTCAAATATGTTTGCAGACTCACATACTCCTGTCCCGTACATTGCCGCTAACTACTATCAGTGTTGTAAAAGCTGTTTGCATACTAATGAGATCTGCCTGTAAGGCTAACCACACATGGGGGGGGCCTCAGATGAGGACGGAGGTGCCTTTCATGTCGCAAAGTACTGATTATCGGTATATTGCGCATGTGTAGGATCTGTTCTGCGCATGTGCAAACGGGTCCTGAGATGAAGGTAGCAGGACAGTAGCAGGCTGTCAGTGATTGACAATCTGCTGCTGTCTGGGGATTGGAGGGGGGCCACGGCCTCCATTTGTGAAAATGTAGGCGTGTCACCGCCGTTTAGGGGGAGGGAATAGGCAAGGGATCTTTGTCGTAGGAAGGAGATTTGCTGGCCTCTGCAACAGTCGACTTGTGCAGCACCATGGGTGCCGCCAGCCGCCCGATGGTGGGTGAGAGATCTAATGCTGCATCGTAGGAAGCAGGTCAGATCACTACTGCAGCAGGAGGCGTCTGATTGAAACAGACGCCTTACCATACAGCGATATCATTATAGCACCTCCAACCACATCTGAATCAGGCCCATGAAGCCATAACTTGCTGCATGTGTGGAGCCTAAACGACCAGTATAATCAGCAGCCCTTGAAAAAAATACTGATATATGAATTACCATAAAAATAAAATTTTAAAGGTAAGGGAAATCTAATTTCAGACATAAGATGTGCCATGATAATGTCACACTTTGAATATTAGGGCTTTTCCAACTAGAAGAGCACTAGGGGCCTAATTCAGACCTGATCGCTGCGGTGCGTTTTCGCACAGCAGCCGATCAGGTCTGAACTGCGCATGCACCGGCATCGCAATGCACCGATGGCCATCTTAGCCCAACAATCGCCTCTGCCTGATTGACAGGCAGAGGCGGTCGCTGGGCGGGAGGGGGCGGGCTAGCAGCGTTGGGCTGCTGTTTTAGGGGCGCGGTCCGGGCAACGCAGGCATGCCCGGACCGTTCGGGGGGGCGGGCCGCGGCGGCTGCTGTGTGACGTCACACGCAGCCACGGCGACCCGGACAGCGACGGGTAGCTCCCTGCCAGCACGCAGGAGCTGCACTGGTAGGGAGCTAGTCTTCAGGTACAAAAGTATCGCTGCCATGCGATGCTTTTGTACCTGTGCAGGAAGGGGGGGGGGGGTTTACTAGCCCTGTGCTGGGCGTCCCCCCGCATGTCTGAGTGACTGATCGTAGCCGTGCAAAATTTCGCACGGCTACGATCAGTTCTGAATTAGGCCCCTAGTCCCATAGTGATCTAAATCCACCTGCAGACACAATGAAGTGTCATACAGGAGCAAGCTTTCAGGGTACAACTATCTCTAAGCATAACTGCTCCTGCGTAATGCATACGATCCCTCCCTGGGACTGAACTAGATTCGGTTGCAACTGAGTGATTATCGGTAGACTGTGCATGCTGCTTGCTGTGAGGAATCAGTCACAGAATGATTGACAGGTAAAGACCGCTTGGCAGAGGGAATGAGGAGTGTCTGCACAAACGTAGAGACGTCCTGACTGTTTTCAGGACATGCAGCTGCAAACTTGTATGCATAAAACATGGTGCCAGCGTCGCAGTTACCGCCGCTATTCTGCACAACCATAGAGGCATTCAATGTTCTTCGCATATACGTCACAGTAGCGACACAGCTGCTGACAGTGTTGCGATGACTTCAGTGGGAGTCTCTGTTCACTTGTGGGTGGTTGCTACATTTGCAATGCCTCAGAGTTCCATTACTGAAAAGGATCACTGCTCTGTCAGCATTGCGACTGTATTTTAATCAGGCCCCCATTCACTGAAGTTATGTGAGAGCTAGAAAAACGAATGCACTTAAAGCCAGCAAATTATGATGTTTGTGGTGGAACAGAGCGCTTTGCAGAACTGCACACTTCAGGCAAAATAACTTTTGTCTTCCCATTATGTTTTATGCACTGTATTTATAGACTTGGATGTCATGCAATATTCAGGCTATTAATAGAGCTGGTAAAATGGTAAATTCCCACTATAGTGCTGTGTGGTTTGTTTCGGACAGGGCCAAATTCTGCCTTTTCACCCGAAATGTAGATCAATTTCACTGAACTCTACTGGGTATTCATAATGTAAAATTATTTCCATAACCATTCTTTAGGTTACATGGTCCTGCTATAATATTACCTCCAAACACCTCTTTGGTGAGGGAATTAACTTCTCCTTTAATGTCTTGGCATCTACTAATAATAATCCTAGATTTCGTTTTTGTGTGATTGCCATGGCATCCTGGTGCTCTTTATGGTATTTCTCCAGTTGTACAGCAAAAAAATCAACTCCTGTGAACAATTACATAATAGTTATGAAGTTCAGTATGTTATATGTAAAAGAAAAAAGGCTACATTCATTAGTATTAGCAAGGCTGCCCAGCATGCTAACCGCTGTCACCCCCGCCCCGCGCGGGCACGCACTAATTGCAATCGCGCCGCAATTAGTGCAGGGACGCAGAAAGTAGGGAAGCCTCCTGCCGTGTGATGCAACTGCCCCGATCACGCCCATGCCATGCAACCTGTTCGGAAAGCCGCCGCCACCACAATGCTCCAACTCCGCCTTGGAAACGGAGCGTTGTCAACCCCTTCCCGCCCCGCAAACGCCTCTGCTTGACTGACAGGAAGTGGTGTTCGCATTTACTGGGGGGGGGGGGGGGGGGTGTCAGTGCTGTTTCTTGCACACAGCACTAAAATGTCTAGTTACGGCACTGCATATGCATCTGGTTTAATCCACAGACACTTTTGTAAACCATTAATGTACTGTGCAACAAATGCATTTGATATTTACCACTAATTAATCAACAAATACATTAGAATCAACACATTGATTATCCTCGCTCACCAAAGCATAATCTATGAACAAGAAAAGAAGAAAGCACCATTTGACATCAGGTGAGTGTTTAGCAAAACAGCCAATCACAAGAAGTTCACTTCACTAGTGCCGGTATCTAGTATTATCATCATCATCTTCTATTTGTATCAGCCAGCCAACCCTGACTACGAAGTCTACTGATACATGTCGTGGGTCCTGGTGCTATTGTGCATGGGTGGCCATGCATGAGGGTGTGGCCCTGTCCAGATAGCAATACAATGCACTCTGAATAATGTGTGTGTAATAGAGGGTGTTGCTTCACTTCTCATGCTGGCTCAGGCCCTGTTATGCACGCAGTCATGACTGGGCATGGGTAATCTCTACCCACCCCATCTCAGCACCCCTGTTGACCATGTGCAAATAGTATGACTTTCCCAGGAGTACTGTATGTGCATTTTTTCTCAGACTGCATGGGGTAAATTTACTAAGATGGGAGTTCTATTTAAGATGGGATGTTGCCCATAGCAACCAATCAAATTCCAGGTATTATCTTCTAGAAGGTGCTAGTTAAATGAGAAGTAGAATCTGATTGGTTTCTATGGACAACATCCAATCCTAAATAGAACTCCCATTTTAGTAAATATACCCTCATGTGTTCAATTGCGCAAACATGCTTAGTTAATAGTACACTACTATGTATAGGGTGTGCTATGATATACCGGTGCTCAGAATCCCGGCGCCCAGCACACCGGCACCAGGATCCCGACTGCTGGAATGCCGGCAGCGGGGCAAGCGTAAAAGAGCCTCTTGCGGGCTATTTATTCTCTCTCCAGTGGTGTCGTGGATACCCCAAGAGGGAGAATAGTTGTCGGGATCCCTGCGCCGGTATGCAGAGTGCCGGGATCCCGACAGCCGGGATATCGAGTGCCTCCCCTATGCATACCAGTAAGTAACCCAACACAGTGAAAATTCTATTCTTGCTTGTATATTGATGGTAGCATATTATGAGCAAAGCAATAGGGACATTTTAGGAATGAGCTACATATGCAGAAAGGGGAAGGGAGATGGTGTACAGTCAGCATTGTAGTTTTCTGTTTTATCTTTATGAGTGGAAAGAAGAGCCGATGCAAAGGCTGGTAATGATATGTCATGTGAATATGTCTAGTAGAGATAAAATGATGACACCTATTAAGTGACCATAAATCGTACCATGGTCTTCTTCCTTTAATGCTGTTAAATTCAGACTTTCATTTTCTTTGAAGAACAAACGAAACCTTTCAAATGTGGATGCATATACATTGGCTGTAACAAATGCAGACTGTATGGTTTCCTGAATAAAATAAATAAATAAATAGATGAGGATTACTTTTTAGGGTACATTTCATGTATGTATGGTATCAGCTACTGTTTTTATTTTATGTTTTTCAGTACATGTTACTTATGTTACAATTACTAAGCATTAAACATTATACAACAGATGTATGTTTATAATTAAAAAAGCTTGTCAGAATCCAAAATTCTATTCCAAACACCTTAAATTTATATATGTACGAACGACCTGTCAGCAGCTTTGCATGGGAGCTGACTTGCTTCACTAAAATCATCACTGCTCAGCTTCCTTTTGTCATAGATTAATGTTTCATACACCTAAACCTTCCTAGACAAATGCTCTATATCAGTGATTTTCAACTTTTTTTTTACTCGCGGCACACCGAACAATATTTTAAAATTGCCAAGGCACACCATCAGTTCCCCACAGGAAAAAAAACACACACACATTGGCCCTCACAGTAAAAAAAAAAATCCACACATACAGTACATTGGCCTACGCAGAAAAATCTATCACATTGCTCTCACATAAATCCTATTGCTCCCCACATGAATTATTCACATTATTCCCCTCATAAATCCATAAATCCTTATTCTCCACACATAAATCCTCATTCTCCACACATAAATCCTCTTGCTCCACACAGGAGAAATAAAATAACAAATATTAGCCCCTACCAGTCAGCTGTTCTCCTCCTTGTCCCTCAGTGGTGGGGGTTGTTCATAGTGGAGTGCTGCGAATACTGAGCAGCGGGCGTCGGGCAGGTGTGGGCATGGGTGGGCAAGGAAAGCTGTGAATGTAGGCGGGAACTGGATGATATGTATGCAGGTGGGTGGGCTGGCTGGGTGTGAGACACGGCAGCTGTGACCTATGATTTCACACCACCGCGTCTTCAAGGCATAGGTTACGAACCGATCACAACTGATCCTCTAAGAAGAGCCCGAGCCAACAGTTCACTCTGAAGGTGCAGGAAGCGGCTCTGGCTCCGCGGCACACCTTGCAACTGGTCTGCCACGGCACACTGGATGGAAAAGCTTGCTCTAAGAAGAGCCCGAACCAACAGTTCACTCTGAAGGTGCAGGAAGCGGTTCTGGCTCTGTGGCACACCTTGCAACTGGTCGCGGCACACCAGTGTGCCACGGCACACTGGTTGAAAAAGCCTGCTCTATATAATTATGAAAACCTCATAAAAATATGTCAAGTGGTTCTCGAGATTAGCCTGAACAAACAGAAAGATGCCATACCGGGAACTTTATTTTATACTATGTAGAGATACAGGCAGGAGCGTAGCTGGAACTTAAAAATTGTTCTTGCCTCCTATCTTTAGTTTCAATAACAGTATGTGGCTCTGAACACAAACTTGTCTCCTTTCATCCATGTTACTTATGATTAGCAGCCACCAGCCTTGGGGAGGGGCAAAGGCACAATAGGGATCGTGACTGATGCACAGCTACAGATAGGGAGAGAGGGTGTCGAGGAACACATGTGGAGAGGGAGTCAGAAGAACATATGAAGAGGAAGGGGTTCAGAGGAACACATGGGGAGAAAGAGGTCAGTGGTACACATCGGGGGGGTTCAGAGAAATGCTTGGGGGAGGTCAGAGGCACTCATGAGGAGGGGGATAAAGGTATGCTTGGTGAGGCAAGAGGCAGAGGTATATATGGGTAGGGGAAATTATAGGTGCACATGGGGAGGTAGGAGGCAGAGGCACTCACAGGGAAAGGGGTCAGAGGCATGCTTGGTGAGACAGGGCAGATTTACATATGGGGAAAGGGTAAGAGGCACACTTGGGGAGGCAGGGTGCAAAGGCACTCATGGGAAATACACATATATTTCTGATTACTCATGGAAGCAGGTGAAGGAGGAGCATTACGAGAGATGGGGTGGAGACATAAGTCAAGGATGAGATGTGATGCTTTCCTCCCCAATGCAAAGTTGCAGACTAAAGCCTTCGATGACTGGGAGGAGGGTCAGGGGAACTGCTGCTGATCAGTCTGATAGGGGGCCTGCAGCGCTGATGATACCTGCAGCAAACTGCTTCCTAGTCACAGGCTGAAGTCTACCTGTGTCTAAGAAGCAGTTCACAGGAGAGATGACTTCTGGGGTCCTGATATAACACACCACTCACTGTCCCACACTAGATGTTGTCCCCAGCAGTACCCAGTGTAGCCCTGGCGCTATAGTTACATAGTGGGAGTAACCAGGAGTGGAAGTGCGCAGCTGCCTGTGATCATCAAGATGTTGCATGGTTCAGCCATGGCAATAGCCACTTCATTCTCTCACTGTCATCACTGTCCCCTGTGGTGAGCTGCATGCAGGGGAGAGGCAGGCACCGGAGGTGCTGCAGGGCCCATAGCAACTGCACTCCCTTTTGTCATAGATTAATGTTTCATACACCTAAACCTTCCTTGACAAAATTGACGAAATTGTGATAACTGCATCAAAATCCTTCCAGAGGACAGAAAGGACAGACAGACGCCTTCCAGGGACTTTTTGTATATATATATATATATATGTATTGTCCATAGGTCTCTCTTTTGTGCAGACTTTCAGACAAAAAACGATTTCTTTTGAGGTAGAATTTTTTAAATTCCAGAGACAACTCCGTCTCCTTGATTATTTCAATAAACAAGGGACTGGCAAGAAGAAAATGTCATGTGTCTTCTTTAAATCACACAGTACTCTTGATCCTCAAAACAATAATGCCTCGATATAATTTTTTTCTAGGCTAGTGAAGTGTGATGTTATGCCTCACCATGATGGGTTGCAACGCAGTCGCTCTAGTATCACCAAGGAGGAGTGTTTGGCTGTCAGATCGCTACATGATAACAAACAGATCATCATTCGCCCTGCCGATAAAGGCGGTGGGGTGATGATCCTAAATCATTTTGACTATGTTGAGGAGGCGATGAGACAGCTAAACGATTCCAAAACCTATAAATTGCTGAAATTTGACCCTACACAGGGTTATAAAAGAGAAATTGATGCTATCATTCAGCTAGGTTTTGTTAATGGATGGCTTGATGAACAGACTGTAAAATTTTTGATTCAGGATTTTCCCAAAATCCACTTGTTTTATATACCCACTAAAGTTTACAAATCATTGGTCTCCCCACCTGGAAGGCCAATTATTTCTTCAAGGAGCTCTTTGGGACAAACCCTTTCACAATACGTTGATTTCTATTTGCAGCCAGCGGTACAAACAACACCCTATTTCATTAGGGACACCACTGACTTTTTGAACAAATTGGGAACACTTGGTGAGTTACCTCCCAGTTGTCTATTGGTGACTTTAGATGTTGGTAGTTTATATATCAATATTGTGGGTGGCCATAAGAGAAACCATTACGAACAGTCCACATTATACAGGTACTCCGGTTGATTACCTCATTCTATTGATAGAGGTGATTTTGCATAAGAACTATTTCCTCTTTAACAACAGGTTTTATTTACAAACAAAGGGGACCGCGATGGGGTCTAATATGGCCCCATCATATGCTAATCTATATATGTATTGTTATGAAAAGATATATCATGAGTAACAATACTTTTTCTAGCTATATCGCCTTTTACCAGTGATATATAGACAACCTTTTTATGATTTGGACTGGAGGAGTGGATCGTTTGTTTGAGTTTGTGTACTATTTGAATAATTTGCCGGGCTCATTAGATTCACATTTAATAGCAGTTCCACTTTTGCTAACTACTTAAATGTTACCGTTACAGTATATGATGGGATTATAACAACTAGTGTCTTTAGGAAGGAGACCGATAAAAATATACTACTCTTATCTTCAAGTTTTCATCCCCAACTGCTCAACAGAGGCCTTCCCTATTCACAACTAGTGAGAGTAACACGCATTACCTCTGATAAGGAACAACTGCCTTTGGCTCTGAAAACCATGGGTGACAAATTCATCCAATGAGGCTACAGTCAAAAAGAGGTCTTCGGAAATGTCTGGAATTGAATCGTGAGGATCTATTGACAACTAAAGCAAAAATTTCTGACACTTCAAACACAGTGTTTTGTAGTACGTTCTCAATAACATCTGAGGTGTTAAGAACGGATATTCGTGAACATTGGCATATCTTACAATCTGACCCAAATGTGGGTCCCGATTGTGAACAACTACCCTTGTTTTGTTACAAACGCAGTCGAAATTTAAAAGAATCACCTATTCGGACATTAGCCCTGTGACGAACTCCAATCAGAACTGGTTAAGATTACAAAAGGGAGCCTTCAAATGTTCTGGCTGTACCTATTGCTCACATATAATAACAGGAAGCACTTTTACACATCCTGGTACTGGATTACAATATCCTATCTGACATTGTCTCAATTGTGAGACCAAAGTCGTTATCTAAGTAATACTATGCCCCTGCCGGAAAATCTATCTGGGTAAAACCATCAAAATGCTGAAAGAACGCATTGCCATGCATAGATCCTCATTAAAGAAGATAAAATCAGGAGTAGATGCTACAACAGCCCCAGTAGCCAGATATTTCCATTCTACTGGTCATAACATCCGAGACTTTTGCTTTATGCCTGTGGACCACATACCGCCTCTACAAAGAGGTGGTGATCGCCATAAATTACTGATGCAAAGGGGAGTGTCAATGGATCTACAAGCTACAATCATTGACACCTGTGGGTTTAAATGAAGAATTTAGTTTGACCCCTTTTTTGTAAAAACTTACATGTTGGATGATAATGTTACCCATGTTGAAGATAATAGGATTTTAATTACCTACCGGTAAATCCTTTTCTCGTAGTCCGTAGAGGATACTGGGGTCCACATTAGTACCATGGGGTATAGACGGGTCCACTAGGAGCCTTGGGCACTTTAAGAAATTAATAGTGTGGGCTGGCTCCTCCCTCTGTGCCCCTCCTAACAGACTCAGTCTATAAACTGTGCCCGAGGAGACGGACATACCTTGAGAGAAGGATTTAACAGAACAGTGGTGAGATTCCGAACCAGCACACACCAAACAAGAGGAAAGCCATGCTAACCAAAGTTGTACAGGAACAACAATGGCTGAACCAATAACAATACTTTACGTAAGTAACAGTGCAGGAAAAAACGAAGCACTGGGTGGGCGCCCAGTATCCTCTACGGACTGCAAGAAAAGGATTTACCGGTAGGTAATTAAAATCCTTTTTTTATCTTAGAGGATACTGGGGTCCACATTAGTACCATGGGGATGTACCAAAGCTCCCAAACCAGGTGGGAGAGTGCTGAGGATCCTGCAGAACGGATTGACCAAACTGAAGGTCCTCAGAGGCCAAAGTATCGAACTTGTAGAACGTAGCAAACATGTTTAAACCTGACCAAGCTGCCCGGCAGAGCTGTAAAGCTGAGATACCCCAGGCAGCTGCCCAGGAAAAACCCACCGACCGAGTAGAGTGGCCATGAACAGAGTTAGGAACCGGCAAACCTTCCGTAGAGTAAGCATGCTGGATAGTAAGCCTGATCCAGCATGCAATTGTCTGCTTTGAAGCAGGACACCCAATTTTATTGGGATCATAGAGAACAAACAGCAAGTCCCATATTCTGTGACGAGCTGTCCGCTTCACATAGATCTTCAAAGCCCTCACAACATCCAAGGACTTTGAAATAGCAGAGGTGTCGGTAACCACCGGAACCACAATAGGTTGGTAGATATGAAACGCAGACACCACCTTAGGAAGAAATGGCTGACGAGTTCTGAGTTCAGCTCGATCCTCATGAAAAACCAAATTGGGGCTCTTGTGAGACAACGCCCCTAATTCCGATACACGTCTTGCAGAAGGCAAGGCCAACAGTGTGACGGTCTTCCACATATGAAACTTGACGTCAACATCTTGTAAAGGCTCAAACCATTCAGGTTGCAGGAACTGAAACACCACGTTGAGATCCCAAGGTGCCGTGGGAGGTACAAAGGGTGGTTGAATGTGCAGAAACCCTTTAAGGACGTCTGAACCTCAGGGAGAGAAGCCAATTGTTTCAGGAAGAAAATGGACAAGGCCGAAATCTGGACTTTTAAGGAGCACAGGCGTAGGCCCGCATCCACAGCTGACTGCAGAAAGAACAGAAAACGTCCCAGACGAAATTTCCTGAGTTCACAACAAGAAATATATTTTCTCCAAATCCGTTGGTAATGTTTAGATGATACCCCCTTCCTGGCCTGGATCAAGGTAGGAATAACCCTTTCCGGAATGCCTTTCCGGGCTAGAATTTGGTGCTCAACTTCCATGCCGTCAAACGTAGACGCGGTAAGTCTTGATAGACGAAAGGCCCTTGTTGTAGAAGGTCCTCCCAAAGAGGTAGAGGCCACGGATCCTCCAGGAGCATCTCCAGTAGGTCCGTGTACCAAGCCCTTCTTGGCCAATCTGGAGCAATGAGAATTGCTTGAACCTTTTCCCTTTTTATTCTTTTGAGAATCCTTGGGATCAGTGGAAGTGGTGGAAACACGTACACCATCTGATAGACCCACGGAGTCACCAGAGCGTCTACCGTCACTGCCTGTGGGTCTCTCGACCTGGAACAATACCGCTGGAGTTTCATGGGGAGATGAGAGGCCAACATGTTGATCTGTGGAAGTCCCCACCGACTTGTCAAGGACCCGAAAACATCTGGGTGAAGGGCCCACTCTCCTGGATGGAGATCGTGTCTGCTGAGAAAGTCCGCTCCCAGAATGAAGAATGCAGACAACGCTATTGCGTGTCTTTCCATCCAGAGGAGAATCCTTGTTACTTCTGACATCGCTGCTCTGCTCTTCGTTCCCCCTTGTCGGTTTATGTACGTCACCGCCGTCACATTGTCCGACTGAATCTGAATGGCATGATCTTGAAGTAGATGTGAAGCCTGAAGATGGGTGTTGTATACAGAGCCGGATTAAGGGGGGGGTCCCAGGGATACGTACCCAGGGCCCCCTGCCACACCACAGATCGGATCTTTCTTCAATCAGATCTGCGGTGCAGCGCTCACGAGCCCCGGCTCCCCGCTGCCCTGTCCCTCTTCCCCCTTCAGTACAGCGTGCGGCCAGTGCCGTTTAGCGGCGAGCGGCTCACTTTGTGACTAC
The DNA here is from genome assembly GCF_028390025.1 of Pseudophryne corroboree. NCBI lineage: Eukaryota > Metazoa > Chordata > Amphibia > Anura > Myobatrachidae > Pseudophryne > Pseudophryne corroboree. Next base: position 820,904,998 of record NC_086444.1, read on the forward strand.
TTATCTCCTCCCTCTCTCTCCCCCCGAGCGCTCCTGCTCGGGGGGCGGGGCTTCGCGGAATGACGCGTTTGCGTCGTGACGTCACGACGCAAACGCGTCATTCCGCGAAGCCCCGCCCCCCGAGCAGGAGCGCTCGGGGGGAGAGAGAGGGAGGAGAGGAGATAAGCATCGAAGGAGGAGGCGGCCGGCGCGAGGGACGTGAGTCGGCGGGACCCGAAGAGCGGGAAGATGTAAGTATTTTTTTCCCTCTCTCTCTCTTCCTCCCTTCCTCCCCCCCACTTGACACCTGCCTGCCGCACTATGTAAAATGAGGATACCTTCCGCACTGTGTAAAATGGGGGCACCTGCCGCACTATGTAAAATGAGGATACCTTCCGCACTGTGTAAAATGGGGGCACCTGCCGCACTGTGTAAAATGGGGATACCTTCCGCACTGTGTAAAATGGGGATACCTGCCGCACTGTGTAAAATGGGGATACCTGCCGCACTGTGTAAAATGGGGACACCTGCCTGCGTACGGTGTAAAATGGGGACACCTGCCGCACTGTGTAAAATGGGGGCACCTGCCGCACTGTGTAAAATGGGGGCACCTGCGGCACTGTGTAAAATGGGGATACCTGCCGCACTGTGTAAAATGGGGACACCTGCCTGCGTACGGTGTAAAATGGGGACACCTGCCGCACTATGTAAAATGAGGATACCTTCCGCACTGTGTAAAATGGGGGCACCTTCCGCACTGTGTAAAATCGGGATACCTGCCGCACTGTGTAAAATGGGGATACCTGCCGCACTGTGTAAAATGGGGATACCTGCCGCACTGTGTAAAATGGGGACACCTGCCTGCGTACTGTGTAAAATGGGGACACCTGCCTGCGTACTGTGTAAAATGGGGACACCTGCCTGCGTACTGTGTAAAATGGGGACACCTGCCTGCGTACTGTGTAAAATGGGGACACCTGCCTGCGTACTGTGTAAAATGGGGATATCTGCCTACCGTACTGTGTAAAATGGGGATATCTGCCTACCGTACTGTGTAAAATGGGAACACCTGCCTGCGTACTGTGTAATATGGGGACACTTGCCTGGTGTAATGTGTAAAAAGGGGACTTTTTTTATTTTTATTTTTCCCCCCTGTGGTGGGTGTGATGATATCAGACGAGGCCACGCCCACTTTAATGAGACCACGCCCATTTTAATCAGGCCACACACCCTTGTCGGGAGCGCGCGCACATGCTTTTTCTTTTTCTGGCTATATGGGGGGGGGGCTCGCAAAATTTTTTTATAGCAAGGGGGGGGGGGGGCGCATTTTGAAATCTCGCACTGGGAGCCAAATTGTTAGGAAACGGCCCTGCATGCGGCGCACTAATGACGGAGCCGCAGGCTTGCTGAGCCGGACAGCAATTGGACAACTGAGCCGTCGCTCAGCTGCGCTGACTACAGCTCTAAGTAGGGTGCTCTAACAGCTGTAGTCAGGGCAGCTGAGCGACGGCTCAGCTGTCCAATTGCTGTCCGGCTCAGCAAGCCTGCGGCTCAGTCATTGGCGCGCCGGCACGCTGAACTGAAGGAGGGATTCTTAGATAAATTATATATATATATATATATATATATATATATATATATCCCTCCTCCTTCAGTGGACTAAAAAACTAATAAAAAAATAATAATAATTAAAAAAAATATATATATTTTTTTTTTATTAGTTTTTTTAGTCCATGGGGGCCCCCTGCAATTTAGTACCCCAGGCCTCCCGGGGCCTTAATCCGGCTCTGATTGTATACAGCACTTAGTTCCAGAATGTTGATTGGAAGAGTTGCTTCCTGACTTGTCCCTCTTCCTTGGAAGTGTTCCCCCTGGTGACTGCACCCCAACCTCGGAGGCTTGCGTCTTTGGTTAGAAAAATCCAATTTTGAATCCCAAACCTTTGGCCTTCTGTGAGGTGAGGAGTCTGAAGCCAGCAGAGAAATCCTGGCTCTTGGCGACAGACGTATCCTCTGGTGCATGTGTAGATGCGATCTGGACCATTTGTCCAACAGATCCAGTTGGAAGGGCCTTGCGTGAAACCTTCTGTAAGCCGCTACCATCTTCCCCAGAAGACGAATGCGCAAGTGCACCGATATCCAGGGAGGTTGTAAAACCTCCAGCACCATCAACTGAATTACCAATGCCTTTTCCAATGGAAGGAAAACTCTCATTGCTTCCGTGTCCAGTATCATGCCCAGAAATGGAAGTTTTCTCATCGGGTCCAGGTGAGATTTTGGTAGATTAGGAATCCACTCATATTCCTGGAGCAGTTGAGTCGAAATTGCAATACTGTCCAGCAGCTTCTCCCTGGATGATGCTTTTATCAGCAGGTCGTCAGGTACGGAATTATGTTCACTTACCGTTTGCGTAGGAGGAACATCATCTCTGCCATGACCTTTGTGAATACCCGTGGTGCCGTTGAGAGGCCAAATGGCAGGGCCTGGAACTGGTAGTGACAGTCCTGTAATGCAAACTGTAGATAAGCCTGGTGAGATGGTCAGATCGGGATGTGAAGATATGCATCCTTTATGTCCAGAGACAACAAGAATTCCCCTTCCTCCAGACCTAAGATCACAGCTCTCAGAGACTCCATCTTGAATTTGAATACCCATAAGTATGGGTTCAGGGATTTGAGGTTTAAAATGGGCCTTACCGAACCGTCTGGTTTCGGAACCACAAACAGGTTGAAATAGTAACCTTTGTTCTGTAGGTGAGGTGGATCTGGAACAATGACCTGAGTCTGTACCAGTTTTTGTATGGCTACCTGTAGAGTTAGACTTGCTTCTGGAGAAGCTGGTAAGCCTTATTTGAAGAATCTGTGAGGTGGGAGTTCCTGAAACTCCAGGTCTGTAGCCCTGGGTGATAAGAGCTTTGACCCTGGTATCTAGGCCTGATGTTGCCCATATGTGACTGAAATATCTCAAGCGGGCACCCACCTGCCTGTCTTCCAGCCAGTGCGGTCCACCGTCATGCCGAAGGCTTTGAGGAAGCAGAGCCGGAGGTCTGTTCCTGTGAACCTGCAGGAGCAGGTTTTCTGGGTTTGCCTCTTTTACCTTTGAAGGAAGCAGAAGAACCCTTGGATTAACATTTGAACTTTGCTGTCCGAAAGGACTGCAGAATTGGAGCAGAGTAGGTTTTCCTAGCTGGGGGTGCTGCAGACGGGAGGTATGTAGACTTACCCGCCGTAGCCTTGGATATCCACGCATCCAGTTCATCTCCAAACAGGGCGTCACCTTTGAATGGTAGGCTTTCCACTCCCTTTCTGGAATCTGTATCCACATTTGACTGACGTAGCCATAAGCCCTGAAGCGCCGACACAGCCAAGGCCGTGGAGAGTGCATGGAGTAAGCCAGTTTCTTTTAGGGCTTCGACCATAAAATTAGCCGAGGCCGGTACATGTTGTAGGAGTAAAACTATCTCCCGCCTATGTAAGAAATCTAAGTCCTCAATTAGAGTACCTGACCATTTGGAAATGGCCCTAGAGCTCAAAGAGCAAGCTATAGTGGGTTTCTGGGCCACCCCCACAGCCATGTACAGAGATTTGAGAGAGGTCTCAATCTTGCGGTCAGACGTGTCCTTTAAGGAGGCTGCACCTAGGACCGGTAAGATTATCTTACGGGACAACCTAGAAATTGAGGCATCAACAATTGGCGGGACTTCCCACTTTTCCCTATCATCCTGCGGAAAAGGGAAAGTTGCTATTAACCGTTTAGGGATCTGAAACTTCTTGTCAGGAGTGAGACAAGTTTCTTCAAATATCGAATTTAACTCTTTAGATGCAAAGAAGGAAGCAAAGGATTTCTTTTTTATATTGAGATTCCTCAGTGGCCTCTATCACTGTATCAGGAATGTGCAAGACCTCCCTAATAGCCTCTATTAGGGCCTGTATTCCCTGTGATAGAGCTGCATCCGCCCACCTAAATCCACATCACCGTCATCTGCATCAGTGTCACCATCATCGGTATCAGCCTGCAGGATTTGTGCCAGCGTACGTTTTTGTGGACAAATGGCAGGGGTCTGAGATGCTGGTATGGGCACTGAATCTCTATTCATCAGGTCATTCATAGACTGTCTTAAGTATTGCGTCTCTTTCTGAGTTTGGGACAATTTATGAGAAATGTTTGAGATCATCCCTTTCAGTGAATCTAACCACACAGGCTCCGACCCACTAGCCTGAGAAGGTGTACTATCTTGTGTACACTGTATAGATCCCCCTGGGACGAGAAGCACTCTGCAGTGCAGGACACACACTCTTTTGTCATGGCAACACGTAAAAACACAGCCACACAGTAGAGAAGAAGGTATAACACAGTTAAACCACCCAGAGCCGTCTAGGGAGACACAGAGTATGATGGAGCCAGCCACAACGCGCCCCTATGGCCAATAAAAGACTTAGCAGGGTGGCAAACTAAGTACCCTTAATAGGGGCTTAGTATACCATTATTGCTCCCCCTTTTTGCTATAACCCTCTGGTACCGCTAAGGTAAACTGGAGTCTTGAAGGAGCAGCTGTGCGTCCCTGTGAGACTGTTCAGTGAGATCTGCAGAGGGAAAATGGCGCTGGTGAGCTGCTGGATCCGCTGATAGTGAAACCCCGCACTCTTTATGGCGCACGGTCTTCCCGGTTTTTTATACTGGCTTGAGATATTTCATGTGCTTAACAGTGGGTTAAAACCCCTGTAAGCGATAGCGCCAGTGTGGGTAGTGTTTGTGACTTCAGCTCGCCCCTCACCGCAGATACACACCTAAGCATGTCACTGAAGACTAGAGCCGCAGTGTTGTCAGCGCTGCGCTCCTAGCCTTGTGCCGCCATTACCGCCGGTGAACCGCTAACCGGGACGCCGGCGTTCTACTCATCTCTCTTCTTTCTTCTGGCTCTGTTAGGGGTGGCGGCATGCTGCGGGAGGTTACGCTCGCTGTTGTGGGGCTTGCGAATGACTACATCAGGAGCTCAGTGTCCTGTCAGCGGAGAAACGGGACCATTAACTCTTTAGGAAGTTGGGCCGTTCTCCCCCCTAAGTCCCACGAAGCAAGCATGCTGGTGCCACCCAGCAGTGCCTGAAAATAACAAACAAAACAAATGCAGAAAACTCTTCAGGAGCTTCCCTAAGCGTGACCAGCTCCTCTGGCCACATTTTCTAAACTGAGTCTGGTAGGAGGGGCATAGAGGGAGGAGCCAGCCCACACTATTAATTTCTTAAAGTGCCCAAGGCTCCTAGTGGACCCGTCTATACCCAATGGTACTAATGTGGACCCCAGTATCCTCTAAGACGTAAGAGAAATTCACTTTCCTGTTTGTGTTTTTTAGGTCTCAAATATTGAGGAGGAACATTTGAGATTTATTGTCTCATTAACCTGGAGATCTTCTTAATCAGTATCTATCTGAACGAGTGTTATTAATATTTATATATATACTTTATTTTATGTATCTACAGTATATGTGTTATGTTTGTGTGCAATCCTGTTGCCAATAGAAAGCAGCTTCAGTTGATTTGCTTGCATTTACATTGACTTAATAAGCCTGCAATGCGCTGCTGTTGTTAAGAAATCAGTCTGGTTAAGACTGTGATAGTGGTTGGCAAAAAGACGCATTGATTGGTGTCAAATACATGCCCCTCTGTATATCTTAGATAAGCGATGTAATACCATGCTGGTTGGCATGGCTGGCGGATCGCGTTACTTCTGGTCATTGGATGACGTGGCCGGAAGTGACGTGGCGGCGGTCCGCGTCTCTATGGTGATGGGGGCCATTGTAAGAGCTGAACAAAACCAACCTGATCCATCTTCTGGTGTGGATCTAATCTGGAAGTTTAAGAAATAATATAGGCATGCAGGTCTCAAGCTGTCCAGGTTTTCTATGTGGCAACGGAACTCCATATATGTTGTATCCATTTTTTCATTGTTTAAATGTTAACACGTGTTCTGTATTTGTTTTATGTGTTTTGTTTGGTATATATGTCCCACATTGGCATTATGCAGTTAGGCAGTCCAGGTTGAAGGTGCATGCTGCACCGAAAAGGTTCCGTCGACTCTGACAATGATTCTGACAATACAGAAACATATGGATGGGTGATTATATTGTATCCCATGTTTATGACTGCAGTTTGTGGAAACTATTTTTGATATGCCCAATGTTTTGGCCACAATATATCATGAATTTTAACTTTTTGATGGATTAATAGGACATTTTTACTGCTGAATGGTGTGCTGTCCGCTATACTTTGCCTCCTGTCGTGGTTAAAGTTTATGTGAATATATATATATATATATATATATATATATGCGCATATGCAGTCTGATGATAATTGCTCAAATACAAAAACATTGGCTTAGCACACAACTCTAAATTAGGCCCTTAAATCATTATTAGATTATATTTCCATTTAGACTAGAAGTAGAAGATTCCCAATTGATCTTAATAAAATATGTTTGCATTTGTATTATTTTGGAAATGGTGCTTGTATGTTGATATTTAAAATTACATTTTCACTTTTTTTCATTGATAACACAATTAAAATATTCATAACACTATTTTACAGTATTAAAGTGACTTACTATTACTACTTCTAAGTCTCAACTCCATGCTTTCCTAGTGCATAGGTATACATGTACAGTATGTACTCTGACATGTAAACAGAAACAGATAAAACACAACATATATTTGTGGGGATGGTATCAAGTCAGAATGACCACCCATATGCCGCAGTTGGTAATTATCCTGAAATACGGAACATCTCTCGTGTAAACCCTAACCCAGTATTTCACAATAACAAAATGACCTTTAGGATTACAAAATTCAGATGTCAGATGGATATATGAATTTTGTAATACTAAAGGACATTTTGATATTATGATTTATTGTGATACAGTAATTACCTCATCAGACAGGGTATATAATGCATGTAGAGAAGACTTCCCCCATACTTTGACAAAGATCATGTCTGGAACGAAACGCGTTGATTGGGGCTGACTGATACTGGTGAAAAGTGACAACATCGAAGAGGAAGAAGGAAACACATGCAGAGGAATGGTGCATGTGTATATCCCACTGCTAATTTTCCAACTCTGGTAGGAGTACCTTCTCACTATTCAGCAGAAGTTCTTTGTAATGACAAGTATGCAAGATTTTACACTATGGGGGTTATTCACAGATGAACACAGATCTTGCTTCCGCAGTAAGATCTGCGTCCATTTACTCACATGTTGGGGGCCGCCCAGCACAGGGCAAGGCTGCCCAGTATGTGTGTTGTGCCGCCGGTGATGCAATCAGTCTGCGCAGTCTGGCTGTGCTGGGAGGCGGTCTGGTACTATTTTTCTTCTCAGATCGGCTGTGTGTGACATCACTCAGCCGACCCAAAAACAGTCTGTATGCACCTGCGTTGTCTGGCTGGACCATGCCCCCCCCCCCCTTCCCGCCCCCACACCCATGGCCACAACTGTTAATCACTATGCGATTACATCCTTCTGGGATGCATGGTGAAGGGTCGCACACGCGCACTATGGCAGGTGCGCGTGCACAGACCCTATGGACGCAGCCACTGCATGTGAACGCAACGGCTGTGTCCATATCTGAATAGCCCCCTATGGACCTTTTACTTGGACCGTCAGACCAACCAGCAGTCACACCCTTTCTGGATGCCCCATATTAGTACCCACTACCATTGTGGCCTATATCACCATCATTATCCACCTTACTGCTTAGGGTATGTCATGGCTGTGGCCTGCTATGTGGTTGACTACAGCTCTGGTAGATAGGCGTAGGCTTCTTATTACACTATACTTATGCAGCCTAAAACCCTCCATCATTATTCTGATGTCCATGGGACCTCTCACTTTTGTGTCTAAACTGTGCAGCTCCTAGTTCCACCAGTAATCTCCATCCTTTGTATGTACTGCAGTATAAATTAACTTCATGCTCTGACTATTGTACCTACTGTGCTCCCACATGAAATTCATTCAGCTTCTCCCACGTATGTCACTACTGCTCTACTCCTTTTTGCATTGTTTTGCCTGGATTGACATTGTTTTTTTGCCATTGCTCACATTTCCAGAATTGGCATGTATTTTTGCCATTTTATTATCACAGTATTATTATCATTATCCTGGGTGACCCCCTGGTTCACATGCATGTTCTCTTGCTGTGCACAAACTTCATTTATTGACCTCTGGATATAATGCATCTAGCCTTCATTAGTATTATGTTTTCTATCTATTTATTTCCTTGTGCATCTATACTTGACTATCTTGTCTGACCCCAGTCTTATCTTTTGATACTCTACTTTCCTTTTTGGTTTATAGAATGCTAGTTCCATCTGCATGAGATACTCACAGCATGACCTCCCTCATATCCTCCTCCACCTTCTGTCTACAGGACTTGTCCAATACTGCTCTCCACCTATGACACTCCATGCCTAATGCTTCAAGACACTGCCAAAACCTTCAAATATTCCTTCAACACTCACCTCTTCAGTCTTGCCTACGTTACCCCCTCATGGCCCTAATTTAGACTCCCTCTACTTCCTCCATCGAACACATTCACCAGTGTACCAATCTTGCTTACCTGACTCTCATTGCCCATCCCTCTAGAATATAAGCTCTCATGAGCAAGGTCCTTTCCCCCTTATGTCTCACGTCAGTCTGCCTTCAAAACCCTGTAGCCTTGTTAAATCACTCGCTATCTGTTCACTCATATGCATTGATTCTCACCCATAGGGAATCTGTGCTGCCTTAAAAATAAACATTGATGATGATGACCTGAAAATATCCACATAGGGGTGTATTCAATAAGAGTGAGGGGGCTGTCGTCTTGTCGGCAGCTTCCGACAGGTTTAGGTCGGAAGGGGTTCCGACCTATTCAAGGCTGGCTGTTTTTTTCCCGACAAGTCGGGAATTCCCGATGTGTCGGAAAACACGTAGATTGTCAGATTAGTTGCGGATCCACGTGTTCCGCGGCCAAATCTGACAGGTTTTAGCCCCGGTTCCGACAATGTCAATGTGACTTTTTTTAAAGTCGGATAGACATTGTTGGAACCAGGGAGATGCATGAGGCGGCCGGAGGAGCAGCGTGAGGCGGCCGGAGGAGCAGCGGGAAAAGCGGCCAGAGGAGCAGAAGCGGCTGGAGGAGCAGCGAGAGAGGTGGCCGGAAGAGCAGTGGGAGAGGCGGGCGGAGGAGTAGTGGGACAGGCTGGCGGAGGAGCAGCGGCAGAGGTGGCCGGAGGAGCAGCGTGAGGCGGCCGGAAGAGCAGAGGTAGAGACGGCCGGAGGAGCCGGGGACAGGTGAGTATTGCCAGTGGCAGCAGCACGGCCCGGCGCTCAGCAGCGCACTGACAGTTGTCGGGAGCACTAAATCCGACAGTCAGATTTGGCTGCCCCATTGAATAATCACCTGTCGGGTCCTTTCCGTCGGAAAGGACCCGACAGGTATTGAATATACACCATAGAGATGCTTCTTTCCTTGTGTAAGATAGTAGCCTGAGTGCCTTCATTTCTACCTGAGCCTTACTGTAGGTCAAGGCTCGAAAAATCCAAGGGGCCAGGCAGCCATGGCCCCTAGATTTTGCTGCCTGGCTTCCATGTGCTGAGTGTCCGTCTTGGCCTGTGCTGACTACTGTGCCTGTTCATCCCATACTGCGCTGTCTGCTGTCTTCAAACTCCATCTGCATAGAGCTCTCCGATAAGAAGGACTATGCGTGGAACGGGATTGAGGCTTCAGCGGGGGTAGTGATGTGTACACAGGTTGGAAGGGGATTGTTTGCCCGGAGGATTGCTGCGGAGGGCTTGTTTGCCTGGCCGTGGGGTACGATTGCCTGGGGAGTGGGGAGAAGCTGCTCAGTAATGTGACTGCGGAGGAAGGGGGGGCAGGTATGGTTGTTGGTTTTTTTGGTGGGGCGGGGGGGGGGTGACAACAGTGGTCTGGCTCCCACACTTTCATCCTGGCTTCTAGAGTTTAGAAAACATTGAGAAGCCCTGATGGTAAGACTTTCGTATCCTTAATGACATTTAAGTCAACTTTTCATATTCAGGACGAACTTTTGCCTAAAAGCAAAACAGTGAGATATATTTCATGTAAAGCTTACCGTAATTTGGTTAACTAGAGACTGCAAATGCTTGTCATCCTCAAACATAGAACTTAGACTTGGGCCTTCTCCACACGTCTTCTCCTCCAACTTATTATTAATAACGGGCTGGGTAAAGGCATTAAAATATGGATCTGGAACAAGGTTGGCCAGTGACAAAACAGTTTCTTGAAACTGATCAACAACTTCGATAATTCTATCCTGAAAAAAGAATAATGTGTTGAAAATAAGATATATACAATATTTGTTACAAATCACACACTATCTTCTCTAATGACTAAATATATATTTATGACTGATCTGCTACTGGTTGCATGCTTGAACTATACTTTGTTCAAAATACAACTGTCATTCTCAAATAAAATGACTGATGCCTTAATACATAAAAAAAAAGTATCTGTCTAGCTGCATGTACTTGACATTTACCAAAATAAATAAATAGTGCAGGGCAGCAATAGAAACAACTGTTTCCCTGTTGTAATGTCACAGAATGTTTTGGGCCCTGTTGTTTCTGGTTTATGTCTCAGATTTGTGTAGATAATCATGGTAAGATGACATCTTTTGAAAAGGAGCATTTTTCTGCTGTAGATACCAGAATTCCGCATGCATAACTATCTAGTGACAATTATGTGCTTTCCTACATAGTTATATTAAACATAACAAAATTATGATATGCAAACATAAATAAGATTGCATGGGTCATAGTGCAAAGATGGCATCCTTAATTGTTTTATGTATTCCAGAGCTATTGTATGAACAAAAGGCATTGGGCACAATTCTAAGAGAGTTGAAAAGCGCCGAGAATTAGCTCCCAGGGGCTATTCAATGCAGCGCAATGGTAAGTCCCGACAATGGGCCTAATTCAGACCTGATCGCTAGCAAGCGATTTTTGCAATGCTGCAATCAGATAGTCGCCGCTTACAGGGGGAGGGTATTTTAGCTGTGCAAGTGTGCGAACGCATGTGTAGCAGAGCTGCACAAACTGATTTTGTGCAGTATCTGTGCGATCACATCAGCCTGTCCAGGGCCAGAATTGACGTCAGGTACCCTCCCTTCTAACACATGGACACGCCTGCGTTTTTCCAGACACTCCTTGAAAACGGTCAGTTGACACCCACAAACGCCTTCTTCCTGTCAATCTCCTTGCGATCGCCCATGCAAATGGATCCGTCGCATAAATCCATCGCTGAGCGGTGATCCGCTTTGTACCTGTGTGATGCACCTGCGCATTGTGGTGCATACGCATGCGCAGTTTGTGCCTGATTGTCCGCTGTGCGAAAACGTACAGCAGCGATCAGATCTGAGATACCCCAAATGTCCGTTCTCTCGGACTAAGGCCCTCATTCCGAGTTGATCGCTCACTAGCTATTATTTGCAGAGCAGCGATCAGATAGTCGCCGCCCACGGGGGAGTGTATTTTCGCTTTGCAAGTGTGCAATTGCATGTGCAGCCAAGAGGGACGAAAATGTTTTTTGCAGTTTCTGAGTAGGTCTGAACTTACTCAGCCCTTGCGATCACTTCAGCCTGTCTGGACCCGGAACTGACGTCAGTCACCCGCCCTGCAAACGCCTGGACACGGCTGCGTTTTCCCTACCACTCCCAGAAAACGGTCAGTTGACACCCATAAACGCCTTCTTCCTGTCAATCTCCTTGCGATCGGTTGTGTGAATGGATTCGTTGCTAGAAGCATTGCACAGCAATGATGGTATTTGTACCCGTACGACGCACGTGCGCATTGCGGTGCATAAGCATGCACAGTAGTAACCTGATCGCTGCGTTGCAAAAAACGGCAGCGAGCAATCAACTCGGAATAAGGGCCTAAACAGGGTGTTTTGTCGGGTGAACCAGCATTCTCCAACTTAAGTGCACAGCGCAATGTTGTTTCCGCCGCGTTAATGGCAGAAATCAGCATCGCGTCGGGGGGTGAGAAGAAATCCTGTCGTCAGGTGTCACAGGGTGCTGTATTGAATAGCCCCATGAGCTAATTTAATCGTGCCCATTCATTTTAAACAATTTAATGTTAAATCATGATATTTGCAAATTAAGACTGCCCAATTACCCTTTCATTTTATGAGTTATTTAACACTTGAATGAGGATCAAATAAAAAACCCTGGGAGCAACTGAGAACACATATATACAGTGCATCCGGAAAGTATTCACAGCGCTTCACTTTTTCCACATTTTGTTATGTTACAGCCTTATAGGCCTTACACACTGGCCGACATCAGTCAAAGATATGAACGATCTCGTTCATAAATGAACGAGATACCGTTCATATCTTTGAGTGTGGAGGCTCCAGCGATGAACGATGCGCGGCCCCGATGTGCATGCAGGCCAATATGGATGATCTCGTCCATATTTGCCTGCACTTCAATGCAGCCGGGTGACGGGGGGAGTGAAGAAACTTCACTCCCCCCGTCACTGCCCCTCCGCCGCCGGGTCGCCCGTCGGCCATATCCGCTGTCGGGCAGCTCGGTAGCGGATCGGCCAATGTGTAGGGCCCTTTAGTCCAAAATGGAATAAATTAATTTTTCCCTCAAAATTCTACACACAATACCCCATAATGACAACTTGAAAAAAGTTTTTTTTAGATTTTTTCACATTTATTAAAAATAAAAAAACTAAGAAATCACATGTATATAAGTATTCACAGCTTTTGCCATGAAGCTCAAAATTGAGCTCAGGTGCATCCTTTTTCCACTGATCATCCTTGAGATGTTCCTACAGCTTAATTGGAGTTCACCTGTGGAAAATTCAGTTGATTGGACATGATTTGGAAAGGCACACACCTGTCTATATAAGGTCTCACACTTGACAGTGCATGTCTGAGCACAAACCAAGCATGAAGTCAAAGGAATTGTCTGTAGACCTCCAAGACAGGACTGTCTCGAGGCACAAATCTGGGGAAGGGTGCAGAAAAATATCTGCTGCTTTGAAGGTCCCAATGAGCATAGTGGCCTCCATCATCCGTAAATGGAAGAAGTTAGGAACCACCAGGAGTCTTCCTAGAGCAGGCCGGCCGTCTAAACTGAGCGATCGGGGGAGAAGGGCCCTAGTCAGGGAGGTCACCAAGAACCCGATGGTGACTCTGTCAGAGCTACAGCATTCCATGGCAGCCCACCTGGATTTTGCCAAAATGCACCTAAAGGACTCTCAGAGCATGAGAAACAAAATTCTCTGGTCTGATGAGACAAAGATTGAACTCTTTGGTGTGAATGCCAGGCGTCATGTTTGGAGTAAACCAGGCACCGCTCATCACCAGGCCAATACCATCACTACAGTGAAGTATGGTGGTGGCAGCACCATGCTGTGCAGATGTTTTTCAGTGGCAGGAAAAGGGACACTAGTCAGGATAGAGGGAAAACGAGTTTTAGGGTAAGAACTTACCCTTGTTAAAACTCTTTCTGCGAGGTACACTGGGCTCCACAAGCGCCGCCTCTTATATCACCCCGCCTCCCAGCACAGGAGCTCAGTTTAGTTAACCAGCCCAATGCAGTAGCAGGAAAAGAGACGACAACGGTTAGTAGCCACATACACCACACTCTCACGACAAGAGAAGTGTCAGCGGCTAATGCCATATCAACCCAAAGAAGCTAAGTGCGTCTGGTCCGACGGGACATCTGTCTGGCAAAATCGATGAGGGGGTCGGTTTTTGAAGGCTATGGCATAACCTCGAGTGACGACTTCCCGTACCCAGGCATCTGAAGTGGTCTTCAACCATTCCTGGGTATACCCTAGAAGCCAGCCCCCCACCCTGGGATCCCCCAGGGGAAGGCCCGCCCCGTCATGCGGCAGGCTTATCGGTCTTGGCTGCTGGCTGACGGGCAGCCCAGGCTCTTTTGGGCTTCGGCTTACCAGGTTTGGAAGTGCGGGCCTGCTTATGGTACGCCTGACCTTTTGCTTTACCTGAAGGACGAAAGGGGCGAAAGGACGTGCCTTTGGCCTTCGACACAGAAGGAGCTGTATTAGGCAGACAGGCAGTTTGGGCAGTAGCCAAGTCAGCCACTATCTTATTTAAGTCCTCCCCAAACAGAATATCCCCCTTGAAAGGGAGTACCTCCAGGGTTTTTCTAGAGTCCAGATCCACAGAGCAGGATCTCAGCCACAATATCCTGCGAGCCAGGACTGACGTAGTAGAGGCCTTGGCTGCTAGGATACCGGCATCAGAAGCCGCCTCTTTAATATAGCGAGAAGCTGTGACAATATATGGCAAGCATTGTCTAGCATGGTCAGAGGAGATTTCAGCTTCTAACTCCAAGGCCCATGCTTCAATAGCCTCTGCCGCCCATGTAGCTGCAATAGTGGGCCTTTGTGCAGCACCCATGAGGGTGTAAATCGCTTTTAGACAACCCTTGACTCATTTATTCGTAGGCTCTTTTAGAGACGTGACGGTAGTGACAGGTAGAGCTGAGGAAACCACCATCCTAGCCACATGTGAGTCTACTGGAGGAGGCGTTTCCCAATTCTTAGACAGCTCTGGCGCGAGGGGACAGCGAGCCAGCATCTTCTTTTGAGGCACAAACTTCGTACCCGGGCTTTGCCAGGGTTCCTGACGTATATCCACTAGATGGTCGGAGTGACGTAAAACTTGTTTAATCACCTTCTGACGCTTGAACCTATCTGGTTTCTTAGGAGGAACGGATGACTCGGGATCATCCATATTCTGCAGAATTAACTTAATAGCCTCCAAAAGAACAGGAACATCTACATGTGAACTACCCTTCCCATCAGTCGTATCTGAGTCAGAACCTGTGGGGTCAGTGTATGTGCTGTCTTCATCAGACGAGATGTCAGTGACAGCAGTGGATTGTGAGGAGACGAGCGCTTGCTTAGAGGACCTCTTGGACTTAGGCGAGCATTGGTCAGACTTTTTAGTAGTCAAGGACTGGTTCAACTTCTTTAATTGAGCAGTAAATCGTCCGCCCACGGCGGGTTAGCTGCAGGGACCACATACGGTTGTATCGGCATTGGGGGTCCCATAGGGGGCGTTATTTTATGAACTAGCGTATGAACTAGCGTATGCAGAAGCGTGGTAAAAGCGTCCCACGGTGGGTCAGTATGTGCCTCCGTTGCCACAGTCCCACTGGGGGGGTAAGGAGCCCCCCGAACCAGAACCCACAGCTACTATATTCTCCTCATATGTGCCTGTGGCTTCAGCAACACCAGCAGTTTGTTCCGCCCCAGAACCGTTACCCTCAGAAGCAGACATGATATAATTTGCAGTATGAGGTAACACAGTACAATTATCAGCAGCACTATATCCCAAACCCAAACCCCTGCGCAGTGTAGTCAGCACTAGCAGAGATAAAGGAGAGATATGGTGACTAAATCACAGAGAAAAAATAAGATTTTACTTACCGATAAATCTATTTCTCGTAGTCCGTAGTGGATGCTGGGGACTCCGTCAGGACCATGGGGATTAGCGGCTCCGCAGGAGACAGGGCACAAAACTAAAGCTTTAGGATCAGGTGGTGTGTACTGGCTCCTCCCCCTATGACCCTCCTCCAAGCCTCAGTTAGGATACTGTGCCCGGACGAGCGTACACAATAAGGAAGGATATTGAATCCCGGGTAAGACTCATACCAGCCACACCAATCACACCGTATAACTTGTGATCTAAACCCAGTTAACAGTATGACAAACGTAGGAGCCTCTGAACAGACGGCTCACAACAAATAACAACCCGATTTTTTTGTAACAATAACTATGTACAAGTATTGCAGACAATCCGCACTTGGGATGGGCGCCCAGCATCCACTACGGACTACGAGAAATAGATTTATCGGTAAGTAAAATCTTATTTTCTCTGACGTCCTAAGTGGATGCTGGGGACTCCGTCAGGACCATGGGGATTATACCAAAGCTCCCAAACGGGCGGGAGAGTGCGGATGACTCTGCAGCACCGAATGAGAGAACTCCAGGTCCTCTTTAGCCAGGGTATCAAATTTGTAGAATTTTACAAACGTGTTCTCCCCCGACCACGTAGCTGCTCGGCAGAGTTGTAATGCCGAGACCCCTCGGGCAGCCGCCCAGGATGAGCCCACCTTCCTTGTGGAATGGGCCTTGACAGATTTAGGCTGTGGCAGGCCTGCCACAGAATGTGTAAGTTGAATTGTGCTACAAATCCAACGAGCAATCGTCTGCTTAGAAGCAGGAGCACCCAGCTTGTTGGGTGCATACAGTACAAACAGCGAGTCAGATTTTCTGACTCCAGCCGTCCTTGAAATGTATATTTTCAATGCCCTGACAACGTCCAGCAACTTGGAATCTTCCAAATCGCTAGTAGCCGCAGGCACCACAATAGGCTGGTTCAGGTGAAACGCTGACACCACCTTAGGCAGAAACTGAGGACGCGTCCGCAGTTCTGCCCTGTCCGAATGGAAAATCAGATATGGGCTCTTATACGATAAAGCCGCCAATTCTGATACTCTCCTGGCTGAAGCCAGGGCCAGTAGCATGGTTACTTTCCATGTAAGATATTTCAAATCCACCGATTTGAGTGGCTCAAACCAATGGGATTTGAGAAACTACATTCAGGTCCCACGGAGCCACTGGGGGCACAACCGGGGGCTGTATATGTAGTACTCCTTTTACAAAAGTCTGGACTTCAGGAACTGAAGCCAATTCTTTCTGGAAGAAAATCGACAGGGCCGAAATTTGAACCTTAATGGACCCCAATTTGAGGCCCATAGACAATCCTGTTTGCAGGAAATGTAGGAATCGACCCAGTTGAAATTCCTCCGTGGGGGCCTTCCTGGCCTCACACCACACAACATATTTTCTCCAAATGCGGTGATAATGTTGTGCAGTCACCTCCTTCCTGGCTTTAACCAGTGTAGGAATGACCTCTTCTGGAATGCCTTTTTCCTTTAGAATTCGGCGTTCAACCGCCATGCCGTCAAACGCAGCCGCGGTAAGTCTTGGAATAGACACGGTCCCTGCTGAATCAGGTCCCGTCTTAGAGGTAGAGGCCACGGATTTTCCGTGAGCATCTCCTGAAGTTCCGGGTACCAAGTTCTTCTTGGCCAATCCGGAGCCACGAGTATCGTTCTTACTCCCCTTTGCCGTATAATTCTCAGTACTTTGGGTATGAGAGGCAGAGGAGGAAACACATACACTGACTGGTACACCCACGGTGTTACCAGAGCGTCCACAGCTATTGCCTGAGGGTCTCTTGACCTGGCGCAATACCTGTCCAGTTTTTTGTTGAGGCGAGACGCCATCATATCCACCTTTGGTTTTTCCCAACGGTTCACAATCATGTGGAAGACTTCTGGATGAAGTCCCCACTCTCCCGGGTGTAGATCGTGTCTGCTGAGGAAGTCTGCTTCCCAGTTGTCTACTCCCGGAATGAACACTGCTGACAGTGCTATCACATGATCTTCCGCCCAGCGAAGGATCCTTGCAGCTTCTGCCATTGCTCTCCTGCTTCTTGTGCCGCCCTGTCTGTTTACGTGGGCGACTGCCGTGATGTTGTCCGACTGGATCAACACCGGCTGACCCTGAAGCAGGGGTTTTGCCAGGCTTAGAGCATTGTAAATCGCTCTTAGCTCCAGTATATTTATATGAAGAGACATCTCCAGGCTTGACCATACTCCCTGGAAGTTTCTTCCCTGTGTGACCGCTCCCCAGCCTCTCAGACTGGCATCCGTGGTCACCAGGACCCAGTCCTGTATGCCGAATCTGCGGCCCTCTAACAGATGAGCACTCTGCAACCACCACAGAAGAGACACCCTTGTCCGTGGCGATAAGGTTATCCGCTGATGCATCTGCAGATGCGATCCGGACCATTTGTCCAGCAGATCCCACTGAAAAGTTCGTGCGTGGAATCTGCCGAATGGAATTGCTTCGTAAGAAGCCACCATCTTTCCCAGGACTCTTGTGCATTGATGCACAGACACTTTTCCTGGTTTTAGGAGGTTCCTGACAAGTTCGGATAACTCCTTGGCTTTCTCCTCCGGAAGAAACACCTTTTTCTGAACCGTGTCCAGAATCATTCCCAGGAACAGCAGACGTGTTGTCGGGGTCAACTGAGATTTTGGAAAATTCAGAATCCACCCGTGTTGTTGCAGCACTACTTGGGTTAGTGCTACTCCGTCCTCCAGCTGTTCTCTGGACCTTGCCCTTATCAGGAGATCGTCCAAGTAAGGGATAATTAATACGCCTCTTCTTCGCAGAAGAATCATCATTTCGGCCATTACCTTGGTAAAGACCCGAGGTGCCGTGGACAATCCAAACGGCAGCGTCTGAAACTGATAATGACAGTTTTGCACCACGAACCTGAGGTACCCTTGATGTGAAGGGCAAATTGGGACATGCAGGTAAGCATCCTTTATGTCCAGGGACACCATAAAGTCCCCTTCTTCCAGATTCGCTATCACTGCTCTGAGTGATTCCATCTTGAACTTGAATTTTTGTATGTACAGGTTCAAAGATTTCAGATTTAGAATAGGTCTTACCGAGCCGTCCGGCTTCGGTACCACAAATAGCGTGGAGTAATACCCCTTTCCCTGTTGTAGGAGGGGTACCTTGACTATCACCTGCTGAGAAAACAGCTTGTGAATGGCTTCCAATACCGTCGCCCTGTCTGAGGGAGACGTTGGCAAAGCAGACTTTAGGAACCGGCGAGGGGGAGACTTCTCGAATTCCAACCTGTAACCCTGAGATACTACCTGCAGGATCCAAGGGTCCACCTGTGAGCAAGCCCACTGTGCGCTGAAATTCCTGAGTCGACCCTCCACCGCTCCTGAGTCCGCTTGTACAGCCCCAGCGTCATGCTGAGGGCTTTGCAGAACCCTGGGAGGGCTTCTGTTCCTGGGCAGGGGCTGCTTGCTGCCCTCTCTTACCCCTTCCTCTGCCCCGGGGCAGATATGACTGTCCTTTTGCCCTCTTGTTCTTATAGGACCGAAAGGACTGCGGCTGAAAAGACGGTGTCTTTTTCTGTTGGGAGGGGGTCTGAGGTAAAAAGGTGGATTTTCCGGCAGTTGCCGTGGCCACCAGATCCGATAGACCTACGCCAAATAATTCTTCCCCTTTATACGGCAATACTTCCATATGTCGTTTGGAATCCGCATCACCTGACCACTGTCGCGTCCATAAACTTCTTCTGGCAGATATGGACATCGCACTTACTCTCGATGCCAGAGTGCAAATATCCCTCTGAGCATCTCGCATATAAAGAAAAGCATCCTTTAATTGCTCTATAGTCAATAAAATACTGTCCCTATCCAGGGTATCAATATTTTCAGTCAGGGAATCCGACCAGACCACCCCAGCACTGCACATCCAGGCTGAGGCGATGGCTGGTCGCAGTATAACACCAGTATGTGTGTATATACTCTTTAGGGTAGTTTCCAGCCTCCTATCAGCTGGATCCTTGAGGGCGGCCGTATCAGGAGACGGTAACGCCACTTGTTTTGATAAGCGTGTGAGCGCCTTATCCACCCTAGGGGGTGTTTCCCAGCGCGCCCTAACCTCTGGCGGGAAAGGGTATAATGCCAATAACTTTTTTGAAATTAGCACTTTTCTATCTGGGTTAACCCACGCTTCATCACATACATCATTCAATTCCTCTGATTCAGGAAAAACTACAGGTAGTTTTTTCACCCCCCACATAATACCCCTTTTTGTGGTACTTGCAGTATCAGAGATATGCAAAGCCTCCTTCATTGCCGTGATCATATAACGTGTGGCTCTACTTGAAAATACGTTTGTTTCTTCACCGTCGACACTAGATTCAGTGTCCGTGTCTGGGTCTGTGTCGACCGACTGAGGTAAAGGGCGTTTTACAGCCCCTGACGGTGTCTGAGACGCCTGGGCAGGTACCAACTGGTTTTCCGGCCGTCTCATGTCGTCAACTGATTTTTGTAATGTGCTGACATTATCACGTAATTCCATAAACAAAGCCATCCATTCCGGTGTCGACTCCCTGGGGGGTGACATCACCATTACCGGCAATTGCTCTGCCTCCACACCAACATCGTCCTCATACATGTCGACACACACGTACCGACACACAGCAGACACACAGGGAATGCTCTTATCGAAGACAGGACCCCACTAGCCCTTTGGGGAGACAGAGGGAGAGTTTGCCAGCACACACCCAAGCGCTATAATATATATGGGAACAACCTTATATAAGTGTTGTATCCTTATAGCAGCTTAATATATAAAATATCGCCATAAAAAGTGCCCCCCCTCTCTGTTTTACCCTGTTTCTGTAGTGCAGTGCAGGGGAGAGTCCTGGGAGCCTTCCTCACAGCGGAGCTGAGAAGGAAAATGGCGCTGTGTGCTGAGGAGAATAAGCCCCGCCCCCTATTCCGGCGGGCTTTTCTCCCGTAGTTTGTAATATCTGGCAGGGGTTAAATACATCCATATAGCCTCAAGGGCTATATGTGATGTATTTTTTTTAGCCATAAAAGGTATTTACATTGCTGCCCAGGGCGCCCCCAGCAGCGCCCTGCACCCTCCGTGACCGTTGGTGAGAAGTGTGTGACAAACAATGGCGCACAGCTGCAGTGCTGTGCGCTACCTTCAAGAAGACTGAAGAGCCTTCTGCCGCCGGTTTCTGGACCTTCAATCTTCAGCATCTGCAAGGGGGGTCGGCGGCGCGGCTCCGGGACGAACCCCAGGGTGAGACCTGTGTTCCGACTCCCTCTGGAGCTAATGGTGTCCAGTAGCCTAAGAAGCCAATCCATCCTGCACGCAGGTGAGTTGAACTTCTCTCCCCTAAGTCCCTCGATGCAGTGAGCCTGTTGCCAGCAGGACTCACTGAAAATAATAAACCTAAAAACTTTTTCTAAGCAGCTCCTTAAGAGAGCCACCTAGATTGCACCCTGCTCGGACGGGCACAAAAACCTAACTGAGGCTTGGAGGAGGGTCATAGGGGGAGGAGCCAGTACACACCACCTGATCCTAAAGCTTTAGTTTTGTGCCCTGTCTCCTGCGGAGCCGCTAATCCCCATGGTCCTGACGGAGTCCCCAGCATCCACTTAGGACGTCAGAGAAATACGTAATACAGTATATCTTTGTGAAAATCCTATATTAAATAACACCTGACGCACCAAGCCCCCTCAGGTTATAGAATATAGGGATAGCAAGTTGAGTGAAAAACACGAGATGGACACCACTCAGCTATCAATGCACACACAAATAGTCACAGTTTGTACAATGCAGAGGTTATTACAGACAATACACCCCATTGTCCAGACTTGTGGAGCCCAGTGTACCCCGCAGCAGAAAGATGAAGGCAGCAGACATCCTGGATGAAAACTTGCCCCAGAGCGCTCTTGACCTCAGACTGGGGTGACGGTTCATCTTTCAGCAGGACAATGATCCTAAGCACACAGCCAAGATATTAAAGGAGTGGCTTCAAGACAACTCTGTGAATGTCCTTGAGTGACCCAGCCAGAGACTAGACTTGAATCCGATTGAACATCTCTGGAGAGATCTGAAAATGGCTGTGCACTGACGCTTCCCATCCAACCTGATGGAACTTGAGAGGTGCTGCAAAGAGGAGTGGGCAAAACTGCCCAAAGATAGGTGTGCCAAACTTGTGGCATCATATTCAAAAAGACTTGAGGTTGTAATTGCTGCCAAAGGTACATAAACAAAGTACTGAGCAAAAGCTGTGAATACTTATGTACATGTGATTTCTTAGTTTTTTATTTTTAATAAACAACCAAAGATTCCTGGTGTTGTGACTGATCAGAGTTGAATGCAGCAATCCTAAAGGGTAATTGGTTATAACCCCTTAAATATAAAAGCAAAAAAAATTATAAAACAATAAGATTGCGCTTCTTCAATCTGATGTAGATTTTAATAAATTTGCAAAAATCTAAAAAAAACAAAACTTTTTTACACGTATGGGGTATTGTGTGTTGAATTTGTAGGGAAAAATTAATTTATTCCATTTTGGAATAAGGCTGTAACATAACAATGTGGAAAAAGTGAAGCACTGTAAATACTTTACGAATGCACTGTAAATATATCAATGGGAAGTGCTTGGGCTAGACTTTTTTAGGGTATAGTTCAGAAGGTCGACAATAAAAAGGTCAACAGTGTCTAGTTCGACCCTAAAATGTTGACATGCACAATGCTGCCATGTGGAAAAGGTCAACACAATAAAAAGGTTGGCACAGAAATGGTCGACATGAGTTTTTCATATTTTTTTGTGTCAAATCACATAAAACACCAGTTAGTGTACCATGCTCCCTCGCAGCTTCAGGCAAGGTTGTTGTTCCCAATCGTAGTCCAAGTGGATGGTAAAGTATGAAAAAGTTAGAAAAATTCAAAAAATGCAAAAAAAAACTTGCGTCGACCATATGTTGTGTTGACCATGTAAACCTGTTGACCTTTTGACCATGGTGTCAACCTATTGACTGTCGACCTTTTGCTTGTTGACCTGTCATCTGGATAACCTTTTTTACTGTATTTGGAAACTGAATGCATGAAGGACAAAAACACAAGCAGCAACACTAAACTTAATGGATTTGCACTGACCCACCTACTTGTAATTTAATCCAGAGATGCGTTCTTTTATAATGGTATAATAGTACACATTTTTGCAGACAATGGGCCAAATGTAATTACGCACGAGTTCGGTGGCTGTGCAGGATGCCGGCCAAATTCAGACTTTTTTTAAAGGGGCAATCACCTACAAGGCAACATTTTGCCTTGTAAGTGATTCCCTATTTAAAAAAAAAACAACGAGTTCGGTCAGTATCCCGCACAGGCATCATTACATACAGTCCTATATCACCGAATGACAATTATTTTCTGGTTTATGAAATGCACCTATTTTTATATCTTGTATTTTGTGCTACACTGCTAACAAACATAGGGGTTGTGTGAAGAAGTGGACCAGTAGAGAAGCTGCCTATATCACCTAATCAGTTCCCAGGTAGCATTTATTAATTGCATTCTGTAAAATGATCGGTACAAGCTATTGGTTTCTTTTGTCAACTTCTCCTCTGGTCCACTTATTCGCTCTCTATGCTGCTTGATACATCAACCCCTTAAGGGGGACTTCAACTGCTTGCGAAACCTTCAACCGGCCAACTCTGAGCCATGACACTTTAGGACAATGGGATCTCGCACAAAAGTGTTCTCTACCCCGTAGAGTAGAGAGCACTGTTGTGCAAAATGGGCATTCAGCGGGCCGGGCGAAGGGTGCGAGTTGGAGTGCCGTTGCCAGCGTTTAAGTGCCGCAGCAATGGCGATTTGCCCCCTTTGCTGGCAACTGAATTTACCCCTATAATGTACAATGCATTTCTTGTTGTGTGAAAATATTTTGATAAATACAACTGAAACCATAAAAACATGTTAGCTATTTCCATTATTTTTCAAGCTAATGTATTTTACATATTGTTACACTTATATATTATTAACCATTGTTTGATTTTTATTATTTAATTCCATTATTTAATTATTTACATTTTTGTGACACAATCAACTTAGCACTGTGAAACACAAATATGTACCAGACTTTGGCAGGGATTATTGCGGAAATATAAGGTTTAGATAAACAGTACACTACTTAAGACAAGCAGAATATAACTTTGTGAATTGGTTTTGTTAACAGAAACTGAAGCAAACCTGAAAACTGTCCAGTGAAGGTTCAAAATACAGTGACTGAGTATCAAGCACAATCTCTGTGAGGAACATTGGCACAGGGTCTTCTTCTACAGGAGCACCGGACAGTGGGGCCGCTACTGCAGCCTATTCAAATAAAGCAAACGTGTCATTTAAAAAGAAAAAAGTTACATAAATAACATAAAAGTGGAAACAGAGAAAACTATTTTGTAATGCTACATTAATTTGTTAGTTGTGTATTGAATTTTTTTATTCTAAATCACTGTGAAGGCCCTTATTTCAGTACTGAGAATAAGTACGACAAGCTGGTCACAGCCCCTGGAGCTCCCAGAAACGACTATGCCTTGGCCACGCCTAGCCACGCCCCTTTGCTCAGCACAGATATAACATTCTAGGGGCACTACAGGGGTGTGTGATAGCCTCCAGAAGCTGAGACCAAAAAAGATAGATCACTAGGAGTTTATGAGTTACTGGCTGTTTGAAAAAATTATATTTTCTGTTTTTAAATGAAGGAAATGGATGTGTGGGGTGTGTGCAGAAAATAGCTTGCTTACAAGTAAGTTTTTTGTCATTTTTGCCACAGTGTTATATAGGTCAGAAATCTTTAAACCAGGAAAGGTATGATAGATTGATTTACTTAATGTTGCATTGTAAAGATATTGCAATGATGTCACTTGTTTCAGAACTGCTTAGCGACTCTTAATTATTTATAATTTCATTTATTTTTGTTATTTTCATCTACATTTTTATATGAGCTACTGTAGTAATACTGATTGGTAAAAGTAGGGTAATAATGGGGGGTTGTGTATGAAATCCCATAGCAGAATCCTGACGGACAGAATCCCGATGGATCGTACTACCCCTAACCCACCACTACTGCAGCCTAACCCTAACCTCCCCCTCCTGCAGCCTAGCCCTAACCATCCTCTCACGCAGCCTAACCCTCCCACAGCCTAACCCTAACCTCCCCCTCCTGCAGCCTATCCCTAACCATCCTCTCACGCAGCCTAACCCTCCCACAGCCTAACCCTAACCTCCCCCTCCTGCAGCCTAGCCCTAACCATCCTCTCACGCAGCCTAACCCTCCCACAGCCTAACCCTAACCTCCCCCTCCTGCAGCCTATCCCTAACCATCCTCTCACGCAGCCTAACCCTCCCACAGCCTAACCCTAACCTCCCCCTCCTGTAGCCTATCCCTAACCATCCTCTCACGCAGCCTAACCCTCCCACAGCCTAACCCTAACCGCCCCCTCCTGCAGCCTAACCCTAACCTCCCCCCTTCCACATTCTAACCCTAACCTCTACCACCCCTCTTGCAGCCTAACACTAACCATCCACTCCCGCAGTCTAACGCCCCCCCCCCCCCCCCATCCCTACAGAAGCCTAACCCTAACCTCCTCCACCCCTGCAGTTTAACCATAATCTTCCTTCTAGTGCGCCTGACACTAATGCCAACCCCAGTACTTGACTCCAGGATCTGTCAGGATTCTGACCATCGGGATCCCGTTGTCGGTCTTCTAAATCCAAATGTCGGGATTTTGACTACATTCCATATTGGGTTAGCAACTTTAAAATCATGACAATTTAAGATTCACATTGTTTTTAGTGAGAGCTGTCATTTGAAGAGATGAAATATAAGTTATATGAATCTTCATTTTAGCTTTTATATATAAATGTTGCTGAAAAATGACCTGGCTGCAGCCCACTGTATTCCTACATAAATTAAAAATGTAACTGTATGCTATAAAGCATTCGGTGCCAATCACATTACAGTGATCTCAATTTGGCAAGGTAAAGCTGTTTAGCATTTAATAGTGTAGCAATCTATGCTTTCGATTTTAATGGAATTAAACTGTTCTCTCTCTTCATGATGTCTTCATTAATATCCCAGACCTGACTGAGTTGCTACAGCTGCAGGAAGATTTGGGCAACTTTCCAAAGAGAATTAAGAAAACTTTTATATAGGTAAGTTTAAATGAAAAAGTCAAGGATAGGATCTGATGAGTCATATTCCATTGCATAAGCAAATGAATGGCCTACCCAACAGATCTGATCACAGCAGCAAATTTGTTAGCAGATGGGCAAAACCAAGGTGGTCATTCCAAGTTGATCGCAGCAGCAATTTTGTTAGCAGTTGGGCAAAACCATGTGCACTGCAGGAGGGGCAGATATAACATGTGCAGAGAGAGTTAGATTTGGGTGGGGCAGAGCCGGCCATAGGCATAGGCAAACTAGGCAATTGCCTAGGGCATTTGATATGCCTAGGGGCATCAGCAGCTTCTACTGATTAAAATGATATGCGGCATGCCTATATTCTGTGTGTAGCATTTCATATGCAGATACAGCCACAGTCTCACACGGTATATAGGCATGCCGCATATCATTTTAATCAGCAGAAGCTGCTTGTGCATCCTAGCTACATAGCAATGCAAATATGATGCATTTTAATAAAGAAAAAAGGTGCCCGACGTTAGCACTGAGGCAAGAGTTATGAGGACACATCTGTATCCAAGCAAAGGCAGAGGTCACAGTGTTAGTGGTTGTGTGAGTGCTGTGTGCATGTGAGTGGGTTGGTTGTGCAGTAGTGTTCAGAATATGTGTAAGGAGCATTATGTGTGTCATGTAAAAATGCATTAATGTGCAACATATGTGTAAAAGGCCACTATGTGTGTCATTATGTGTATAAGGGCATTAATAATGTGCGGCATATGTGTAACAGGGTACTACTGTATGTGTGTCATTATGTGTATAGGGGCACTAATAATGTGCAGCAAATGTGTAGGGGGCACTATGTGTGTCATTATGTGTATGAGGGCATTAATAATGTGCGACATATGTGTAAGGGACATTATGTGTAAAAGGGCATTAATAAAAGTTTTCATAATGTGTAAGATGCATTATGTTTATAAGGACATTAATGATGTGTCTCATATGTGTAAGAGGCATTACTGTGTGGAATTATGTGTATAAATGCATTACTAATGTGTGGCATTGTGTGTAATAAGGTGCTCTGTTATGTGGTGTTGCATTTAGAAAGGGCACTACTGTGTTGTCTACTGTGAATAAAGAGCAATAGGGTGTGGTGTAATTTAAATAAGGAGCAATTCAGTGTGATGTAATGTGAATAAGGGACTCTACTGCGAGGAGTAACGTTTATAAGGTAAAGTGATACTACTGTGGGATGTAATGTGAATTATGGACACTATCGCATGATCAAATGTGAATAAAGTTGCAGTACTGTGTGGCGTAATTTGAATTGGGGATACTATTGTGTGGCCATGCCCCTTGCCAGCAAAAACACACCCCTTTTTGGGCTGTGCGACAAATGTGCGAACTGTTCCTATTTAAAATATAAGGGGTACAAACACCAAAATAAGGACTGTTATGGGTGAGGGGTGATGGTGCTGGGAAAGAGGTGCAAGGTCAGAGGCGGAACCAGCGGTGGTGCTAGAGGGCACCAGCCAAAATCTTGCCTAGGGCATCACATAGGTTAGGGCCGGCTCTGGGGTGGGGTGTGTTCAAACTGGAATATAGATTGCAGTGTAAGAATAAAGCAGCCAGTATTTACCCTGCATAGAAACAAAATAACCCACCAAAATGTAACTCTCTCTGCAAATGTTATATCTGCTCCCCCTGCAGTGCACATGGTTTTGCTCAATTGCTAACAAACTTGCTGCTGCGATCAACTCTGAATTACCCCCCATGTGCACTGCAGGGGCTGGGGCAGTTATAACGTGCAGAGAGTCAGATTTGGGTAGGTTATATTGTTTCTGTGCAGGGTAAATACTGGCTGCTGAAAAGTTCATATATAAAACTTTCAGGGATTTCATATGGAAGTCTTAACTTCCTCGGATTGGTCTATTAAAGTGGCAACAATCTCAAGCTATCATAATTAAGAATCAGGAAAATAGGGAACCGTACATGTATTTATAGGACCTAATTACAGAAAACATATAGAGAGGTAAATGTAAAGTCTACAAATTGCAAGCAACAGTGACATTTTGATTATTAAACCAGATTGGTTTAAATCTATCGGCTAAATCGTCAAAATCTTGTCTGCAACTCGCTGGATAAGGAGATTTATGGTAGATTTACCATGGTTAAATCTCTTTCTGCGAGGTACACTGGGTTCCTGAGTACACAGTAGAATACACTTAACGGTAAATACTGTGCAGCACTATATATGAGACCCTGGCGCACCTAGTCCTAGGGTACAGAATACAGTGATAGATACAGCTGGGATACACTAAAAGTGAAATCCACACGGCAGATACAGGCACACACAGTCACAGTGACAATGCAGATAATTATTTTAGTCAGACAATAAAACTGCACTGGATTAGTAAATATATATATATATATATAACAAATCGCGGTCCGAGACCGGATGTACAGTATATATCATAATACTCGTACAATATATTCTGGTAGAGGTACACATGTTCTTAACTAACGCAGTCTTAAAATGACATGTAGAATACTTAAGTGTCTGTAGAATCACAGCGCTGATAAATCAGGCGGATTTACAGAGGAGACCTTGCCCTGCAGTCCCGGAGACCTGTCGCAGCTACTGTGAGAAGATGGCGCCCAGCGTCTCAGTCAGGGAGTGAGGGAGAGGGTAAGGCAGCTCCAGGGCGGGAACACCAGCAGTAGATGGCGCCTGGAGCTTGGGGAGGGGCTACAGGTCAAGTGCCTTTTTCCCTATGCTGGTCCTCGTCACCGGGTACTATGGAGCCTTATTAAAGTGGATATTTTACTATCCGACCTGTGCTCCCATGCCCTGGTGGATATAGTGGGGTCCCTGCTCTGTCACAGTGTACACGCCAGCGTCACGGTTCGTCTCCTTAAACCGCGTCCGGAATGCGATTTAATGGCGGGTCCCGCCTGGGGGACCCTCTTACCTCCTCCCTTAGTAGCAGCCACGCGATCCACCTAGGCACACCACCACGCGGTGGTGTACCTAGGAACCGGAGCATCTCCGCCGCAAGTACCCGGGAACAGAGCCAGCGGGAGTATACGACGCCGCTGGGGAGGTGATGGAGCCACAGCACAGTATGTCACACTGACATATGAAGTGCTGCAGCCCTTGAAGTCTTCAAAAAAGCTTTTTCAGGGCTGCTTAGCGCAGCCTCCCTGTTAAGTGAACTGCTTCATGCAGGAACCAACTCTAAAAACTGAGCTCACAGTTCCTGGAGGCGGGGTTATAGAGGAGGCCCCGCAATGCATCCTGGGACAGTCTAAAGCTTTAGCCTGTTGGTGCCTCTGAATCAAGATCCATCTCTATAACCCAATGTATTCCCTGTGGAACACAAAAATAAGAATTTACTTACCGATAATTCTATTTCTCATAGTCCGTAGTGGATGCTGGGGACTCCGTAAGGACCATGGGGAATAGCGGCTCCGCAGGAGACTGGGCACATCTAAAGAAAGCTTTAGGACTATCTGGTGTGCACTGGCTCCTCCCCCTATGACCCTCCTCCAAGCCTCAGTTAGGATACTGTGCCCGGACGAGCGTACACAATAAGGAAGGATTTTGAATCCCGGGTAAGACTCATACCAGCCACACCAATCACACCGTATAACCTGTGATCTGAACCCAGTTAACAGCATGATAACAGAGGAGCCTCTGAAAGATGGCTCACAACAATAATAACCCGATTTTTGTAACAATAACTATGTACAAGTATTGCAGACAATCCGCACTTGGGATGGGCGCCCAGCATCCACTACGGACTATGAGAAATAGAATTATCGGTAAGTAAATTCTTATTTTCTCTAACGTCCTAAGTGGATGCTGGGGACTCCGTAAGGACCATGGGGATTATACCAAAGCTCCCAAACGGGCGGGAGAGTGCGGATGACTCTGCAGCACCAAATGAGAGAACTCCAGGTCCTCCTCAGCCAGGATATCAATTTTGTAGAATTTTACAAACGTATTTGCTCCTGACCAAGTAGCTGCTCGGCAAAGTTGTAAAGCCGAGACCCCTCGGGCAGCCGCCCAAGATGAGCCCACCTTCCTTGTGGAGTGGGCATTTACAGATTTTTGGCTGTGGCAGGCCTGCCACAGAATGTGCAAGCTGAATTGTACTACAAATCCAACGAGCAATAGTCTGCTTAGAAGCAGGAGCACCCAGCTTGTTGGGTGCACACAGGATAAACAGCGAGTCAGATTTCCTGACTCCAGCCGTCCTGGAAACATATATTTTCAGGGCACTGACAACGTCTAGCAACTTGGAGGCCTCCAAGTCCCTAGTAGCCGCAGGCACCACCAATAGGTTGGTTCAGGTGAGACGCTGAAACCACCTTGGGGAGAAACTGAGGACGAGTCCTCAATTCCGCCCTGTCCGAATGGAAAATCAGATAAGGGCTTTTTCAGGATAAAGCCGCCAATTCTGACACGCGCCTGGCCCAGGCCAGGGCCAACAGCATGACCACTTTCCATGTGAGATATTTTAACTCCACAGATTTAAGTGGTTCAAACCAATGTGACTTTTGGAACCCAAAACTACATTGAGATCCCAAAGTGCCACTGGAGGCACAAAAGGAGGCTGTATATGCAGTACCCCTTTTACAAACGTCTGAACTTCAGGGACTGAAGCTAGTTCTTTTTGGAAGAAAATTGACAGGGCCGAAATTTGAACCTTAATGGACCCCAATTTCAGGCCCATAGACACTCCTGTTTGCAGGAAATGTAGGAATCGACCCAGTTGAATTTCCTCCGTCGGGCCTTACTGGCCTCGCACCACGCAACATATTTTCGCCAATTGCGGTGATAATGTTTTTGCGGTTACATCCTTCCTGGCTTTGATCAGGATAGGGATGACTTCATCCGGAATGCCTTTTTTCCTTCAGGATCCGGCGTTCAACCGCCATGCCGTCAAACGCAGCCGCGGTAAGTCTTGGAACAGACAGGGTCCTTGCTGGAGCAGGTCCCTTCTTAGAGGTAGAGGCCACGGATCCTCCGTGAGCATCTCTTGAAGTTCGGTTACCAAGTCCTTCTTGGCCAATCCGGAACCACGAATATAGTGCTTACTCCTCTCCATCTTATCAATCTCAGTACCTTGGGTATGAGAGGCAGAGGAGGGAACACATACCCTGACTGGTACATCCACGGTGTTACCAGAGCGTCTACAGCTTATTGCCTGAGGGTCCCTGGACCTGGCGCAATACCTGTCGAGTTTTTAATCATGTGGAAGACTTCTGGGTGAAGTCCCCACTCTCCCGGGTGGAGGTCGTGCTGAGGAAGTCTGCTTCCCAGTTGTCCACTCCCGGAATGAATACTGCTGACAGTGCTATCACATGATTTTCCGCCCAGCGAAGAATCCTTGCAGCTTCTGCCATTGCCCTCCTGCTTCTTGTGCCACCCTGTCTGTTTACGTGGGTGACTGCCGTGATGTTGTCCGACTGGATCAACACCGGCTGACCTTGAAGCAGAGGTCTTGCTAAGCTTAGAGCATTGTAAATGTCCCTTAGCTTCAGGATATTTATGTGAAGTGATGTCTCCAGGCTTGACCATAAGCCCTGGATTCTCCTTCCCTGTGTGACTGCTCCCCAGCCTCGCAGGCTGGCATCCGTGGTCACCAGGACCCAGTCCTGAATGCCTAATCTGCGGCCCTCTAGAAGATGAGCACTCTGCAACCACCACAGGAGGGACACCCTTGTCCTTGGTGACAGGGTTATGCGCTGATGCATCTGAAGATGCGATCCGGACCATTTGTCCAGCAGGTCCCACTGGAAAGTTCTTGCGTGGAATCTGCCGAATGGGATTGCTTCGTAGGAAGCCACCATTTTACCCAGAACCCTTGTGCATTGATGCACTGAGACTTGGCTCGGTTTTAGGAGGTTCCTGACTAGCTCGGATAACTCCCTGGCTTTCTCCTCCGGGAGAAACACCTTTTTCTGGACTGTGTCCAGGATCATCCCTAGGAACAGAAGACACGTCGTCGGAACCAGGTGCGATTTTGGAATATTGAGAATCCAATCGTGCTGCCGCAACACTACCTGAGATAGTGCTACACCGACCTCCAACTGTTCCCTGGATCTTACCCTTATCAGGGAATTGTCCAAGGAAGGGATAACTAAAATTCACTTCCTTCGAAGGAATATCATCATTTCGGCCATTACCTTGGTAAAGACCCGGGGTGCCGTGTACCATCCATACGGCAGCGTCTGAACTGATAGTGACAGTTCTGTACCATAAACCTGAGGTACCCTTGGTGAGAAGGGTAAATTTTGACATGAAGGTAAGCATCCTTGATGTCCCGAGACATCATGTAGTCCCCTTCTTCCAGGTTCGCAATCACTGCTCTGAGTGACTCAATCTTGAATTTGAACCTCTGTACGTAAGTGTTCAAAGATTTTAGATTTAGAATCGGTCTCACCGAGCCGTCCGGCTTCGGTACCACAACAGTGTGGAATAATACCCCGTTCCCTGTTGCAGGAGGGGTATCTTGATTATCACCTGCTGGGAATACAGCTTGTGAATGGCTTCCAAAACTGTCTCCCTGTCAGAAGGAGACATCGGTAAAGCCGACTTTAGGAAACGGCGAGGGGGAGACGTCTCGAATTCTAATTTGTACCCCTGAGATATCACCTGAAGGATCCAGGGGTCTACTTGCGAGTGAGCCCACTGCGCGCTGAAATTCATTGAGACGGGCCCCCCACCGTGCCTGATTCTGCTTGTAAAGCCCCAGCGTATACTGAGGGCTTGGCAGAGGCGGGAGAGGGTTTCTGTTCCTGGGAACTGGCTGATTTCTGCAGCCTTTTTCCTCTCCCTCTGTCACGGG
The DNA here is from genome assembly GCF_028390025.1 of Pseudophryne corroboree. Taxonomy (NCBI): domain Eukaryota; kingdom Metazoa; phylum Chordata; class Amphibia; order Anura; family Myobatrachidae; genus Pseudophryne; species Pseudophryne corroboree. Next base: position 820,937,474 of record NC_086444.1, read on the forward strand.
GCAGAAATGAGGAACCTTTTGCCCGCTTGTCCACGAAAAGACTGCGCCTGATAATACGGCGTCTTCTCATGTTGAGAGGCGACCTGGGGTACAAACGTGGAATTCCCAGCTGTTGCCGTGGCCACCAGGTCTGAAAGAACGACCCTAAATAACTCCTCCCTTAATAAAGCAATACTTCCAAATGCCGTTTGGAATACGCATCACCTGACCACTGACGTGTCCATAACCCTCTACTGGTAGAAATGGACAACGCGCTTAGACTTGATGCCAGTCGGCAAATATTCCGCTGTGCATCACGCATATATAAAAATGCATCTTTTAAATGCTCTATAGGCAAAAATATACTGTCCCTATCTAGGGTATCAATATTTTCAGTCAGGGAATCCGACCACGCCAACCCAGCACTGCACATCCAGGCTGAGGCGATTGCTGGTCGCAGTATAACACCAGTATGTGTGTAAATACCTTTTAGGATACCCTCCTGCTTTCTATCAGCAGGATCCTTAAGGGGGGCCATCTCAGGCGAAGGTAGAGCCCTTACAAGCGTGTGAGCGCTTTATCCCCCCTAGGGGGTGTTTCCCAACGCACCCTAACCTCTGGCGGGAAAGGATATAATGCCAATAACATTTTAGAAATTATCCGTTGTTATCGGGGGAAACCCACGCATCATCACACACCTCATTTAATTTCTCAGATTCAGGAAAACTACAGGTAGTTTTTCCTCACCGAACATAATACCCCTTTTTTTGGTGGTACTCGTATTATCAGAAATGTGTAAAACATTTTTCATTGCCTCAATCATGTAACGTGTGGCCCTACTGGAAGTGACATTCGTCTCTTCACCGTCGACACTGGAGTCAGTATCCGTGTCGGCGTCTATATCTGCCATCTGAGGTAACGGGCGCTTTAGAGCCCCTGACGGCCTATGAGACGTCTGGACAGGCACAAGCTGAAAAGCCGGCTGTCTCATGTCAACCACTGTCTTTTATACAGAGCTGACACTGTCACGTAATTCCTTCCAACAGTTCATCCACTCAGGTGTCGACCCCCTAGGGGGTGACATCACTATTACAGGCAATCTGCTCCGTCTCCACATCATTTTTCTCCTCATACATGTCGACACAAAAGTACCGACATACAGCACACACACAGGGAATGCTCTGATAGAGGACAGGACCCCACTAGCCCTTTGGGGAGACAGAGGGAGAGTTTGCCAGCACACACCAGAGCGCTATATATATACAGGGATAACCTTATATAAGTGTTTTTCCCCTTATAGCTGCTGTATAGTTAATACTGCGCCCAATTAGTGCCCCCCTCTCTTTTTTTAACCCTTTCTGTAGTGTAGTGACTGCAGGGGAGAGACAGGGAGCTTCCCTCCAACGGAGCTGTGAGGGAAAATGGCGCCAGTGTGCTGAGGAGATAGGCTCCGCCCCTTTTTCGCGGACTTTTCTCCTGCTTTTTTATGGATTCTGGCAGGGGTTAAATGCATCCATATAGCCCAGGAGCTATATGTGATGCATTTTTTTTGCCATCCAAGGTGTTTTTATTGCGTCTCAGGGCGCCCCCCCCCCAGCGCCCTGCACCCTCAGTGACCGAAGTGTGAAGTGTGCTGAGAGCAATGGCGCACAGCTGCAGTGCTGTGCGCTACCTTGTTGAAGACAGGACGTCTTCTGCCGCCGATTTTCCGGACCTCTTCTGCCTTCTGGCTCTGTAAGGGGGCCGGCGGCGCGGCTCTGGGACCCATCCAAGCTGGGCCTGTGATCGTCCCTCTGGAGCTAATGTCCAGTAGCCTAAGAAGCCCAATCCACTCTGCACGCAGGTGAGTTCGCTTCTTCTCCCCTTAGTCCCTCGATGCAGTGAGCCTGTTGCCAGCAGGTCTCACTGAAAATAAAAAACCTAATCTAAAACTTTCACTAAGAAGCTCAGGAGAGCCCCTAGTGTGCACCCTTCTCGTTCGGGCACAGAGATCTAACTGAGGCTTGGAGGAGGGTCATAGGGGGAGGAGCCAGTGCACACCAGATAGTCCTAAAGCTTTCTTTAGATGTGCCCAGTCTCCTGCGGAGCCGCTATTCCCCATGGTCCTTACGGAGTCCCCAGCATCCACTTAGGACGTTAGAGAAATTACATTTACCCTTATACAGCACTTCTTGTCCACATATCCTGAGCAAGAACTAGCGGGTCTATATAGTCCATATCAGTAGAAAATATAGTGCATATCGCACCATGGGGGATAATTCCAAGTTGATCGCAGCAGGAATTTTGTTAGCAGTTGGGCAAAACCATGTGTACTGCAGGGGAGGCAGATATAACATGTGCAGAAAGAGTTAGATTTGGATGGGTTATTTTGTTTCTGTGCAATGTAAATACTGGCTGCTTTATTTTTACACTGCAAATTAGATTGCAGATTGAACACACCCAAATCTAACTCTCTCTGCACATGTTAAATCTGCCTCCCCTGCAGTGCACATGGTTTTGCCCGACTGCTAACAGAATTCCTGCTGCGATCAATTTGGAATTACCCCCCATGTGTATACAGCTTGTGATGCCGATGCGCGATCGGCATCGCAAGGAAAAATAGACTGTGCAGGCAGGACAATATTGACTATATCAGAGGTTCATGCCTCCGTCCACAATATAGTCAATATCGGCCGTTAGCCTGCTTCTCACCGTGTGTATGCGGTTATAGAGCTGTGCCATTCACAAAAATATATATTTTGGGGGAAATTTGATAGCTGGACTGCCTTATTTAGAAATAGGTGTAGAGAGTGCGTTTGAAGCTTTAGGAGGGGATGTAATAGGGGGTTGGTAATGCGGCCGCTGGTCACCATACCAACGTCGGGAACCCGGAATTGTGATGCCACGAGTGGGAATAGTTCCTGTTAGTCATCATGCCGACTGCAGGGATTGTGAGGGGGCGGGATGTAGGTGCCAGTAATGTGACCGGCGGTCTTCTGACCACCGGTCACATAATTACATCCCGTAATAGGGTGTGAGACTTAGAAAGTGGGAGATTTGAGGAGATTTTTCCTGTCTTTTTTTTTTTAAAGTGGCAATCATTTACATGGCAAAAGCAGGTTGATTTTACATTCCCCCTTTGGTGAGAGAAGGGTAGTCTGTTTGTGGATGGATAGCAACATCGAAGGAGGTCAGGGAATTCAGGAGGGTGGGAAGACGATAAGACTAGTCCTAATAATGTTACGTTTAATATGTATATGAATTAAAAAAAGAATGTTCAAACCATAAGGTTGAACTTTTTCCAAAGTAATATTTTTAACTGACTTTACCTTTTTGCCTTTTGCGTCTTGCTTTACTTCAGTATTCCAAGCTTGTATTACTGCATCAGAAGGTGTAGATTTCATCTTTTCCACCAGGTAGTTCAACAAAGATGAAACTGAGTTCACTGCCAGTATATGCATGGTGTTCACTATCAAGTAATCAGCTAATCGAATAAAGCTTGTAAAAGAAAACAGGATTTTTTTCACTTTTTATGACGCTCAAAACGATCCTGAAATCAACAACTACAGTATGCTAATTATTTTTGTAAAAGTACATTTTTTACTTTTCTTATCCTTTCAACTCTTACTTTATTACCCTTATCCTATTTAGTTGTGGTCTTATAATGGTCACATGAATGTCAATATCTTTTGCATTATCACTGCAGTAGGACCAGCCCATAAGTCCAATAGTGAAGACAACTATAACATATTTCAAAGAAACGCAAACCAATATGACGTTTTACTAATTTTCTCCCACACACTCATTCATATATTTTAGCTGCCCAAACCCTCCACATACCTTGCCATAAAATCTCTTAAAACACACAAACATGACACATAACATGATCACTTTACAGGCTATCCAATTAGATCGCCCGTAAGAAAAAACAATTCTCATTAAAACACACAGTAAAACCTGTGTGTTTTCGGAGGCCACAGCCCCGTTTTCACATGAAAATGGGGCTGCTTTCAGGATTTGGTTTCGCCTGCCGGAGGCAGATGAAACAAATTCCCTGATAAGCCTCGTCTCGCGCCAGCTTATTGGGGCTAATTGGCTAGCCCTCAGCGAGACAATTAGCAGCAGTAATTTACAGCGGCTAATTGGATACTGCGCGATGTCTGTGCCATACTGTAAAATATAAATGATGCTTAAATCAGCATTATTTTAGGAACAAAAACCATTTTACATTTAACAAAAGGGGGTGGCACTAAGGTGTTTATAGGCAGGAATTCAGAAGTATCCTTATTTTGTCTTTTCCGTGTACAATAACTCATCAAGCAATCTAAAACTTAATTTTTGCATTACTACATGGCAATATTGGCAATTTGGGTGTGGTATAAAAGATAGACAGTGTCTAGTTAGACAGTCAATAGATAGACACCATATGTTAGACAGACATTAGGTCGACAGGGTCAAAAGGTCGACAGGGTCAAAAGGTCGACATGGAAAAGGTAGACAGTACAAAAGGTCGACAGGGTCAAAAGGTCGACATGAAAATAGTCGACATAAAAAAGGTAGACACCATGTTTTTTGCATTTTTGTGGTTTGTGTGGATAGTTTTGTCATCTGGGACCCCCAATTGTAGAAAGGTAAACCCTCACGGGGCTCGCTTCGCTCGCCACGCTTCGGGCTCGCTGCGCTCACCACAAGGTTTATAACCAACTCTATGCCGACATGGATAGAGAAGGTATGAAATGTCCAAAAACATGTTAAATTTAAAAAAAAAGTCTATCTTTTTTATGTCGACCATTTTCATGTCGACCTTTTGACCATGTCAACCTTTTGACCCTGTCGACCTTTTGACCCTGTCGACCTTTTGACCATGTCAACCTTTTGACCCTGTCGACCTTTTGTACTGTCTACCTTTTTCATGGCAACCTTTTGGCCCTGTCGACCTTTTGACCCTGTCGACCTAATGTCTGTCTAACATATGGTGTCTATCTATTGACTGTCTAACTCAGGCATTCCCAACCGCGGTCCTCAAGGCACACCAACAGTGCAGGTTTTCGTGATATCCAGGCTGCAGCACAGATGGTTAAATCAAAATAACTGAGCTACTAATTAAGTCACCTGTGCTGCAGCCTGGATATCACTAAAACCTGCACTGTTAGTGTGCCTCGAGGACCGTGGTTGGGAATGCCTGGTCTAACTAGACACTGTCTATCTATCAACCGGATACCGGCAATTCTGTGCCCACATTTTTACTGTTTGCACCTTTTAGGGGAAATTTAATAGCCTGCGAGAAGCAGGAAGTGCAAGTTCTTCCATTTTTATTTTTAAAGCAGCAATCATTTACATGGCAAAACCAGGTTAGTTTTACTGTGTAAATGATTGCCGCTTTAAAAAACAAACAAAAAATAGAACAGGAGACCTTGCATAAAGTGTCGCACTTCCTGCTTCTCACAGGCTATTACATTCCCCCCCTTTATCTCCACTCATACTCCTACTGCTTAACAGTCTGCCTTTCATTTACTGCAATACACTGAAAAAATACTAAAGTCTCCAGAGATCTTCAAGCTAGCAAAATGTCTCTGTTTACCAGCTGCTTGAGGCAGAATAGACCATTACCTTCTTATCTACAAGCTTTTTTAATTCATGGAACATTGTCCCACAGATGTTCTTGTGCAATATAATTATTTGTGTTCTACATAGTGTGGCAGGGACAGTATGATTCCACATGAGGTTAATGTGGAACGGCAAGCTTTTGCAGGATTGGCACAGCAGCAACAGTTCTGATGGAATCCAGTTCGGGTTTTAGCTGAGTCTGTGGTAAGCCACAGCTGGGCTAATCACTTCACCTTGTCTGCTGACTTTAAAAATGTGTTTTGTTCAGACGGTCATTGCTCCTGATGCCAGCAAGTGGCCAGGAGATAGCTTGGGGGGTCTGGAGTTACGTTGGGAGCCAGTTGGAATATGTACTGTTTTACTGCTGTTTTAAGAAGTGCCTGTAAACCTGACCTACAAAACCTGTATGTGAAGCTGTATCCCGCCTGAGGTGGAAATAAAGTGTGTTGGATTATACTCCGTCTATGTGATTACAATGTCACAATAGGACATGTTATTTACTTCTAACTCAGGAGATCCTTTCTGTCATATATTTTGGAACCCTATGTGATCAAGTAATTTCTGTTCGATGTATGGTAGCTCTACTTTCTATGATTCTGTATAATATACAGATCATAAATTTTAAACAAAACAGATTTTAAAACAAACAGGTGAGTATAAAGTGGTCCGTAAAATATATTACTAGATGATTTCTGCACCAATGATTAGTCACAGCAAACATTAATTCAAAGAGAGTGAATTGTTAATTGGTGTTGAAATGGCCGTTAGTTTCTTTTCATTCTATCACACATGCTCTGCCAGTAGATAGGTGGAGAACAACAGATGTTAAATAAAATAGCTTATTGCTATTAATGTAAGAATGCGTATACTGACCACGTGAGCCGTCTGCAGTGTGACCTCTTGTTGGCCTGTTCTGTGTAAGTCATTTTATCAGCGGATTCTCCAAAAAAATTTCCATCAAAATGAGATAGAATCAGCACATCAGATACTGTAGGTCCTGGTTTCATATTTATTAGGTCTTAAAGAATACAAAATATAGAAACTAGTTTTAACATACACTAGAGCATACAGAACATAGTACTGTACATACTAAGAAGTATGATGGAATGAATGTGTGACTGTACTGTGTACATTTATTGTTTTATCTATACATTCATTGTTTTATCTATGTCATTATGTCCAGAGCTGGATTAAGGGTGGTATCCTATTAGGTGCGGTGATTTACCGCACGGTAATAACTGGTTTTTTAGCTCGATAACGCTATCAGGCTATCCAATTCCAGCCTGCATTTTACCATGCAGTAAATCACCTGTTATCGGCCGACAACACATGAGATCCATGATAACATCGCGGACCTATGTGTTTCCGTCCGATTACGGGACTCCTGAGGCAGGTTATCGTGGATTATGCTTTGCGTGCCTCAGCATAATCCCCAATAACTGCCAGTTTATTAGGCTAATAGGATATCCCTGGGGAATCCTTTAACTGCAGTAACTCATTGCAGCTAATAGGATACCACCCTAATTGTAGACCAAGGCCACCCTCTCTCTGCTGCCCCACTACAGGCATATACTAAAGTGCAAACATGGCTGCAGTGACGACTGCCGCATTGTACTGATAATCTATATCTGTTTCTTCTGGTGGCTAGTCGCTTCCCCGGGAGCTGCTAGCTATTACATTATGGCAATATAGATTACAGTTTATACTGGCCTTAAGGCTTATTAAACAAGCCCTATCTCCAGTGAAATAGTTGTATTTACAAAGTTGTGTCACTAGAGTTGGTGTCACCCAATGCGGAAGAAGCGCGTGCGTGCATGATGTTTTGGGGGCATGACAATGTGTCATGCCCCGTTCTCATCACACTGGGGGCTTGTTCAGCTCTCCTGGAACTGGGCATCTGGGAGCTTGTTCAGCTCTCCTGGAACTGGGCAGCCTCCAGTCTCTTCTGGAATAGTGAGGCACGTTACTCCCCGTATGATGCCACTGGTTTAGGTCTAGATCCCTAAATTTGACCAATAGTAACAAGGGATTTCTCCAGTAAAAGGAAACACGTTACATTTCTTCTGTGGGAGCACAAAGGTATCTCTGTCGCCATCTCAGGATGATAATATTGAGGGTCAGTACAGAGAAAATGCTTTATTTATATAGCTTTTTTCCCATGTCAAATTTTATTAAAATAATTTACATTTTCCCATTTTTTCTACCAAGTTTATTGTTTTTTTTTTTCTCTAATGCTATTTATTTATTTTTTCGTTGAGACTACAACTGGATGAGCAAATCTGGGCTTCCAGTGCAGCGTACATGTGTTATCTGGAAATACCACATTGCATTAGTGCACCGGAGAAGTGGCCTCTTCTTTCCATTGCAAGCTGAAGTCACCAGTAAGCTGATCATCACTCAGTTGCCCTTGTCATCTTTTCTTGTCAAATTGTGATGACAGGCAGCGGACATTGGGGTCTATTCAGAGGTGGATGCTGTTTTGCAGGAATCGCAGGCAGATGATTTTCGGCCATCTGCACATGCGCCGTGATTGCATTGCACGTACGCAGGCTTTCATTATGCGATCGCATCCCAGAAGGAAGTGATTGACAGGATGCAGGCGGTCAGGATCTGCGTTGTGGCGTTTGGGTGGTGTGGCGCGGGATAGGAAACATGGTGGCAGTGCGCCTGTATACGCAGCTTGGCTACATATACAGGTGTCTACCTCTATATATAGGTTTGTGTGATGCGATCACATCTGAATTTCGAACGCATGGCTGGGTGAAACTACACAAGCTGGGCAGCCTTGCCCTGTGCTGGGCGCCCCCATCATGCAATTTTACCGTAGCAGTTTTTGCTAAAATAGCAAAAACTGCTACAACTTTATGTTGCATTAAAAGTTGTTTTCTATTGCCCACCATGTGTGCCCCAGGCCAGTGTTAGAATACAGCAACATCAGTTGGCAGGGGCTGACTGGGCACGGGGGCAGGGTGCCATCTGCCCCCTGGGCGAGTGCAATTTAGGTGTTCCAGGGCCACATGACTGCAGATTCCCTGAGAAAAACTGGGCCGCTTGTTTGAGTCTGCCCTCCAGGCTGAAAGTTGCCAGCCAGCCCCTGTCCGTTGGCTGAGAAAAAGCATTTCAGTAATAAAGCCAACACAAGCAGGAATGAATCGCAGTGGGTCCAATGAGAACTAGGACAATTACAATTAAGAAATTAAAAGTTACACTAGTTTCTTTGGTGTTTTGTTTTTGTTGTTGTCAGTTTTTAGAAGGGTTATTGGTATGTCACTTATGGGGATAGGGCGGTGACTATTATTGGTCCACCAAAATAGATAGAAAGAAGCAAGAAAGATACTGAGTAAGAGAGAAAAACCCACGCAAAACAAACCACGGGTAAAAACAATTACATTGGGTGCGACTGGGTGAGAACTATAAAGGACTATTAACAATGGCAATATACAACTATTCACAATATTATCTATAAAAACACATGAAAGTCACAACTACAGAGTACTTGTTATTATTACTTACCTGGGTTTTCTGAATCATCCATGTAGTCATCTGGTGTAAAGTCAGCTTCCAACAAAGCTGTTCGAGTAGCACTCCTGACAACTTCCTTAGCTAAATCACGGAACTCAGATAAACGGTTTGCAACCTGAGACATATAACATTAAAACAGTTTTATAAGAAATTGGATTTGAAAAGCTGGACAGAAAAGAGAAGTATTATCTATGTCAAGAGTTAAAGATGGATAGAGAATAGAATACTATAATTTCTGTTCTATTCAAGAGGACAGTCAAGTGAAGACAAGCAAGAAATACGTTCATTAGTGTTTTATGTACCCATCACTAGTGGTATAGCACAATGTGTTATTAGTGTGTCCGGCTCTGTTATGTACAAAGCAAATGCTGAGAAGAAGCAACATTAGGGAGAAAAGTTAAGAAATATAAGGACCTGATTTAGTAAGGATTGCAAGTTCTGCTAAGTAGAACAATCGCAGAACATCGCAGAACAAGGCCGCCCAGCATTCTAACCGCCACCCTCTACCCCTTGACCACGCTGAAATTGCGGTTGCACCACAATTTCAGCGTGATTGCAAAAAGTAAGGAAGCCTCCTGCCGACGTAGCCTGGCTGCAATCGCAGGAGGCCCGTCGCCATATTTTTGATTAGGGCGGCTGCGTGTGATGTCAAATAACCGCCCCGATCACGGCCATGCCACACCCTGTTTGCACCACCACACCTCCGTTGCCCAGTCTCTGCCCCCACAATGCTCCGTCTTGGAAATGTTGGCGCATGTGCAGGACAGCCCCTGTGCATTCGCCCGCGGGGCGATCGTAAAAATTCCGCTATTTGCGATCCAACCTGAATTAGCCCCTAAGTTTCAGATGTCAAAAGGAGACTGACTGTCACCAGAGGCGGATTTAGACCTCATGGGGCCTTAAGCAAGACACCAATTTGGGGCCCCATTTACTTAAACAATCCATAGCACTGTATTATAAGCGATGAGGGAACTGCTAATAGGGGATGGGGGACCTACTACAATCAGTAAGGGGGAGGTGCTGATATATAATGGATGTAATAATAAGTATTAAAGCTTATAATATGCATTAGTACATCTATTAGTGTGACTGCATTGTATATCAGTGTCTCCACCCCCCCCCCACCCCCCCCTCACTGATTGTAGAAGCCTAGCAGGCCCCTCATCCCTTATAATACTCATAATTACACCCTCATAATTACACCACCTATAACGTATCAGTGCCACCCTGACCTCCCCCCCATGTGTCTGTGTCAGGGGACTAGAGGGGGAGTCAAATAGACACGGCTCCACCTGGCCCATACTCAGGTTTATGCCAAGTGACCGCTCCCACATGTTGTACGTGCATGCACTTCTGCTTGCATTCTTTTCTTCCAACTGCTGACTCTGAGAGCACACTACAGCTGAAAGTTTGACAAGAGAGTCAACCGGCCTCCAGGCAACCCCAATAGACCAGCAGCATACTGGGGCAGTGAATGCAGAGGGGTTTGCTGTGACAGCCTCAACAAGTAGTGCCCCTAGACATGTGCCTCAAATAAGGCAGTAATCCTGTTCCTTGGTGGCTTGGCCATAACAAAGGGTGTACAACTGTTGGCTACATGCTAAAGTAGACAGTATTTACCCCGCACAAAAACAACGTAACCCACCCAAATCTAAATCTCTCTGCACATATTACATCTTCCCTACCTGCAGTGCAACATGATTTTGCCAGGTTGTGTGCCTTTTTGCTTTTCTTTTTTGCTGAATCAGGCCCAAAGAGCGCTTTAGCTCATGTAATGCTATCTGGATGGGTAGCGTGGTCTTTCTGAACATGCTTGGTTCTCTTTTACTAGTGACATCAAAGGCCTATTTATACAGCCTGTACAACAGTAACATTTAAGATAAAATGGTGATATTTTCTAACTAGCTACCAAGATAAAATTACCAAAGCACACCAATCCAGATTATTAATGTGTCACCATGACAGTACAGCTTCATCATGCATATTTGATTACCTAATCTTGATTAATAGAAGTAAAATTTCAGAATACCTTAAGCCGGCATTTACTATGCAATTCCTATAATCAATGAATGAGACATTTTTAAATGGTATACTATACCTCTTCCAGCTGTTTAAATTGATTGTCTATGAATTCTTTCAAAGAGTAGGTGTAGCCTTTCTCAATGCGGCACAGGCCCATGTCACTGATTCGAAAACACATTTCTTGTATATTGAGGAGAGCAGGACACAATGACTGGTGGAACAGAAACCGTAATACAGACATGTTAATCATTGTGCTCCTTCTTTGGCCTTAAGGTTGAAATTAATTATTTACTGTATACAATAAGTGAAAAAAGAAAGCAAACTTGACTATATTTTAATACTACTTTAGGTATGGGAATGGAATAAAAGAAATACTATGCAGAATGAATTAACTCTAACAAAGGGGGTCATTCCGAGTTGTTCGCTCGTTGCCGATTTTCGCTATGCTGCGTTTTGTTGCAAACTGCGCATGCGCAAGCACGCAGGACGAATGCGCTTAGTTATTTAACTAAAAGCTTAGCAGATTTGCATTGGATTCTGCGGCGCTTTTCAGTCGCACTGCTGATCGGTGAATGATTGTCAGGAAAGGGGCGTTTCTGGGTGGTAACTCAGCGTTTTCCCGGCGTTTGCAAAAAAACGCAGGCGTGTCAGGGAAAAACGCGGGAGTGTCTGGAGAAACGGGGGAGTGGATGGCCGAACGCAGGGCGTGTTTGTGACGTCAAACCAGGAACTAAACGGACTGAGCTGATCGCAATCTGTGAGTAGGTCCGGAGCTACTCAGAAACTGCAAAGAATTATTTAGTAGCAGTTCTGCTAATCTTTCGTTCGCACTTCTGCTAAGCTAAGATACACTCCCAGAGGGCGGCGGCCTAGCGTGTGCAATGCTGCTAAAAGCAGCTAGCGAGCGAACAACTCGGAATGATGGCCAAAGAGAGGACAAACTCGATATGGACTACATAAATAAAACTGAGGTTTCTTATACACCTATAGTTAGATTAGATACTTAGCCAGTTTTAGATACGTACTGCATTAACAATAAACAGATTCTCCTGCAGGGCCTTGCGACATTCACTGATTTTCTTGGCACGCACATTTTTTCTCCATACAGTGAAAGTTTTCCACTTTCGGAAGAAGGCAAAAGTAGGAATTTGCTTCAGTGCTCTATGGTAAAGATATTCCTGCTTCCAGCGCCCCAGTTCCAGGAATAGAACCTCTCCATTACGTATATGGGTGACTCCTCTGTCACTTATGGTGTAGTAGTCATATTTGTTGATGTTTTTGTGGTTTACAATTCTAAATATAACAACAATTCATACTGAAATATATCTTAAATTGATGAATTTGAGTTATGGCACAAAATGGAAACTTTTCTTACATTTGACTTCAACTTATTAAATATAAAGTTTTTATTTAGTATAAATAACTGATTTTTATATTTTGTATATATTTGTGTCTTTTTGCAGTATTATGTGTCAGTAGTGTTTAATTGTTAAGTTGTGAGAGGGAGAATGTCCTACTGTATATAAGACACACATTGTGTAATTTCATTTATATCTAATTAAGCCACTTGTTTGGATTTCCTTTAATACTTGATAACAAAGGAAACTTTTGAATTGTGTTAGTGGTTCTGGCTTTGTGGTCATATGGAAGGTTTAGAGGTGTAGCTACAGCCCTAAGATGGCAATAATAACGAGATTTATGGTAAGAACTTACCTTTGTTAAATCTCTTTCTGCGAGGTACACTGGGCTCCACAGGGAATAACATCGGGGTGTAGAGTAGGATCTTGATCCGAGGCACCAACAGGCTCAAAGCTTTGACCTTCTTCCCAAGATGCATAGCGCCGCCTCCTCTATAACCCCGCCTCCGTGCACAGGAGCTCAGTTTTTGTTAACCAGTCCAATGCAGTAGCAGGTAAAAGAGACGACAATCGTTAGTAGCCACATACACCACAGTCTCACGACAGGAGAGGGTGTCAGCGGCTAATGCCATACCAACCCAAAGAAGCTAAGTGCGTTAGGGTGGGCACCCTGTGGAGCCCAGTGTACCTCGCAGAAAGAGATTTAACAACGGTAAGTTCTTACCATAAATCTCATTTTCTGCTGCGGGGTACACTGGGCTCCACAGGGAATAACATCGGGGATGTCCGAAAGCAGTTCCTTATGAGAGGGGACGCACTGTACTGGGCACAAGAACCCGGCGTCCAAAGGAAGCATCCTGGGAGGCGGAAGTATCGAAGGCATAGAACTTAATTAACGTGTTCACTAAGGACCACGTAGCCACCTTGCACAATTGTTCAAGGGCCGCCCAAGAAGGTCCAACGGACTGAGTAGAATGGGCCTTAATGGTAGCAGGAGCTGGAAGACCAGCCTGTACATAAGCATGTGCAATCACCATTCTAATCCATCTGGCCAAGTTCTGCTTGTTAGCAGGCCAGCCATGTTTGTGAAAACTAAACAGTACGAAGAGAGAGTCAGAATTCCAAATGGAAGCAGTTCTCTTCACATAGATACGGAGAGCCCGTACCACATCCAAAGACCGCTCTTTGGAAGAGCCTTCAACATAGTTTGAATGACCGCCTCAGAAAAACCTTTTGCTTTCAGTACGGAAGCTTCAAGAGCCACGCCGTCAAAGCCAGTCGGGCCAAATCCTGGTAGACACAAGGGCCCTGATCGAGGAGGTCTGGCCGTTGTGGAAGTAGAAGGGAAACTCTATCTAGAGGCCCTGTAGGTCTGAAAACCAATGCCGTCTGGGCCACGCCGGACCAATTAGAAGTAGTATGCCTCCTTCTTATTTGCACTTCCTTATCACCCTGGGCAGTAAAGACACTGGAGGGAACACATATGGCAGCCAAAAGTTCCATGGGATTGCAAGTGCATCCACGAACGCTGCTTGAGGATCCCTTGTTCTTGCTCTGAAGACCGGAACCTTGTGATTGTGCCGAGATACCATCAGATCCACATCTGGAAGGCCCCACTTGTCCACGAGGAGTTGAAATTCTTCTGGATGGAGGCTCCACTCTCCGGCGTGTACGTCCTGACGACTGAAAAAGTCCACTTACGAGTTGAGGACACCCAGAATGAACACTGCCAATATGGCTGGCAGATGGCGTTCTGCCATTGAAGAATCCTTGATACTTCCCTCATTGCCATGTGTCTTCGAGTGCCGCCTTGATGATTTATGTACGCCACCCTGGTGGCGTTGTTCGACTGTACCTGAACAGGTCTGTTCTGAATTAAATGATGGGCCAGATTCAGAGCATTGAACACCGCCCGCAGTTCCAGAATGTTGACCGGAAGGAGAGACTCCTCCTTGGTCCACCGACCCTGAAGGGAGTGTTACTCCAACACTGCGCCCCAGACTCTGACTGGCATCCGTCATCAGAAGGACCCAGTTGGAGATCCAGAAGGGACGACCCCTGCTCAAACGTCCGTCCTGCAGCCACCAGCTCAGTGACAGACGGACATCCGGAGACAAGGAGATCAAGTGAGACCTGATCCGGTGAGGCAGGCCATCCCATTTGGCAAGAATCAGTTTCTGCAGAGGGTGTGAATGGAATTGAGCATACTCCACCATGTAGAAAGTCGACACCATGAGACCTAGCACTTGCATCGCCGAATGTATCGACACTTGCGGATGAGATAGGAAGCATCGAATCCTGTCCTAAAGCTCTAGGACCTTCTCCTGAGACAAGAACAACCGCTGGTTGTGATTGTCAACAACGCTCCCAGGTGCACTATGCTCTGCGCAGGGTCCAGGGAAGATTTCTTCCAGTTGATGAGCCACCTGTGGGCTTGCAGAAACTGGACAGTCAGATCTAGATGGTGTAGGAGAATTTCTGGGGAATTTGCCAGGATCAATAAGTCGTCCAGAAACGGCAGGATCCTGACCCCTTGACGACAGAGTACAGCCGTCATTACCGCCATAATCTTGGTGAAGACTCGCGGAGCCATGGTCAAACCAAAAGGTAACGCCCAAAATTGGTAATGGAGGTTGCCAACCGCAAACCTCAGGTACTGTTTATGTGACATTGCAATGGGAACATGCAGGTAAGCATCTTGTATGTCCAGGTAGACCATATAATCCCCAGGTTCCAAGGCCAGAACAATAGAGCGAAGAGTTTCCATATGAAACTTGGAGACCCCCACAAATTTGTTCAAGGACTTGAGGTTGAGAATGGGCAGAGAGGACCCATTCGGTTTCGGGACTAGGAACGGGGGTGAATAGTACCCCTTGCCTCTCTGAGCCAGAGACACCTGTACCACCACTCCTGTGTCCAGGAGGGACTGTATTACCAAATGAAGAGTTTTTGCCTTCACCTGATCCGAAGGGCCGTCTGTCAGGCAAGATCGATGAGGGGGACGATTTTTGAAGGATGCAGCGTAACCTCAAGTGACGACATCCCGTATCCAGGCATTGGAAGTGGTCTCCAACCATTCCTGGGTATACCCTAGAAGTCGGCCCCCCACCCTGGGATCCCCCAGAGGGAGGCCCGCCCCGTCATGCGGCAGGCTTGTCAGTCTTGGAAGCAGGCTGACGGGCAGCCCAGGCCCGTCTGGGTTTTGGCTTATTGGGTTTGGAACTGTGAGCCTGTTTCGGGTACGCCTGACCCTTTGCTTTTTCCTGAAGGACGAAAGGAGCGAAAAGAAGTACTCTTACCCTTCGGTACTGAAGGAGCAGTACTAAGTAGACAAGATGTTTTAGCAGAAGCTAAGTCAGCCACTGTCTTGTTGAGGTCTTCTCCGAAAAGGATGTCTCCCTTAAAAGGGAGTACCTCCAGGGTTTTCTTAGAGTCCAGATCCATGGACCAGGACTGCAACCATAGAATTCGGCGAGCCAGTATGGACGTAGTAGAAGCCTTGGCCGCCAGAATACCGGCATCAGAAGCCGCCTCCTTAATGTAATGAGAAGCTGTGACAATATACGATAGACATTGTCTAGCATGATCAGAAGCATTGGAAGACATCTCAGCTTCCAACTCCTGAGCCCATGCTTCAATAGCCTCTGCAGCCCAAGACGCTGCAATGGTGGGCCGATGCGCAGCACCTGCTAGGGTGTAAATCGCCTTTAAACAACCCTCCATGTGCTTATCCGTCGGTTCTTAAAGAGACGTGACGGTAGTTACTGGCAGAGCTGAGGAGACCACCAGCCGCGCCACCTGCGAATCCACTGGCGGGGGTGTTTCCCAATTTTTACTGAACTCCGCAGCGAGGGGATAGCGAGCTAGCATCTTCTTGTGAGGCGTGAATTTCTTTCCTGGATTTTCCCAGGACTCCTGATGTATGTCAACTAAATGGTCAGAGTGAGGTAAAACTTGTTTAACCACTTTCTGACGTTTAAACCTGTCCGGTTTCTTAGGGGCAGTATCAGGCTACGGGTCATCAGTAATTTGAAGAATGAGCCTGATAGCCTCCAGCAAGTTAGAAACATCCACCTGTGAGACAGACTCCCCATCAGAAGAATCTGTGGGGTCAGTATAAACGCCATCCTCATCAGACGAGGTGTCTGGGACAATGGTGGATTGTGAGGAAGTAATGGCCCGCTTGGCGGACCCCTTGGTCTTAGGCGGGCGAGGGTTAGACTTCTGAGTAGTCAGTGATTGGTTCAATTGCTGTAACTGAGCAGACAGTTAATCTGCCCATGGCGGGTTAAACCGCGGGGACGATAAGCGGTTGTACCAGCACAAGAGGTCCCATAGGGGGCATTAGTCTAGTTACCAGCGTATTCAATAGCGTGGAGAAGGTAGCCCAAGGTGGGTCATTTTGAACCCCCGTTGCTACAATCCCACTGGGGGGGTAAAGAACCCCCAGAACCTGAACCCTCAGCTGCTATGTTTTCCTCAAATGTGTCTGCAGCGTCACCACCATGCAATATGAGATCAGCCCCAGCTCCGTTGCCCTTTGTAGCTGACATATCCGAAAGCTCAATGCAGGGCAACCCAGTACAATATCAGCAGCACAATACCTTACAAGAACCCCCTGTGCAGTGTATTAGCACAAACAGGGAATTCAAGAGGTATAGGTGACTGAAATTCACAGAGAAAAATACACAATAAGTATATCCTGTGAACTACCTATATTAAATGATAAACCTGACGCACCTAGCCCCCTCAGGTTATAGAATATAGGGATAGCAATCTGAGTGAGATACACGAAATAGAGGCCACACAGCACCTACATGCACACATATAGTCACACTGTACAATGCAGAAATGATGACATGCAATAAAACTGCACTGGACTAGCAATACAAAGTAATACTCAGTATGGCTATATATTTAGTAGATATATCAATGCACAGTAAAGACTGGATGTATATCACAGGGTACTTGAACTATATAACCCTAACCAAATGCACTGTTTCTTAACTAACACTGTCAACAGACATGTAGAATACTAAAGTGTCTTGTAAAATGCACAGCGCTGACATGCAGGCGGCTTTACAAAGGAGGATTTGCCCAAACAGTCCCAGGAACAGTGCTGCTCTGTGTAATGGCGCCAAAACACTGGTACTATGGGCTGTTAATAAAACGGTTTTTGTGAGGTAAAAAAAACGACCTATGCCCTTGACCGGGTGGTTTAGTGGAGTCCCTGCCCGACCACCTTGTCCATGCCAGCGTGCGCGGCCCGCCTCTCACCGGCCGCGCCGGATCGCGATTTTAGCGGGACCCGCCTAGGGAACCCACTTACCTCCTCCCTGACTGCGGCCATGCGATCCAGGAGAACTTCGGTGGGTGTGTGACTAATGAGAAGCAAACCGGAGCCTCCACTGTAAGTACCCGGCAACCAGGGCGCGGGAGTATACAGCACCGCTGTGGGAGGTGATGGAGCTGCAGCAGGAGATGTCAGACTGACATCTAATACTCACAGAGTCACTGCTGCAGCGCTTGAAGTCTTCATTTTTCACTTAGATAAGCTCTTCTCAGGGCTGCTGGAACAGCCCCCCTGTTGTATGCCTGCTTAATGCATGGCACCAACTATAAAACTGAGCTCCTGTGCACGGAGGCGGAGTTATAGAGGAGGCGGCTCTATGCATCTTGGGAAGAAGGTCAAAGCTTTGAGCCTGTTGGTGCCTCGGATCAAGATCCTACTCTACACCCCGATGTTATTCCCTGTGGAGCCCAGTGTACCCGGCAGCAGAAAACTTAGATATCAGCAAATTGGCGGCACTAGCACACAAAAAGTAAGAGATCAATTCTTAAAGGGTCCTGAGATATTTTTCATAGTGAATCTGACAATGAAGAAACATAACTTAGCAATCACACAGTTGGCACTGACGTGCAATCTATGACACATTTAGTTCTCAGCCTCAGACTAATCTGAAATTTGGGCAATGTGAGTTTGTCACATGTGCTCTGATGATGTCATGGAGAGTGCATATAAATGTGTTGGATCCAAGTGAGCCTATACTTGAGTGCTCAATGACAACACATCTTTCCCTTTTAGATTATGATTAACAGCCTGATGGAATGGCGACAACAAGTTACATGTAATTACATGTCTGCCTTCATTGGAGAGAAAAAACTCCCCTTCCAGAGCTTGCATTAACAAAATCTCCAAGCTCCATATTAAGGTCAAAGTCAAACCCAACAATAAAATGTTCTCCACCTCAAAACAATACTTAAAACTACAGTTCATGGAGTGCATTCATAGTAATCTAGAACAAGCATTTGGACTACATAAACTGTATTTAATATATATGTACATACATATATTATTAAGTCTCAGCTAACATTATCGCTGTCCAGATAAATTAATAAGCAGGTACAGTAGCTATAATGGGTTATACAAATAATATAATATAAAGGTAACATTCCCTTCCAGTAATATTCTAGTGGACTGGCTGGAGGAGACTGATAACGTCTTCCTAACTGAACAAAATAGTTTAGTCTGATTACAAGTGGGGCACTACTATAGCAATAGCACTGAAGGTTGCAGTACAGGGCAGTGCCCAACTAATTAGGCTAATCATTTTGAAATGAATGGTTTAAGTGCATACCTTAGGTTATATGGGTCATATTCAACTGAAGACTTGGAAACAGCAGGAGTCATGTAAAGGAAGCCTACATTTTTGTTTTCCAGTATTATGTTGATGATTTGCAGAGGATCTTTAATATTAGCCTTGATGACGTCTTCCGCAGTCTCAAAAACAAAAGATTGAGGAGAAGGAAGGTGTATATTCAGACTAGACCTTGAAAGAGATGTCCTTAGCTGTTTGGGTGGTGTAGGAGACATAGTACCAGAGCCCAGCCGTAACTAAAATGTGATATAAACAGAAATATTTCTGGATGAACATATGTTGCAGGAAATGTGTACATTCATTATGCAGACACCAGAATGTCAATGTTTGTTGCTGCAACAGAAAGTGATAGCCAAATACAATATTGAAGAAATATCAACATTGCAACCGTTTAGCACTATCCCACCTGTTTTTCTTTCAAGCCATCTGGCAGGTCAGGAAGTCTTGCAGATGATGAGATGGCTCGTAGTCTCTTCTCTGCAGAAACTGGGCGCAAAGGCACGCCTCGACTTATAAGATCTTCCCTGTTCTTCTGATATATGTATTCAGGGTGATGGTGATCCTGATATACTTTCAATACAGGCTTTAATGGAACAATAAGATATAATTTAATTGTTTTCATTTTTTTCTGCAAAAGCCATATTATTTCAATAATTGTGATCATTCCTTTAAAACTTAACATAAACACAAAACTAAAATGCTTATTTCAGACAATTTCAAAGTCATTAAAATGCTTAATATTATAAAATAACATGTTTGGTTTCACATAGTAGTAGCTTGCACATTTTGGCACGGGTATAGTATGGTTTGCCGGCGGTCGGGGTCCCGGCGACCAGCATACCGGCGCCGGAATCCCAGCCGCCGGCATACCGACAGCTGGGCGAGCGCAAATGAGCCCCTTGCGGGCTCGCTGCGCTCGTCACGCTATCTATTCTTCCTCCAGGCTGGTCGTGGACCCCCAAGAGGGAGAACAGATGTCGGTATGCCGGCAGTCAGGATTCTGGCACTGGTATGGTGGTCGCCGGGAGCCCGGCCGCCGGCAACCTGAAGACCACCCGTTTGGCACAGAGGTGATAACACTCTAATCTCAAAGCAGGCAAACACCCTAGGACAGCAGTGGGTGCAGAGTAGCGTCTAGTTACCCATTGTGGAGAGGACCTTTCCCATAACTCCCTGGGTCCATGTCACCAATTATTTGGAATAGTAACCTGTGGCGAGCGAAGTGAGCTTGCGAGGGTACAATAGTGCATAGATTAAACTAAATAACCTAAAACAAACTGAGAATAGATATAAAAAAAATAACGTGTTGTAAGGGCCGAAGTTCAATTCTGCCCTTTCATGCTGCCACTGCCTGGTCCTTTCCACGAGGGAACTATAGACACAACCGTGAGTGCAGGCTATCAATGCTTTGCGGTGGTCACAATACAGGAAATATGGAAACTGCTTTAATGTAATGCAATGAAAATACTTCTGGTCCATGTTTCCCAATTACTATTTCGTTAGTTAGTTAGTTAGTTAGTTAGTTAGTTAGTTAGTCAATTAGTGATTTTCTCAGAACTTTGTAAACAATTAATGTATTAACTATATTATAAGATATGTTATATCCATTTTTCTAATCTATTACCTATAAATGTAAGACTGTTCATGTGCAAGAAGACGAAAACATCTCTCCTTCAAACCAGGCTTGACTGCCTTGAGGAAAAATGACCTATGCTTCCTGTATTCTTTGGAGCCAGAGATAAGATACATGGGTCTTGATACTGTTGTGCCCTGCAGTATACCCATGCCTCTATTAAGCTATAAGAAGCGGACAGAGCTCTGCACCCTGGGATCTGTTACTACTGGCCTTGGGGTATCAGTGCTTTGGACATGAGCTTGAAGATGAAAGAAGTCTGATACCAGGTAGGCACCAATGGGAGTTATGTGGCCACGATGCCACAATACTTAGAATGGTCCTTCTACAGCCTTATGTAGCTGTGTCACCTTTGAGCTGCCATGCTTTGAAGCTAAATGGATATTGGAAATGTTGGGTTTGTTGCTCTGTCTACTGCTGTACTTATCCATATAAAGACAAAGTCCACAAATGCTGCCTTTGGAGCCGTGATAATGATGACTTCTTATTTTGACCTTAATACCAGAGGGGGTTATGCAGAAGAAATAACATGGCACGGCATTGTAGCCTGGGAGAAATGCCTTCAATGATCTAAGTAACTGAAAACAATGGAAAAATGTGATGTGCCAAAATGGGATCAGATGATACACTGTACAAGTGTACATTGTGGTTTACTAAAAAGAAACATGATTTTAATTAGTACTAAATAATCATTTATGTTAAGCTCCGATGTGAATACTTATGTCTTTAGAATGATTATGGTGAAATGTCATGGCTAATGTTTGGGCTACTTCTAAAAGAATAAGCCCCTTTGCTGGTTCTAATTAAAGTAACTGTAACAGGCTATATAAGTATACACAGTAACTGCTGTATAAATTTAATAAGGATTAATCATATCTAACATTAGATAATGTAATATGGGGAACTATTCGAAACTGACCATATTTCACAAAAATGTTTGTCTATTATAAGCTAATATGAATAGAAAAAAAATGTATAGATGTTTAAAAATTGACTAACTTACCAGGGGCTCCAATTTGATAGCATGCTGTCTCTTTTTTGTGTTTGCCCGTGCCCTTGTATCATGGGTAAATACCAGGGCTTCTGGGTTCGGCAGCATTTGTTTTGGAGCCAATGAGATTATTCTATCCTTCAATTTGCTCAAATCACGACTCTGTTCCCCGTCTATTGGTTCACTAGTTAGCACCCCATTTCTGTGTGACAGAGGCGAGATGCGTACAGATCCTGGTGAAACGTTGGTTGACATTGTGATCTGAAATAGAAATATAGAGCAGGACAAATTTTCAAATATAAGGTGATCAACAGGGAATAATTAAGGCTTCAACTGCATGGAACCAGTGGTGTCAAGCAGAGAAGGTACTCTTTACATGTGCTTTATGGAATGGCCCAGGTACGCAGACCACCCCTCCCCCCTCCCCAGTACAGAGACACATCGAGCAGGGTGAGAGAAGAGAGTGATGCACTCTCCTCTATTCCTGCATTATGGGCAACTTCTTAATTGGTCCTTGGTTGATGCATTAACCTCTTAATGCTGGTGGTGGTCACCGATCTAATAAACCAGGCATTCCCAACCTCAGTCCTCAAAGCATACTAATGGGCCCTACACATTTAAAGATCCGCTGCCGAGCTGCCCGACGGCGGATACGGCCAAAGGGCGACCGGCGGCAGGGGGGCAGTGAAGTTTCTTCACTCCCCCGTCACCCGGCTCCATTGAAGTGCAGGCAAATATGGACGAGATCGTCAATATTGGCCTGCATGCACAGCCGACGGGGCACCAGCGATGAACGAGCGCGGGGCCGCGCATTGTTCATCGCTGGTGACTCCACACTCAAAGATATGAACGTTATCTCGTTCAATACTGAACGAGATCGTTCATATCTTTGAGGATTATCGGCCAGTGTGTAGGGCCTATTACAGTGCAGGTTTTAGTGATATCCAGGTTTCAGAACAGATGGTTAAATCAAAATAACTAAAGTACTAATTAAGTCATCTGCTGCCCCTACACTTCTTTATTTACACCTGCTTGTCTGGCATCAGTGTCATGCCTGGTGTAGAAGGCTGGGAGCAGCACGGGAGCTTGTCCCCTCCTTTCTCCTCTACTTCCCTCTTACACAGTTACTCATGCAAGAAGATCCACCTACCACGCTGTACAGGTAAGAGAAGTTTATGGCTTCTTGGTGTGGGTGATTGGGTTAACTCCTGATTTGGAGGGGTGAATTGGTTAATCGGTGCCGACATGGCTGGTAAATGATTAATAGGTTCTTGGAAAGGAATTGGTTAATGAGTGGGGTAAGTTAATAGTGCTGAGAGGGGAGTTAATGGGTGCTGGGGGTGAATAGATTAATGGGTGTTGGGTGTAGAGGAGGTAAATAGGTGCTGGCAGCATGGATGAATATTTTAACGGGTGCTATGAGGGTGAACTGATGAATAGATTCTTGGAGAGGAATGGGTTAATGGGTGCTGGATGATTGATCAATGCATTATTCAGGGAAATTGGTTAATGAGGGCTGGGGTCAGAATAAACGGATTAAGTAATTCCTAAGTGGGAATGGTTTAATGAGTGCTGCATTTGGGGATGTTACTGGGTGCTGAGTGAGGGTTTATAGGGTAAATGGGTGGAGGTGAATGGGCATTTCATGTGCTCTGGTTTAGCAACAGTGTGCAGTACAGTGTGCAGTACATTTACGGAGAGGATGTGTGATGTGCTTATGAAAATTATTTCCCCCATTGTCAAAGACTTTGGTAAATATGTAAGTGTGGTTTTATATATATATGATTCGTAAGAGTATATTGAGGACAGTTCTAGAAGCTGAATAGCATGAATCTATTTTAGAAAGGGGAAAAGAGGGGCAGAAGCTCTACTATTGTTCAGTGATTTTTAAAAAAAAATTATAGCACAATTTATGAAATCGGCACTTATTACATCTGATCATTTTCATACAGAACATTGAAGAAAACGGTACGGTGGTCTGCAGCAAAAAATTATGTGTTTTGATAATTGTCCTGTGATTTCGCCTATGGGGTATATGCAATTAGCGGCGAATCGCGGCAAATTATCGCCGTTTTTTAATTCGACACAATTCGACAGGTGAATTCCGGCAGGTGGCTTCCGGAATTCACCATATTCAATGAAAAACGGATTCGACAGTCCCGCGGGCGAAAAACGGACGATTTGCCGGATTTTGCCGCGATTTAAAAAAACGGGAAAAAACCCGGAAAAAAATGGCGTGGGGTCCCCCCTCCAAAGCATAACCAGCCTCGGGCTCTTCGAGCTGGTCCTGGTTTTAAAAATGCGGGGGGAAAATTGACAGGGGATCCCCCGTATTTTTAAAACCAGCACCGGGCTCTGCGCCTGGTGCTGGTGCAAAAAATACGGGGGACAAAAAGAGTAGGGGTCCCCCGTATTTTTTACACCAGCATCGGGCTCCACTAGCTGGACAGATAATGCCACAGCCGGGGGTCACTTTTGATAGTGTATGAGCTTCCTTTAAATGGCAAATATATATTGATTCAAGCTTTTTCACATTTAACAAAGATATTTACTGTTAATCACAAAATGAGTTGATATGTCCTTAAGAAAAATGTGCAGAGCTGGTCAGAATATTGTATTTGCTGAATAATCTTGTTTTAAGGCATGACTTGTACAAGACAAATGCAACATTAAATGTATTGGAAATGTATCCAAGACGGACAAAGCAACACCAGATATATCCAAGGCTAATTGACAAGAATAAAGAAAGAAATCTTTTGAGTTTATGTCCGAAAGACTGATAAACGAAATAATAACCATTTTCAAGGCTGTCCTAGTTGCCACTTCTAACATTGTATGACAATCGATGTATTCAAGACATACATGGTGTATTCTGATTGGCTAAAATGTATTGGCAAGCATAAACCCTTTGTGTTCAAGCTATAAATAATAAAGCCATGACGGCCCTCAAGCGGGTCACTTATGATTTGCTTCGATTACGCATAAATTTGTGTCATCTTATCATTCATTGACCTCCAACCGGTTGCTAAAGGAGAACAGCATTCTGACTGATGACTGAAGAGAGTTCATAATCCGACCTGAATAGATTTATTACCCTATCATTTTGGGGGATCTCGTCCGGGATATTCCAGCATCTCCTCCACTGGCAATAAATCCTCTGATCTTTCAGGAACCGCTGATAACAAAAAAAACCGGTAAGTGAGATTTATTGTGTAGATTTCTACCTGCTCACTTGAACTCAGCGCTTCCTGTGTAAATCAAGGGGAAGTCCAGTCGAGAAGGTCAGAGAATATCTTAAAGAGCCCAGCGTCAGTCAGAAGAAATTTTTTTTTTTAAGGTACCATACATGTATGTTATATAGTTGAATTATGTTATATTGTTGGATTGTGGGTAAATAATTTCAGATAATTTGTCACAAGTGCACAGGGGTAATTAATCAAGTATGCAGAAAACCTTAAATTGTGCAAATACTGATGTGTGTTTGTTGAGAAAATAGAGCCGTTTTATAAAAGTGGCGCATGGCCAAGATATGTTCTAATGCTGATAACCAGTTTGAATTGATAAATAACCAAAGAGGTATATGCAAATCTTGTACCTGTGTTGTTGTGTTAAGAAAATACGAAGGGTCTGTAGCACCAAGATTGCTGGCAATTACAAGCACTGAAGTCTCATTTGGTTATGTGGAAAATGATGATGAATTTTATTGTACAAAAGGGTGTCATTTTAAAAAGAGAATTGTTGGAACATTACATTAAGAATGATTGATTTAACATCATAACCTATTGGCCTAGGAACCACATAATTCCAGGTCTAAGACCCATGTGCCGTGCAGTCTCAAACAGCTGCCGTGCACGCAGATAACCGATATAGGATTTACTGTCATCTTTGTTTTTGTATCCTTGCACTGTTATATGTACTCTGTCAATATGCTTTTGAAAAGGTGGGGGGGAGTCGGGTTGTCTGCTGAATAATGAAACTAGATTCTCCTACACACACTGATAGGTATTTCTCACATCCAAGCATTCCCGGTGTTAGCTGTTACTTTCTGAAGAGAAACAAGCATTAAACTACAACAGGGATACTGATACAAGCAGGAGTCCATATAGGCAGGGGGATAGACCCTTGGAGTAACTTAACAATAATATTAGGGACGCATCTCAGTGATCCAGAAGAAATAATCTATTATGCAGGTCTCACTTGGGGAGCAGTCTCCACCAACACAGGCAACACTACAACCCCAGTCATTTGTCCACAGACGGATTGAAGAAGCTCTTTTAGAGATTCTTTAACAGGAGATTTTAATTCCCTCATAAGGAGTTATTAAAATACCACATCAGGATGGGTTCAAACCCGTGGATATTGTTAATAACAGGGAGGGTAATGAATCTCTGAAAGGAATTTCAAAGGAGCAGGCTTCCCGTCAGGGGGGGACACTTGACCTAGATAGAGATTCTTTAAAAGGAGATTTTAAGTCCCTCAAAAGGAGTTATTAAAATACCACATCAGGAGGGGTTCCGCGCACGTTCACCCAGGCATGGGAGCGCGGTCTGTAAAGATGTCAGGGCCCGACAAACCCGTGGATATTGTTAATAACAGGGAGGGTAATAAATTTCTGAAAGGAATCATAATAGTAGAGATCAAGCATCCATCTGGATCACTGAAGCACAAGAAAGAGAAAAATGAAACAATAAGAAAAGCCAAAGAAAAGAATGCCATACCGAAGGTAACAGTTCACGTTGTCCAGGAACAAAGCAAGTGGAAAATCAGAAACCCAACGCAAGGGGCCACAGGAAGGAACTCAAAAGAAGGAACCAAGCAAGATGAAAGAAAGTGTTATTTCTGCAAGAAAAAAGGACATTTCAAGAAGAATTGCAGAAAATACAAGAAATGGTGTGAAAACCAGCAAGAAAAAACCTAAAGCATAACTGAGACCTAGTCCAGCAACAGCACCTCCACACTATACCCCACCCCTATACCCAGACATGCATGCACACCAAGGTACCCCTAGTATGAACAGAATGCAATTACCTACAAGCTCACTAAAAGTGAAATTAAAAAGATACGAGCAAGGAAAAGAGTGACGAATAATCAGCCCTATCTTAGAAGGATCTGTGGTTGAAAATCCGAATGATTTACCTGAGCTATGTGTACAGAGTATGCCCCAGTGTCCTGATACTTCATCACAAGAAACCCCAACAAGGTTAAAGCAAAGAAATTTTCTACCTAATGCTTCCCTCATGTTTAAACGAGTGGTAGACACCTGCAATCAAGCTGAGTCCAGTAAACAATTGTCCACAATCAGGGACTATAGGCAGCAGGGTGCAATTCAGCAGAGAGGAGAAACAAGGGATCAAGACACAGCCTCTACAGCTTTTAATGCCCAGGTGCATAATGTACAGAATAAACTGACATATTTTCCAGAAAGATTGTGTCCGGTATGTCAGTTTTGCGTTCCAGAAGGATATGAACATTGCCCAAATTGTGGAAACTGGATTTCACACCATGAACCACCATGCCAAGATATCTATGCGACTAGAAATACGGAAAGACGGTCATCATTGCCTGTTTCTCTGTATCCAGCACAAGTACAGAAAATACGCAACCCAGATAATGCAGCCAGGACGAACGAACCATACATTGTACAGAGCCAACACCACAAACCATGGTATGGCAATGACCTCGCAAATATAGTTGCAGAGTCCCCAGATCCTAGATGATTGCCCAGCCATAACGGACGTTCTGACAGAGAAAAATAGAACAACGTTTGAAAGTGGAAAGACGTACATGACAAGACTTAAGAGATGGTGTCATGCACAGACACTCAGGGCACCAGCAGCCCCAGACTTGAAACAGGAAAAGACTGAGTCCATCAGAACTTACTATGATAAAGTCACTATACGACACACAAGATGATAGAATATGAAGGTGTGCAACTCCTGTGTCGACAACAGTGTACTCAGTCACCACTGGCAGTTCGATAAAAGTGACTTTACCCACAGGAGACCCAAGGGTTTCAAGAGCTGTTTTTATGCACAACCAGATTCCTCTACGTTTACTTACAGATCAAGCCATTGCAACGACTGGATTGGGAGGTTAAGCCCTACCCTTGCAAGAAAGCAAAGATGTAACCTGAAATACAAGCTGCTATACAAGACCAACTCTCACAGGAAAAGTAAGACAAAGAGGAACAACAACTCCCAGCATAAACATCATTATGTTAAACATTAGCCTGGGTGGACTTGGACTAAGAAAATGACATGCCAGCAGCAGTGAGAAAGAATATGCAAGTTAAGAAGGACAAAGAAAGACATCTGACAAGTGGTCAGTACTACCTGGCAAGATTACAGAGATAATGCCATGATTTAAAGCAACAGAAGCTCCGGGATTTAAAGCAAATAATAAGGAACAAGACAGAAAAAAAAAAAAGTTCCAGAAAACAAATGAATGATGCTTCTTCTGCCAATATGAAGTACAAGCTTCTTCAGGTACTCCCCAGTGAACATAATGTCTCCAGAAGAAACAGCAGAAGGTATGATTACAGTCACCTTGCCCACTGGAGAAATACGTCTGTGCCTAATGAATACTGGAGCCAGCACACGCAGAAGACAGCAGAGGGAGATACCACAAGAACTGATGATATCAGAAATTCTTAAAGGGACAGGAGATGAGAGAAATGCAGTCACCAATACCAGCCCAATTCTTGACCTTGGAGTACATGTACAGTGACTTTGCTGAAGCACAATGTACTAAAGCTTATCTAAGGAGAATACAGTACACACCAGCAGAAGTTTAACTTTCCAGCAACTTATCAAAGGAAAGAACAAAAAAGCCATTTAGAAGCAAGTTAAAACAGAAGTTCAGTATTGGCTCATTCCCGCAGTACCAGTTGTAGAAGAAAGGAAGCAATACTACTGAACCAGAATAGCCCTGTGGAGGGGCTATATCACCAAGTGATATATCCACAAAACACACAGCTAAATACAGGATATGAATGAACTGCTGATTGCCACCACTACTAAAAGAAGCACCAAGAAGGGGCAGTGTCCTTAGTGAAGTTTCTGGAAGAACAAGACTGCAGAGCCTCAGAAGGAGAAATTGCAGCTAGTCAAGCAAGAGTTAATCTTCCTAGGACACTCAAGGTACCAGACATCTAACAAAAGTGAAAAGGAAAAGATTCAGACTGCAAGCTAAGATGCCAACTAGTGTCAAGCAAGTCAGATGATCATTCCTGGGCCTAGTAGGACACTACAGAACACGGATACCTCTAGCACCAGTCTACATGCAAGTATTGTATGACAACACTGAAAGGGAGGAGGGTCCGCATCCTACATACAGCAACAGATGAATTAAGCTATTGAATAGTTGGAAACAGCAGTTGCCTCATCTCAAGCCCTAGAACTACCTGACTATTAAAGAAGGAGGCCATACATAGAAGTCCTTATGCAAAATCATGGACTGAGGTGAAGACCAGTGGCCTACAACTTAAGCAAACTTGACAGCGGTAATCAAAGAGCACCTACCGGCATCAGAGCAGTGATAGCAGCAACAGCCCTAGAAGAGTATAAGAGCACAGACACAGTGATGAATCAGAAGTCCTAGAAGAGGACAAGAGCACAGGCATAGTGCTGAATCATGAACTTATCATCCAGGGTCCACATGCAGGTACAGAGAAGCTTCAACAAGCAAGAACCAAACACCTGTCAGTGGCAAGGCTGACCATGTATGAAGTAGCACTGCCAAAATGCGACAAGTAACCATCAGAAGATGTATTATCCTCAACGCAGCAACCCTTTTCCAACATTAATCAATAAAGGTGTTGAATCTCAAGATTCAAAAGGAGGGACAATTACCCCAAGGCAGGAGCCACTAGTCTATCAGATTTCTCAGAGGCAATGGCATTAATCCTGCAGAAATGGAGACCACACTTTACAGACACCCAGTTAGTTCAATATGTCGATGATATGCTTATTGCTGCACAGACAGAAGAGAAGTGCAAAAAGGAAACAGTATCACTACTCATCTTTTTGGCAGAAGAAGATTGCAGAGTGTCAAAAGACAAGCTTCAGCTAGTACAGAAAAAAGTTGTCTTCTTAGGACACTGCATATCTCAAGGAACAAGGCATCTTACTGATGAAAGAACAAAGGCAATAACTCAAGCAAAAACCCCAAGAACATTAAATGAAATCAGAGCTTTTCTGGGCCTTATTGGTTATTGCAGAGAATGGATTCCCTCGGCCTCATTACTGATGCAGCCCCTATATGAATTAATAAAAAAGGAGGCGTCAGCAGAAAACAGGGACACCATTGAAGAAGCAGTAAGACAACTAAAGCAAGCCATAATCACAGCCCCAGCATTGGGATTGCCTGATTACAAAAAAGCCTTTTAACCTATTCTGCCATGAAAACAGAGGGCATTCTTTAGGGGTGCTCACCCAGAAATACGGACCAAAACAAAGACCAGTGGCATACTATTCAGCCCAGCTGGATCCGATTATCTGAGGAGCACCATCCTGTGTCCGAGCAGTGGCAGCAGCAGCAATAATGAAGGAAAAGGTGACAAACATCATTGTGTTTGATCATCCACTGTGTATACAAGTACCGCATGCTGTAACAGAAAAGCATCTTTCTGCAGCCAGACTTACCAAATATGAAGTGATTGCCTAGCCCTCATGGAATTAGAGACTTTACCTCTCCCTAATGTCCAAGATACACCATTGGACAATCCAGACATGAACCTGTTCGTCGATGGATCAAGATATTATGATAATGGATCCCCAAAGACAGGATATGCAGTAACAACTGAAACTGAAGTCATAGACTCTGGAGCATTGCTACCAAGCATGTCAGCACAAGAAGCAGAACTCATAGCAATGACCAAAGCCTGCATACATGCTGAAAACATGACAGCTAACATCTAGTCCCAGGATTACGCTGTTATATGGAAAAGTAGGGACTTCAAAAGTGCAAACGGAAAACCCATCAAACATGCCAGTTTGATTATGGAACTCTTCAGAGCATTGGAACTACCTAAAAGAATTGGAATAATCAAGGTACAAGCACATACTAAGAGCCAAACCATGGAAGCTAAAGGAAATGCATTTGCAGATGCAGAAGCCAAGAGAATTGCCTTACAATCAAAAGAACCTGAGCAAGTCTTTGTAGCTCAAGATGTGAAGCAAATGCCCAGTGAACAGGAGCTGATCAAAATTCAACAACAAGCATCACAAGGAGAAAAAAGAAAAATGGACACGACTGGGGGCAGAAGAAGATGAACATGGACTTTGGAAGTCAAGAGAATTGAAGTACTGTCTACCAGCAGCTCTATTTCCACCTATGTTACAAGTAGCTCATGGACAAGTACACCATTCAAAGGAAGCCATGGTGAATAGAGTACAAGAGCATTGGATAGCTCCAGGCTTCAATAAAGCTGCAACAAACTTTGTAGCAGGATGCTGGATCTGTGGAATCAGCAATCCAGGAAAAAGAACCCAGACACCTCTAGGAACTATACCCAAAGCCTCTTACCCGTTTGAAAGACTACAAATTGACTATATACAGTGGCGACGAAGCAGTCCATATGAATATGTACTAGTAGCAACGGACATGTTTAGTCACTGGGCCGAAGCCTGGCCAGTAAGCAAAGCCACAGCAAAAACCACTGCAAAGAAACTGATAGCAGAAGTAGTATGTAGATTTGGGATACCTGAGGTTATAGAATCAGATAGAGGTACACATTTCACGGGAGAAGTCATGCAGCATATAATGAAAGATTTGGGGGTACAGCAGGCCTTCCATGTGCCTTACCAGCCCCAGGCGAGTGGGAGGGGGGGACATCTGAACTTTGACCTTAAGCTAAAACTACAGAAAATGACAGAAACCAAAAGAACTTGTCCAGAATGCCTACCTATAGACTTGTTTAATATTAGGACCACACCCATGAAACCTAGTTAGCTGACTCCATATGAGATATTGTTTGGGTCAGCTCTAAGAACAGGTTGTTATTATCCACTACAGTTACAACATAATCATGGTGATTTAACAGGTTATGTACAGGAGGTCTGTAAAACATTGACTAACCTCCATGGCCGAGTGTTTTCTTCCATTCCAGACCCAGAAGGATCAGCTACGCATAAGCTAAATTCAGGAGATTGGGTCTATTTAAAGAGACATGTGAGAAAGACCTTTAAACCAAAATATGATGGTCCATATCAAGTGCTGCTAACCATGTCTACCTTAAATTAAGGTGAAAGGTCGTGATATTTGATTACGTGCATCCCACTTGAAGAAGTTGACAGTGACTCTCCAGCCAGAAGAATGAAGTTGCTTATCCTTTGATTATTGTTAGGGGTAATCCCCAAGGTTTGGACTATAAGTCCAGGGGACTGGTTTACTGAAAGAAAATAGTTCAGGCCTAGATAGTGTAGGTAAATATTAGGGAGAAAAAGTGGAATCAAAAAGAGGGGAAATGATAGTGTATGAGCTTCCTTTAAATGGCAAATATATATTGATTCAAGCTTTTTCACATTTAACAAAGATATTTACTGTTAATCACAAAATGAGTTGATATGTCCTTAAGAAAAATGTGCAGAGCTGGTCAGAATATTGTATTTGCTGAATAATCTTGTTTTAAGGCATGACTTGTACAAGACAAATGCAACATTAAATGTATTGGAAATGTATCCAAGACGGACAAAGCAACACCAGATATATCCAAGGCTAATTGAGAAGAATAAAGAAAGAAATCTTTTGAGTTTATGTCCGAAAGACTGATAAACGAAATAATAACCATTTTCAAGGCTGTCCTAGTTGCCACTTCTAACATTGTATGACAATCGATGTATTCAAGACATACATGGTGTATTCTGATTGGCTAAAATGTATTGGCAAGCATAAACCCTTTGTGTTCAAGCTATAAATAATAAAGCCATGACGGCCCTCAAGCGGGTCACTTATGATTTGCTTCGATTACGCATAAATTTGTGTCATCTTATCATTCATTGACCTCCAACCGGTTGCTAAAGGAGAACAGCATTCTGACTGATGACTGAAGAGAGTTCATAATCCGACCTGAATAGATTTATTACCCTATCACTTTTATACAGTGCCCTGCGGCCGTGGCATTAAATATCCAACTAGTCACCCCTGGCCGGGGTACCCTGGGGGAGTGAGGACTCCTTCAATCAAGGGGTCCCCCCCCAGCCACCCAAGGGCCAGGGGTGAAGCCCGAGGCTGTCCCCCCCATCCATTGGCTGCGGATGGGAGGCTGATAGCCTTGAGTAAAATGACAGAATATTGTTTTTTCCAGTAGTACTACAAGTCCCAGCAAGCCTCCCCCGCAAACTGGTACTTGGAGAACCACAAGTACCAGCATGCGGGCGAAAAACGGGCCCGCTGGTACCTGTAGTGCTACTGGGAAAAAAATACCCAAATAAAAACAGGAGACACACACCGTGACAAGTACAACTTTATTACACACTGCCGACACACACATACTTACCTATGTTGACACGCCGACTGCCACAGTCTCCGACGATCCGAGGGTACCTTTGAAAAAAATTATACTCACCTGCCAGTGTCCAGAGATAAATCCACGTCCAGAGATCAAATCCTCGTACTTGGCAAAATAAAAACACGCACACCCGTACCAACGGACTGAAAGGGGTCCCATGTTGACACATGGGTCCCCTTTCCACGAATGCCGGGACCCCACGTGACTCCTGTCACTGAGGTCCCTTCAGCCAATCAGAAAAAGCGCTACTTCGTGGCGCTCACCTGATTGGCTGTCTCGCGTCTGACGTCAGACAGCGCATCGCAAAGCCTCTCCATTACTTTCAATGGTGGGAACTTTGCCGTCAGCGGTGGGGTTACCCGCGGTCAGCCGCTGACCGCGGGTGACCCCACCACTAGCCGCAAAGTTCCCACCATTGAATATAATGGAGAGGCTTTGCGAGGCGCTGTCTGACAGCTCAGAAGCGCAGCCAATCAGCAGAGTGCAAGGACGTTGCGCTCGCTGATTGGCTTAAGAGACCTTTCAGTGACAGCAGTCACGGGGGGGTCTCTCTGCATTCGTGGAAAGGGGTCCCATGTGTCAACATGGGACCCCTTTCAGTCCGCTGGTACGGGTGTGCGTGTTTTTATTTTGCCAAGTACGAGGATTTGATCTCTGGACGTGGATTTATCTCTGGACACTGGCAGGTGAGTATAATTTTTTTCACAGGTACCCTCGGATCGTCGGAGACTGTGGCAGTCGGCGTGTCAACATAGGTAAGTATGTGTGTGTCGGCAGTGTGTAATAAAGTTGTACTTGTCACGGTGTGTGTCTCCTGTTTTTATTTGGGTATTTTTTTTCCAGTAGTACTACAGGTACCAGCGGGCCCGTTTTTCTCCCGCATGCTGGTACTTGTGGTTCTCCAAGTACCAGCTTGCGGGGGAGGCTTGCTGGGACTTGTAGTACTACTGGAAAAAACAATATTCTGTCATTTTCCTCAAGGCTATCAGCCTCCCATCCGCAGCCCTCGGATGGGGGGGACAGCCTCGGGCTTCACCCCTGGCCCTTGGGTGGCTGGGGGGGACCCCTTGATTGAAGGGGTCCCCACTCCCCCAGGGTACCCCGGCCAGGGGTGACTAGTTGGATATTTAATGCCACGGCCGCAAGGCACTGTATAAAAGTGACCCCCGGCTGTGGCATTATCTGTCCAGCTAGTGGAGCCCGATGCTGGTGTATAAAATACGGGGGACCCCTACTCTTTTTGTCCCCCGTATTTTTTGCACCAGCATCAGGCGCAGAGCCCGGTGCTGGTTTTAAAAATACGGGGGATCCCATGTCAATTTTTCCCCCGCATTTTTAGAACCAGGACCAGCTCGATGAGCCCGAGGCTGGTTATGCTTTGGAGGGGGGACCCCACGCCATTTTTTTCCGGGATTTTAACATTCCATTTAAAAAAAATATATATATATTATTTTAAAAAATATATAAATAATACTTGTGCCTCCAAAAAAGACAAACCAAGTACCTAATCCCTTCTAATATAAATAGATATGCTATTATCAATAGAAAAAAACACAAAAAAAAACATGTTTTAAATTTTTTTTATTAGTTTCACCCACCAAAGTGTGGCGGATTGAAAATGTCGAATTTACTGTCTAAAAGCACTGTTGTCGAATTTCCAAACTTCAATTGAATACACTTTGGTCGAATTGCAGCACTTGTATCATTGCAGAAAAGTCGAATTTGACAAAAGTCGAATTTCAAAAAGTCGAATTTTGAAAGTCCGTTTTTTGGACGGAAAGCACTGAATTGCATTGACAATTTTTTTTTTGGGGCGAAAAATTCCCGAAATTCGACAATTTCGGGAATTCGACCGCAATTGCATATACCCCTATATCAACCCAAATTGCTTCCTCTGCATTCTCCCATACACATTTGCTCTTACTGATTATTCTGGTCAACCTGGGTTCCGTTTTACATAATAAGGTTTTGTGCTACACCTGCAGAGCCCATTGAGAATTTCCAGCAATAAAAAACATCTTTCATAGACATGAACCAGGGTTTTCAAGTCCTGTTTTCATGGTTTGCCAAATTATGTAGGTGTCATGTATCCAAAAGAAGCTGTGAAATGTATAAATATAACATTATAAACAGGGGTGATTTATGTCAAGAATGACAAAGGGATAGATTTACTGAAGCATCTAAAAATGAAAAGTGGTGGTGTCCATAGCAACCAATCAGATTGTGATAGCATACCTCCCAACATGACCCTCTCCAGGAGCGACACAATGCTCTGCTCAAGGACTTTTCTCTTAACGTATGATTGCCGACACTTGTGTTGAACAGGGTAATAGATAAGAAAGGTGTTTCAACAAAGGTGCTGGCAATCATAAATTAAGAGGGAAGTCCAGAAGCAGAGCATTCTGTTCCTCCTGGAGAGGGTCATGTTGGGAGGTATGTGATAGTCTGTATCTGAATGGCTGCTATGGGCAACACCTTTACTTGTCTGTTTTAGAAGCTCTTAGTAAATTTACCATTAAAATAACTTTAAAAATAATAACATTTGTATCTTTTATTCAGTGATTCTAATTTGCAAGTATCTTCGCATGATTATGATGGAAGAATTCAATGACATACCAAATGCACTAAACACTACAAACCTACAGTACATCGCTACCGAACATTGGGGGTCATTCCGAGTTGATCATAGCTGTGCTAAATTCAGGCCAGCTACGATCAGGCACTCAGACATGCGGGGGGACGCCCAGCACAGGGCTAGTCCGCCCCGGATGTCAGTGCCGCCCCCCCCCCCCCCCCCCCCTTGCAGAAATGCAAAAGCATTTCAGGAGTAACTCCCAGCCAGCGCAGCTCCTGCAGCTGGCCAGGAGAACCTCCTCGCTGCTTGGGTCGCAGCAGCTGCGTGTGACATCACGCTGCCACCGCGGCCCGTCCCTCCAACGGTCCGGCCACGCAGATGCGATCACTATAATACAATGGCCTTCACCCACCAAGCATGCGCCGGCGCACTGCGGCGCTGGCACATGCGCAGATCCAACCCGATTGCTGCACTGCGATAAACTGCAGCGAGTGATTGGGTTTGAATGACCCCCATTATACTGTATTACACAAATTTACACTACTTATAACACATAGAGGCTGATTAAGAGGTGGCCGCTATACAGGCCCGGATTGGCAATTGCGCTAACAGGGGAATACCCCAGTGGGCCGATCGGGATGTGGGGCCGCCTGTCATAAGCGGCACCGCCCCCCTCCCCGTTACCTGCTAACTGGTGAGCGCGCTGCGGGCAGCGGCCGCTGTCAGGAGAGCCGGCCATCCCCCCCTTCCCCGTCACCTGCTTACTGGTGAGCGCCACGGCCGCTGTCAGGAGAGCCGGCCTGCCCTCCGTGTCACCTGCTTACTGGTGAGCGTGCTGCGCTGCGGACAGCGGCCGCTGTTAGGAGAGCCGGCCATCCACCCCTCCTCCCTGTCACCTGCTTACTGGTGAACGCTGCGGCCAGTGGCCTCTATCTAGAGAGCCGCCCTGTCCCCATCCAGCTGACCAGAAGAGGTAAGAAACGGTGCGGTCGCGGTGGGGTATGAGGTGTACTATTATGTCAGGGGTATGAGGTGTAATATGAGCCCACGATGGTACACTAATTAATGTTTTGATCAGTGTAGTTATACTAATCCAAGGGATCCCATATTCTGAACTTGAACCCTTAGTTCTACTTGATTCCTTATGCTCCTACACTATATTTTTGTTACATTCTCTGGTATGCGGTTAGCTCGTCGAGATCCCGACTGTCACAATACCGATGTCTGGATCCCGACGGGGGGCACCATACTGCCACCGGTATACCAGTGAGGTAGATCATTCCCCTTCTATGCGTGTCCACAACACCCACAGAGGGAGAATAGAACCTGTGGTGATTGAAGCTTGCCACAGAGCCTGCAAAGGGCTTCGTTTTGCTTGACCCCCTGCCGGCATTCTACCACTCGGGATGCCGATGTCGGGATACTGACATTCGGCATCCTGGGCGACGGTAAATCATACCGAACCGCACTGTCTCATCTCTACCTTTTATCCTCTTTCTTCTTTGTACATTCTGTCATGCCCTACACTTTACTCTTGTTCCACTCACTTATTATATAGTCTCTCCTTAATTTTATCATATTAATGTTATTCTCTTTATCTTTACTCTTCGTCCTTTACTTTCTCCAAATCTCTCTTGCTTTTTAGTTTCCTTAAATTTTTATCTTTCCACGCTCTTATAAAATATACTCATACTATATCATATCGCACATGGGTCCCTGTCCCTCTATATTACAAAACAAGCAAGTACCTGTCCCTCTATACTACAACACACACAAGTCCCTGTCCCTCTATGTTAGAAAACACACAAATCCCTATCCCTTTATATTACCACACGCAAGTACCTGTCCCTCTCTATTACAACACACGCAAGTACCTGTCCCTCTATATTACAACGGTCCCTGTCCCTCTATATTACAACGGTCCCTGTCCCTCTACATTACAACTCACGCAAGTCCCTGTCTCGCTATATTACAACACGCAAGTCCCTGTCTCTCTGTATTACAACACATTCAAGTACTTGTCCCTCTATATTAAAACACCCAAGTCCCTGTCCCTCTATATTACAACACACGC
This sequence comes from Pseudophryne corroboree, assembly GCF_028390025.1. Classification (NCBI taxonomy): domain Eukaryota; kingdom Metazoa; phylum Chordata; class Amphibia; order Anura; family Myobatrachidae; genus Pseudophryne; species Pseudophryne corroboree. The sequence goes on from NC_086444.1 coordinate 820,975,382, forward strand.
AAGTCCCTGTCCCGCTATATCACAACACACAAGTCCCTGTCCCTCTATATTACAACATACACAAGTCCCTGTCCCTCTATATTACAACATGCAAGTGCCTGTCTCTCTATATTACAACATGCAAGTACTTGTCCCTCTATATTACAACACGCAAGTCCCTGTCCCTCTATATTACAACACGCAAGTCCCTGTCACTCTATATTACAACACACACAAGTACTTGTCCCTCTATATTACAACACACAAGTCCCTGTCCCCCTATAGTACAACAAACAAGTACTTGTCACAGTGCCTGTCTGTCTATATTACAAAACACAAGTCCCTGTCCCTCTATATTACAACACGCAAGTCCCTGTCCCTCTATATTAAAACACGCAAGTCCCTGTCCCTCTATATTACAACACACAAGTCCCTATCCCTCTATATTACAACACGCAAGTCCCTGTCCCTCTATATTACAACACACACAAGTACTTGTCCCTCTCCATTACAACACGCAAGTACTTGTCCCTCTATATTATAACACACCAGTCCCTGTCACTCTACATTACAACACGCAAGTTCCTGTCACTCTACATTACAACACGCAAGTCCCTGTCTCTCTATATTACAACACGCAAGTCCCTGTCCCTCTATATTACAACACACACAACTCATACTTGCCTACTTTTGAAAACTAGTTTCAGAGAGATTGCAAGTCCTAGCAGAATGTGCAACGTGCCGTTGAGGGGGCGTGTCATGTACTACCTAAAGCAGTGGTTCCTAAACTGTGTGCCGTGGCTCCCTGGGGTGCCTCGGGACACTTTCAGGGGTGCTCTGGGTTGGTGGTCCAGGACCAATTCAAATTATTCATGGTCAATATAATAGGCAAAACCAGTGCTGGTGGCTGTCAGTCATACAATATGGGGACAAACAGAAGCAAATCTTGTCTCTCACCACACAACTGACCCTAAGGATGACATATAAAAACGCGATCTACTTAATGTAATATTTCGTTCTAAATTTCTCAATAAGAAACTTTTGGCCTAGGGGTGCCGTGAAAACAATTCTGATACTCTAGGGCGCCGTGTTTCAAAAAAGTTTGGAAACCACTGACCTAAAGGGCATATTTAACTCCACCTATGGGCATATCTATTACCACTCAGGGGTATGTCCTGCAGCAGAGTTGCTGGGTTTAGTATCTGTGTGGTTCCCAGTGCAGGGGTACTAGCAATATGGAAGGTTTGTGGGCAAGGTGAGGTCACTTAATTTAATTTCAAAATCACCCTTTGCTCCCTCCTGTAATGTCCCTGCTAACTTACACAAAACAAATGAGAACTTGCATTTACAACTGTACAAATAACATTTAATCATTTTAAGTTAGGCCACTGTGAGATTGGCTTCTTTACACTAACCCAGTGGTTCTGCTGGGGTGAATCGGGACACTTGAAGGGGTGCCCTAGGTTGTTGGTCCAGGACCAATTCAAATTATTTATGGTCAATGTATAATAGGCAAAACCAGCCCTGGTGGCTGCCAATCAGAAAATATGTGGACAAACAGAAGCAAATCTTGTCCCTCACCACACAAATTAACCAAAGGATGACATATAAACACAATTTACTTTATAAATTTCTCAAAAAGAAACTTTTGGCCTAGGGGTGCCATGAAAAATATTCTAATACTCTAGGGCGCCGTGATTCAAAAAAGGGTGGCAATCAGTGGACAAACCTAAGATCCAAATGCTGACAGATGAAAGGGAATAAACTGGGTGTGTCACAGACAATTACCTGCCCTCAGAGAGACAGCACTCACTGATAGACATGGATGACTGTCATACCGCTTTCAGATCGCAAATGCCGGATCCCACCCGGTAAGAGAAACGTGTTCTTACCGAGTGGGTATGGCATTTGCTCTGCTATGGTGGCTTATCTATGACTAGGGCACTGCTGAGAATTCTACAGGACTCTGCTCACTACACATCCTGGGAGATTCCAGTCCCTTTCCTCTTCTGTGGATATTAATAAAGGGAGAACCACCGTATTTTTGCGTTGGAGCAAGAAGGACACTCCGGATACCCGCTAGGTGGAATACACGGCACAAAGACCACAAGGGACTTGGTAATTATTTGATCTTCGGATTGGATGTCACAAAAATCCATATTGTGCTTGTCCTGCAGGACTTAATTTCATCACAACCGACAATGGTTGTATACCAGTGGCTTTTGTACAGAGACTGCCCTAAGAGAAATTTACTAAAGTCGGAGATTGGCTTATATGGCTTGATTTGAAGTATATGTTTACTAATATTGGTCAGGAATTGGCCTATACAGCTGTGATTTTTCAGTCAATATATCATTGTGATCATTTGCATTAGCGCAGTTGGTTTCCATTTGTTTGTATGTAGCTGGTTTACTTAATTCCCTTACATTCTCACAGGCCACCGTGTGGGGAAAAGAGGCCACCACTGCAGCTGACACTGACACTGACGCCGAGCACACTAGCCTCTGCTTATGCTACACACTAGAAGAAATAAAATAATTCCAGGCACACAGCAATATATACTTATACATCCATCAAAATAGTTGCATGCTACGTGGTTGCAACCAATTAACACATTTGTGACCACTGCAAGTTATACAAATATAGAATGTCTAATCAGGTTCATTGAATAAAAAAAGTGTCTTTGAAAGTCCAACTAATAATAGCCCGGATAAGTAGGACTATATAAGAAAGAGTGCAGTACACAGTTACAGAAGAGAACTGTAAACTTTATCCAATGAAGAGTTCTCCTTAAAAATAGTAATTAGCCAAAAGTGCTGCATATTCATTTCATTAGTCTAAAAAGCTGTGGCCGGGTTGGGTACGGGATCCTGACACGTTTTGGTACTGTAACCCTTACGCTCCCCCTCCCCCACCCCCCGCCATGCCCTCCTATCCACCCGTCCTTCAGCTTAACCCCTAACAGCCTAACTCTAACCTCTCCTTCCCACAGTCTAAACCTAACCTCCCCCACCCACAGCCTAACCTATTCCACCCCCTTCCCTACAGTTTCACCCTAATGCTTACTGGCAAAATGTGTTGGGATGCCACTGTCGGTATTGTGACCGTTGGCATCCTCACTGTTGGCACACGGACTACATCCCCTCTGGCCAGTGTGACAAGTCTCCCTGTTTAGCCATGGGACCCAAATAAACCGCTCACTTGCAGACCCAAGTGCTGATGCTGTTAATGACCAGATGATATACTTTGCCAGGGCTGGTTATATGGCATCGTGGAGTCCCACAAAGAGTGATTGAAAGTGGTGCATGCAGGCCTGCAGACCCAGGGAGCTAGTGTAATAATATCTCTATCTATTAGCTATATGTAATAATACAAGCTGCTGCTATGGTTTTTGCTAAATCCTAGTAGGCTAAAGTACCTCTGGCTTCTGAACCATTTGACACGCGCCAGCAGGGGGAGGAGTAAGGTTGCCATTGCCTTTAGTGACCAGGTAGCGAACTGGAGCGAGCCACCGCATCTGGGCTCCCATGTTCGGACCTTGCTCCTCCCACTGTTGTCGCATGTAACGTGCTTGTGACATCAGAGGTCCTTTATTGGTGATTAAATGCTGCGCTCGGCCCTATTCGTTGTGTGGGTGTCTCCTATATATACAATAAGAAAATGGCCAATGTGTGGAAATATGGACCTTGCACAATATAGGTAATATATCTTTACTGACCAATTCAAAAAGTAATTAATGACGTAGATCTTCCAAACAAATGAGAAATATAAGTAACATAAGGATTAAATGCAGTTAATCCTGCAAATAAATTAAAAGTAAAGTAAATTAGAGTATAATGTCCCGCAACAAGTGATAATAACCTCCTGGTCAACACGGTAATGTGAGCGGTACCTGACCCTTGGTGAGTGACCAAAGAGACTAAGGTAAACACAGTCTTGAATGTCCTTCGGACGGCGGCGGCCCGCTCGTCCGAGTAGCTACTTGCACTTAGGTATACCTTATGGGAGTAGTTCTTCACGGTGTTCGGTGGGTATTGACCGTGTGTGTGTTGGGAGCAATACCCTCCGGACTGGTCCGCCCTATTGCAGCCCCGTTCCCCTGCAGGGCGCCGGTTCACCAGCGCTCCCTGGGTGATCGTGTGCTGTGTAGGCAGGGACCTGTCTCGGCAGGGAGTGTATCACGGCAGTGGCTGTGTGCGACGCTCGCCGTGTTCCCTGCCGTACGGATAGGGTCTGTCAAACTACCCCCTCGGGGACTAGTCAGGCTGCCTCGGCTCTGAACTCCGGCGGCGCGTCGGTGTACGGACGCTCGCCGGATCTCAGTCAGCCGCTGAAGCATGAACTGTCTGGACGGGGGACTAATCAAGCCACCCCGGCCCTGAACTCCAGTGACGCGTCAGTGTACGGACGCTCACCAGATGTCAGTCAGCCGTGGAGGCAAGAAACGTCTGCACGGGGGATGAAGAACAGTCGTGGCTCAATGAACCGCTGACCGTCCCCCCCGCCGTGTAGGGAAGTTGACTCTGCTCACCTGTCACCGCCGATAATGGTCTCCCGTCACCGACTTCTTCCTCTGGTGTCGCCTTGTAGTGTTTGTTAGTGGAGTTCTCGATCACGCGTTCTCAACCTAGTGTCCTGTCTTCCTCCCGTGCACGGGTCCTGTACTTTGTCGAGGTGGTTTCCAATGTGTGTCTCCCCAACGCGTTTCAGCCCACTAGGGGCCTTCCTCTGGGAGTCTTTTCATGTCCTCTCCGTGGCTGCTCTTTATAATAAGAATTTACTTACCGATAATTCTATTTCTCGGAGTCCGTAGTGGATGCTGGGGTTCCTGAAAGGACCATGGGGAATAGCGGCTCCGCAGGAGACAGGGCACAAAAAAGTAAAGCTTTACTAGGTCAGGTGGTGTGCACTGGCTCCTCCCCCCATGACCCTCCTCCAGACTCCAGTTAGGTACTGTGCCCGGACGAGCATACACAATAAGGGAGGCATTTTGAATCCCGGGTAAGACTCATACCAGCCACACCAATCACACCGTACAACTTGTGATCTAAACCCAGTTAACAGTATGACAACAGAAAGGGCCTCTTAAAGATGGCTCCTTAACAATAACCCGAATTAGTTAACAATAACTATGTACAAGTATTGCAGATAATCCGCACTTGGGATGGGCGCCCAGCATCCACTACGGACTCCGAGAAATAGAATTATCGGTAAGTAAATTCTTATTTTCTCTATCGTCCTAAGTGGATGCTGGGGTTCCTGAAAGGACCATGGGGATTATACCAAAGCTCCCAAACGGGCGGGAGAGTGCGGATGACTCTGCAGCACCGAATGAGAGAACTCCAGGTCCTCCTTTGCCAGGGTATCAAATTTGTAAAATTTTACAAACGTGTTCTCCCCCGACCACGTAGCTGCTCGGCAGAGTTGTAATGCCGAGACCCCTCGGGCAGCCGCCCAAGATGAGCCCACCTTCCTTGTGGAGTGGGCTTTTACAGTTTTAGGCTGTGGCAGGCCTGCCACAGAATGTGCAAGTTGAATTGTGTTACAAATCCAACGAGCAATCGACTGCTTAGAAGCAGGTGCGCCCAACTTGTTGGGTGCATACAATATAAACAGCGAGTCAGATTTTCTGACTCCAGCCGTCCTTGCAATGTATATTTTTAAGGCTCTGACAACGTCCAACAACTTGGAGTCCTCCAAGTCGCTAGTGGCCGCAGGCACCACAATAGGTTGTTCAGATGAAATGCTGATACCACTTTAGGGAGAAAATGCGGACGAGTCCGCAGTTCTGCCCTATCCGAATGGAAGATTAGATAAGGACTTTTATAAGATAAAGCCGCCAATTCAGATACTCTCCTGGCAGAGGCCAGGGCTAGTAACATAGTCACTTTCAATGTGAGATATTTCAAATCCACCTTTTTCAATGGTTCAAACCAATGGGATTTGAGGAAATCTAAAACTACATTTAGATCCCACGGTGCCACCGGAGGCACCACAGGAGGCTGTATATGCAGTACTCCCTTGACAAAAGTCTGGACCTCAGGGACAGAGGCCAATTCTTTTTGGAAGAATATTGACAGGGCCGAAATTTGAACCTTAATGGATCCCAATTTGAGACCCATAGATAATCCTGATTGCAGGAAATGTAGGAAACGACCCAGTTGGAATTCCTCCGTCGGAACCCTCCGATCCTCGCACCACGCTACATATTTTCGCCAAATGCGGTGATAATGTTTCACGGTGACTTCCTTCCGTGCCTTAATCAAGGTAGGAATGACTTCTTCTGGAATGCCTTTCCCTTTTAGGATCTGGCGTTCAACCGCCATGCCGTCAAACGCAGCCGCGGTAAGTCTTGAAAAAGACAGGGACCCTGCTGTAGCAGGTCCCTTCTCAGAGGTAGAGGCCACGGTTCGTCCGTGAGCATCTCTTGAAGTTCCGGATACCAAGTCCTTCTCGGCCAATCCGGAACCACTAGTATTGTTCTTACTCTTCTTTGCCGTATGATCTTCAATACCTTTGGTATGAGCGGCAGAGGAGGAAACACATACACTGACTGGTACACCCAAGGAGTTACCAGTGCGTCCACAGCTATTGCCTGTGGATCTCTTGACCTGGCGCAATATTTGTCCAGTTTCTTGTTGAGGCGAGACGCCATCATGTCTACAATTGGTCTTTCCCAACGGTCTATTAACATGTTGAAGACTTCTGGATGTAGACCCCACTCTCCCGGATGAAGATCGTGTCTGCTGAGGAAGTCTGCTTCCCAGTTGTCCACGCCCGGGATGAACACTGCTGACAGTGCTATCACGTGATTCTCCGCCCAGCGAAGAATCTTGGCAGCTTCTGCCATTGCACTCCTGCTTCTTGTGCCGCCCTGCCTGTTTACATGGGCGACCGCCGTGATGTTGTCCGACTGAATCAACACCGGCTTTCCTTGCAGGAGAAGTTCCGCCTGGCTTAGAGCATTGTAGATTGCTCTTAGTTCCAGAATGTTTATGTGAAGAGACTTTTCCAGACTCGTCCATACTCCCTGGAAGTTTCTTCCTTGTGTGACTGCTCCCCAGCCTCTCAGGCTGGCGTCCGTGGTCACCAGGATCCAATCCTGAATGCCGAATCTGCGGCCTTCTAATAGGTGAGCCTTCTGCAACCACCACAGAAGTGACACCCTTGTCTTTGGTGACAGGGTTATTCGCAGGTGCATCTGCAGATGCGACCCTGACCATTTGTCCAACAGATCCCTTTGGAATATTCTTGCATGGAATCTGCCGAATGGAATTGCTTCGTAAGAAGCCACCATTTTTCCCAGGACTCTTGTGCATTGATGTACTGACACTTTTCCTGGTTTTAGGAGGTTCCTGACCAGATCGGATAACTCCTTGGCTTTTTCCTCTGGAAGGAAAACCTTTTTCTGAACCGTGTCCAGAATCATTCCTAGGAACAGCAGACGAGTTGTCGGGATTAAATGGGATTTTGGAATATTCAGAATCCACCCGTGTTGTCTTAGCACCTCTTGAGATAGTGCTAAAGCTGTCTCCAGCTGTTCTCTGGACCTTGCCCTTATTAGGAGATCGTCCAAGTATGGGATAACTAATACGCCTTTTCTTCGAAGAAGAATCATCATCTCGGCCATTACCTTGGTAAAGACCCGAGGCGCCGTGGACAATCCGAACGGCAGCGTCTGAAACTGATAGTGACAGTTTTGAACAATGAACCTGAGGTACCCCTGGTGTGCGGGGTAAATCGGAACGTGTAGATACGCATCCTTGATGTCCAAGGATACCATAAAGTCCCCTTCTTCCAGGTTCGCTATCACTGCTCTGAGTGACTCCATCTTGAACTTGAACTTTTTTATGTAGAGGTTCAAGGACTTCAGATTTAGAATAGGCCTTACCGAGCCATCCGGCTTCGGTACCACAAATAGAGTGGAATAATACCCCTTTCCTTGTAATAGGGGTACTTTGACTATCACCTGCTGAGCGTACAGCTTGTGAATGGCTTCCAACACCCTCTCCCTTTCGGAAGAGACGGTTGGTAAGGCAGACTTCAGGAAACGATGAGGAGGATCCGTCTCTAATTCCAACCTGTACCCCTGAGATATTATCTGCAGGATCCAGGGGTCTACCTGCGAGTGAGCCCACTGCGCGCTGTAATTTTTGAGACGGCCCCCCACTGTCCCCGAGTCCGCTTGAGAGGCCCCAGCGTCATGCTGAGGTTTTTGCAGGAGCCGGGGAGGGCTTCTGTTCCTGGGAAGGAGCTGCCTGTTGGTGTCTCTTCCCTCTTCCTCTGCCTCGTGGCAGGTACGACAAGCCCTTTGCTCTCTTATTTTTGTAGGAGCGAAAAGGCTGCGGTTGAAAGGTCGGTGCCTTTCTCTGTTGGGGAGTGACTTGAGGTAAAAAAGTGGATTTCCCGGCAGTAGCCGTGGCCACCAAGTCTGATAGACCAACTCCAAATAACTCCTCCCCTTTATACGGCAAAACCTCCATGTGACGTTTTGAATCCGCATCGCCTGTCCACTGTCGTGTCCATAAGGCTCTTCTGGCTGAAATGGACATAGCACTCATCCGAGATGCCAGTGTGCAAATATCCCTCTGTGCATCACGCATATAGATAAATGCATCCTTTATTTGTTCTAACGACAGTAAAACATTGTCCCTATCTAGGGTATCAATATTTTCAATCAGGGATTCTGACCAAACTACTCCAGCACTGCACATCCAAGCAGTTGCTATAGCTGGTCGTAGTATAACACCTGCATGTGTGTATATATTCTTTTGAATAACTTCCATCTTTCTATCTGATGGATCCTTAAGTGCGGCCGTCTCAGGAGAGGGTAACGCCACTTGTTTGGATAAGCGTGTGAGCGCCTTGTCCACCTTAGGGGGTGTTTCCCAGCGCGCCCTAACCTCTGGCGGGAAAGGGTATAATGCCAATAACTTTTTTGAAATTATCAACTTTTTATCAGGAGCAACCCACGCTTCATCACACACGTCATTTAATTCTTCTGATTCAGGAAAAACTGTTTGTAGTTTTTTCACACCATACATAATACCCTGTTTTACGGTATCTGTAGTATCAGCTAAATGTAACGTCTCCTTCATTGCCAAAATCATATAACGTGTGGCCCTACTGGAAAATACGTTTGAATTTCTACCGTCGTCACTGGAATCAGTGCCCGTGTCTGGGTCTGTGTCGACCGACTGAGGCAAAGGGCGTTTTACAGCCCCTGACGGTGTTTGAGGCGCCTGGACAGGCATTAATTGATTGTCCGGCCGCCTCATGTCCTCAACTGACTGTTTAAGGGAAGATAAACCATCACGTAATTCCACAAATAAAGGCATCCATTCTGGTGTCGACCCCCTGGGGGGTGACATCTGCATATTTGGCAATTGCTCCGCCTCCACACCAATATCGTCCTCATACATGTCGACACCACGTACCGACACACACCGCAAACTCACAGGGAATGCTCTAATGAAGACAGGACCCACTAGCCCTTTTGGGGAGACAGAGGGAGAGTCTGCCAGCACACACCACAAAGCGCTATATATACAAGGGATATCCTTATATTAAGTGCTCCCTTATAGCTGCTTTAATATATATATATATAGCCATTAATGTGCCCCCCCTCTCTGTTTTACCCTGTTTCTGTAGTGCAGTGCAGGGGAGAGACCTGGGAGCCGTTCTGACCAGCGGAGCTGTGACAGAAAATGGCGCCGTGTGCTGAGGAGATAGGCCCCGCCCCTTTTTCGGCGGGTTCTTCTCCCGCTATTTTTCCAGTCAGGCAGGGGTTAAATATCTCCATATAGCCCCTATGGGCTATATGTGAGGTATTTTTAGCCTTGTATAAGGTTTATATTTGCCTCTCAGAGCGCCCCCCCCCAGCGCTCTGCACCCTCAGTGACTGCCCAGTGAAGTGTGCTGAGAGGAAAATGGCGCACAGCTGCAGTGCTGTGCGCTACCTTATGAAGACTGAGGAGTCTTCAGCCGCCGGTTTCCGGACCTCTTCACGCTTCAGCATCTGCAAGGGGGTCGGCGGCGCGGCTCCGGGACCGGACTCCACGGCTGGGCCTGTGTTCGATCCCTCTGGAGCTAATGGTGTCCAGTAGCCAAGCAGCAAATCCACTCTGCATGCAGGTGAGTTTACTACTTTCCCCCTAAGTCCCACGTTGCAGTGATCCTGTTGCCAGCAGGACTCACTGTAAAGAAAAAAACCTAAACTAAACTTTCTCTAAGCAGCTCTTTAGGAGAGCCACCTAGATTGCACCCTTCTCGTTCGGGCACAAAATCTAACTGGAGTCTGGAGGAGGGTCATGGGGGGAGGAGCCAGTGCACACCACCTGACCTAGTAAAGCTTTACTTTTTTGTGCCCTGTCTCCTGCGGAGCCGCTATTCCCCATGGTCCTTTCAGGAACCCCAGCATCCACTTAGGACGATAGAGAAAAAGGGTTTCATTTCAAATACCCCGCCTTCTGCAGGTCTCAAAGAGTGCATTTCCTATTGGTCCATCTAATTAAGTTCCTGGTTGGTCAGTGCTGCTGTCAGTCTTGGGAGTTCTACCCTCCCATTGGTCCATCTGGTTCAGTCATTGATTGGTCCATGATACTGTCAATCTTAGGAATTCTAGCCTTCCATTTAAGGCTAAAACCAGGTTAGTTTGGTAAACTACAGTCCCACGTCCATATTCAATGGGATTGAATAAATAAAATGCATGACAACAAAACTCTATGTAAATATAGATGCATATAAAAGTATATACATGTGCATGAATGTACATAAACATGTGCAATAAATGGATATCATACAACATTGTTCCTAATGGTAATCTTGCTGTCAAATGCTAAAGGGTACAGCTCCCTGCGTAATATAATTCCTTATGGTAATTTAGGTACTTATTATATCTGTGTCGTAGCAAGTTTTGTTCTTTTGTTCGCTAGCATTTTGTTAAAAACAGATGTTGTGTATCACACTCTAAATGTTTCTGTATAAATGAGTCGGAAACATAAACCATGTACACATATATGATGATACATTCATGTATATATGGTTTCATATGCCGTAATGGGATATTGGATCTAAAAGCCATGTGGTATAACCTTACTACAGATCTCGGTAAATACTAGGACTAATGTCTTTTTCTGCAAACGATGGATTTTACTTCCTTGTCTTTGTTCAGACCGTGTGGGGTCAGTGTTTTAAGTTCGTACATCCATCGTAACTCGATGGTGTTAATCCTCTCTGTGTAGTCCCCCCCTCTCCAATTGTGTTGTACCTCTTGTATCCCTAAAAATTTTAATGAGCGGGGGTCCTTATTATGGTAGTCTTTGAAATGTTTGGACAGGGAATGGTCTTCATAGCCTCGTTTTATATTGTAAATATGCTCGCTGATTCTTGTTTTGAGCTGTCTTGTCGTCCTGCCTATATATTGTTTCGAGCAGGCACACTCCAACAGGTAGATGACCCCTTTGGTGGTGCATGTGATCCTATCCCTTATGTCGTACACTCTGTCTGTATTGTTGGATTTGAATCCCAATTGTGGTTTAGTACTTATCGTTCTTGAATTCCTACACCCAGTGCCAGATTAAGATCCACATGGGCCTGGAGCTGAAATTTATAAAAGGCCTATTTTAGCCGCCGCAGGGGATGCGAAAACGCAGAGGGAGTGTGACTAGTAATGTGGGGGGTGTGGTTGATGTGAGGGTGTGGTCTGCACAGGGGATGTGTGACTAGCGCCTACATTGAAGAACATCCCTCCCTTTTTCGCTTATATCAATAGTGTAATGTCAGAATCTACAAATGAACAAAGGGAAACATCTCTTGTTAACATGACCATAATATGAATAATGGTGCTTAGTGATGACGTAAGTATGAAATCTCTCAACGAAAGGGGTTACAGGTCGCTTAGTGATGTCATGAATGTGAAATCTTTCTATATGTAAAAAAAATAAAAAGACTTTACCTTTTTCATAATAGCTATACTGAAAAGGTATATCAGGAGTGGTGGATAGAGGGGGTGGGGTTGAAGAGAGAGTGTCGCCTGGACAGGGCAGAACAGGGGGAAGACCTAGGTGACCCAGCATATAGTAGTATGTGTGTGTATATAACACACACAGATACATACACAGACATAGGTGGTCATTCGGAGTTGATCGCTCGCTACCGATTTTCGCAGCATAGCGATCAGGCTAAAATCCGGCTTTTCTGCGCATGCGTATGAGCCGCAGGGCGCATGCGCTAAGTACTTTCACGCAAAACTATGCAATTTTACACAGGGCCGAGCGACGTTTTTCAGTCGCACTGCTGATCGGTGAGTGATTGACAGGAAAGGGGCGTTTCTGGGAGGTAACTGAGCGTTTTCCGCGAGTGTGCTAAAAAACGCAGGCGTGCCTGGGGAAACGGGGGAGTGGCTGGCCGAACGCAGGGCGTGTTTGTGACGTCAAACCAGGAACTAAACAGTCTGCAGTGATCGCAATCTAGGAGTAGGTCTGGAGTTACTCAGAAACTGCAGGGAAATATTTAATAGCAGAACTGCTAATCTTTCGTTCGCAATTCTGCTAAATGAAGATACACTCCCAGAGGGCGGCGGCCTAGCGTGTGCAATGCTGCTAAAATCAGCTAGCGAGCGAACAACTCGTTATGAGGGCCATAGTTAGATAGATAGATAGATAGATAGATAGATAGGAGATACAAACCCAAATTGCTCATCTCTAATACATAGCTAAGGTAAAATGTATTGGGGGTTCCTGGGCAGTGACTGGGGGATGCACCCTCTTATGGAGATGTTATAGGAATGTCACTGAAGTGGTAGCAGAATCAGATGATTAATTGCTAATATTGGGGGCCGTAGTCTGATAGAGGTCTGCACCTAGCATGGGGCAGGTGCAGGTTTTGAAAGATGCACCAAGAGGAATTACAATGTCTAAAGAAGCTGAAAGTGGACATGTCACAGCTTGCGTATTTACATGCATGGCTTTACACCAGGGAAGGGCTTGTACCAATATTAGCATAAAGTCGCACACGCTACAGCAGCAAAAGATGCACACACGGACGTACCCGAGTCCAACTTGGAAGCGCTTTGGCTTTTATTGAGGGGGGTTAGCATGGCAATACACAAAAAAGGGCCCACAAACAGTATATAAAATACGACAGGCAGCACACTCTGTTTGCTCCCTTTTCCCCCCAAACAAACAGTATTTACTATACACAAGTATTTTCTATATCCAGCCTTTACATGTACTGTGGGGTAGTAAGATCCCGGCAGCCATCCGCTGCCATTGGCTTAAGGTGGATGCCTTTTCTCCTACTCCTTGCGCTGGTGATGCTATGGCTGTGCCGAACTCTCGCACAGATGACACCTGACGCCTCTGCAGCTGCTGACTTACTGCCAGCTACTGGGGGGTGGGGTGGAGACGTGGCAGAAACCTATTAGCAGTAGCGCAGAGCAGCATTTTAGGATAAGCTGCAGTGCGTCATGGGGTGATAGAGGCAGGCCACAGTCACAGCCAGGCAGTGATTACCTGTACGTAGAGCGCAACTCCCGAGACCCACTTGTTTTATAAAATTGAGTTCTCGATCCTAATTTCAGGGTAAAATACACTCTTAAATAAATACATCTATATGTATGAAAAGTTATTTAAAGCAATATGCACTCCTCCCACAGTCTCATCAGTGGTGTGCTACCTATAATGTCACAAACGGGGGAGGTATTCATGTGACCGGCGGTCAGCAGACCGACGGTCACATGACCTCCACCAAAATCCCACCCCCCTCACTATCCCAATGGTCGGCATGCCGACCAACAGGTGCTTTTTCTACTCGTGGGTGTCCACGACACCCATAGAGTGGGAATAGAACCCGTGGCGACCACCGAGCCCGCAGCGCGGCGAGCCCGTAAAGGGGCTTGCTGCACTCGCCCCTCCCTACCGGGATCCCGGAGTCGGTATGCTGCCGGGATCCCGGCATCAGTATGCTGACCTGCAGGCAGGAGACCATCAGTCAGCCATACCACACAACACAAATGGTATAACCACGTTTTAACACCATGAGAAATCTCCAGTTATGAGAAAACAGCGGACTTTCATATTTATACCACTGAGCTGGTTGTCAATCTCAAGACACATTGGCAACCAACAGGAATATACAAACAAAAACATTGGTCTCAAAGGGTGAAATAAAACACGCTAGACCCCAAAGGAGAGGGGGAAGGGGGGACTTAATGGCCTCAATAGGAAAACACATTGGCCCCGTACTCACTCCCACCGCGGCCTGTGCTCTATCACACTGACGCACTCCCTGTCCCCGCTGTCTGCCCTCTATCACACTGACACACTTCCTCCCCCCCCCCCCCGCAGCCTACACTATCACACTGACACACTGCCTCCAACCGCGGCCTGTGCACTATCACACTGACACACTCCCTGCCCCTGCTGCCTGCGCTCTATTACACTCACACACTCCGCCCTTACCGTAGCCTGCACTATATCACACTCATACACTACCTGCCCCCGCTGCCTGCAATCTATCACACTGACACACTGCCTGAGCTCTATCACACACTCCCTCCCCCCGTGCTCTATCACACTCACACACTCCCTCCCCCCGTGCCCTATCACACTGACACACTCCCTGCCTCCACTGCCCACACAGAGCGTCACACTGACACACTCCATCCCACCGCGGACCGCTCTCTATCACACTGACACACTCCCTCCCCCGCGCGGCCCGCGCTCTATCACACTGACACACTCCCTCCCACGCGGCCCGCTCTCTCACACTGACACACTCTCTGCCCCTGCTGCCTGTGCTCTATTACACTCACACACTCCGCCGTTAACGTGGCCTGCACTTTATCACACTCATACACTACCTGCCCCCCGCTGCCTGCACTCTATCACACTAACACACTGTCTGAGCTCTGTCACACTCACACACTCCCACCCCCTGTGCTCTATCACACTCACACAATCCCTCCCCCCGTGATCTATCACACTGACACACTCCCTCCCACCGCGGCCCACTTTCTATCACACTCCCTCCCACCGCAGCCCGCACTCCATCACACTGACACACTCCCTGCCTCCACTGCCCACACAGAGCGTCACACTGACACACTCCCTCCCACCGCGGCCCGCTTTCTATCACACTCCCTCCCACCATGGCCCGCTCTCCATCACACTGACACACTCCCTGCCTCCACTGCCCACACAGAGCGTCACACAGACACACTCCCTCCCACCGCGGACCGCTCTCTATCACACTGGCACACTCCCTCCCCCCCGCAGCCCGCGCTTTATCACACTGACACACTCCCTCCCACGCGGCCAGCTCTCTCACACTGACACACTCCCTGACCCTGCTGCCTGTGCTCTATTACACTCACACACTCCGCCCTTACCGTGGCCTGCACTATATCACACTCATACACTACGTGCCCCCCGCTGCCTGCACTCTATCACACTGACACACTGCCTGAGCTCTATCACACTCACACACTCCCTCCCCCCGTGCTCTATCACACTCACACACTCCCTGTCTCCACTGCCCACACAGAGCGCCACACTGACACACTCCCTCCCACCGCGGCCCGCTCTCTATCATACTGACACACTCCCTCCCACCGCGGCCTGCTCTCAATCACACTGACACACTCCCGCCCCCCCGCCCCCCCCAAGGCCTGCGCTCTATCACACTGACACAATCCCACCCACCGTGGCCCACTCTCTATCAAACTAACACACTCCCTCCCCCCTGCGGCCTGCGCTCTATTACACTGACACACTCCCTGCTCACTATCTCACACACTGCCCCCTACCGCGGCCAGCACTCTATCACACTCATACACTCCCTCCCCCAGCAGCACGCTCTTTACCACACTCACACTCTTCTTGCCCCAGCGGCCTGCGCTCTATCACACTCAAACACTCCCTGCCACCATGCAGTGTCACACTCACATACTTTCTCACCCTTGCTCTATATTAAACTCTACCCCCTGCAGAAGCTCACACTCACTCACAATCCCCTCTACTCACTCGGTCTTCGGAGCAGTCACTGTCTCACTGGCTGGGCCGGACATGGATGTGCAGCAGCTTCTCTCCCTCTCAACAGCAGCAGCAACAGCGGCAGCCATGTTAGCAGCAGGCAGCCTGGGTCCCGTGTAGCTCCGCCCCCTGGGTCCCGTGTAGCTCCGCCCCCTGCTGAGTTCCTGTATCAATGGATCCCCTGCCCAAGCGGCTTCCTACTAGTATGTTGAGCGCTCGGTGAGAAATGGACCAATAGAGGTCCATCTGTACTATTTTTACGTCTACACTGCGGGCAGGAGGGAGCAGTGCTTCAGACTGTCACTGGCATGCTGCTGCTGTAGCAGGAAAAAATAATTCCTGGCTGCAGCAGCAAATCAGATGCTGTGGGCCTAGTTTGATGGGAGGGCCTGGAGCTGCAGCTCCACCCGCCCCATTGTTAATCCGGCCCTGCCTACACCCCATGCATGTACCGCAGTGATAAAAGCCCTTTTTTGGTGTAGTGTTGTTAATGGTCAACTGCGTTGTTTTCTTTGGTGGAATATGGCTGTGGACTAATTTTTGTTTTAGATCGGGTGCCTTCCTGTAAACGACCTTAGGTCTTGCTTGTATATGCTCTCCTAAGGATTCATCCTCCAACAATAAAGGCCAATGTTTCTTTAAGATGTTTTGCAATAATGGAGCTTGTTGGGAATAGTCTGTTATGAATTTGATCTCTTGCATTCCTGTTGTCTTGTCCTTGTTTCTATACTCAAGTAGCTTAGTCCTGTCTGTTTCCTCGACCTCTTTAAAAGCCTCTTCTACTAGCCTGTTCTCGTACCTTTTCTCCCTAAACTGTTTCGTAAGTTCGTTCCCTTGTGTCCTATAGTCACCTACTCTTGAGCAATTTCTTCTTAGTCTAGTAAACTGTCCCTTTGGAATTGTTTGAGCCAGCTTGGGTGGTGTCCACTGGAGGATAAAATGAAGCTGTTAACATCGACAGTTTTCCTGAATGTGTTGGTCTGTATGCTCCCACTATCAATAAAGATGTTGAGATCTAAGAACTCGACGTTGGTTTTGCTGTAATGGGTGGTAAATTTCAAATTATTGTTATTGGTGTTCATGTGTGTGAGAAAATCCGTGAGAGTACATTCATCCCCCCGCCAGACAAAAAAGATATTGTCAATGTATCTGGTCCAGAGCACGAGATTCTCCCCAAGCCCCGCCTCGGGCCAGATGTAATGGTCCTCCCACCAACTCATGAAGAGATTGGCGTAGCTTGGGGCGAATCTCGTGCCCATTGCTGTCCCCATAGTCTGTAAGTAGTAGATGCCCTCAAACCATACGTAATTATGCTTCAGTATAAACCCTTTATAAAGAGCACCCACGGAGAGGACATGCAAAGACTCCCAGAGAAGGCCCCTAGTGGGCTGAAACGCATTGGAGACACACATTGGAAACCACCACGACAAAGTACAGGACCCGTGCACGGGAGGAAGACAGGATACTAGGTTGAGAACGCGTGATCGAGAACTCCGCTAACAAACACTACAAGGCGACACCAGAGGAAGAAGCCGGTGACGGGAGGCCATTATCGGCGGTGACAGGTGAGCAGAGTCAACTTCCCTACACGGCGGGGGGGACGGTCAGCGGTTCATTGAGCCACGACTGTTCTTCATCCCCCGTGCAGACGTTTCTTGCCTCCACGGCTGACTGACATCTGGTGAGCGTCCGTACACTGACGCATCACTGGAGTTCAGGGCCGGGGTGGCTTGATTAGTCCCCCGTCCAGACAGTTCGTGCTTCAGCGGCTGACTGAGATCCGGCGAGCGTCCGTACACCGACGCGCTGCCGGAGTTCAGAGCCGAGGCAGCCTGACTAGTCCCCGGGGGGGTAGTTTGACAGACCCTATCCGTACAGTGGGGAACACGGCAAGCGTCGCACACAGCCGCTGCCGTGATACACTCCCTGCCGAGACAGGTCCCTGCCTACACAGCACACGATCACCCAGGGAGTGCTGGTGAACCGGCGCCCTGCAGGGGAACGGGGCTGCAATAGGGCGGACCAGTCCGGAGGGTATTGCTCCCAACACACACCCGGTCAATACCCACCGAACACCGTGAAGAACTACTCCCATAAGGTATACCTGTTAGGCGCCGGGGTCCGCTCGTCGGTGCGGCCCGGCGCCTAGCAACCAGGGACGCCGTACGCGAACAGCCGCCGGCTCCCTGGCAACGCTGGACGCCGGGCGCGCTGAGCCGCACGGACCCTAGCAACGGGGACGCCACTGGCGGACCGTGTTCCCCGTTGCTAGGCTTTAAGGGTTAATGTTTTCTCCTGCTCTCTGGCCGGGCAGCAAGGCAGCTGCACGGCATTTATTCTAATCAGCCTTTTGGCAGCTGATTGGAGGACTCCTTGTTAAATACACTCCCAGGGCTTCTCACAGACGCCGGTAATAGCTTCCTGCATGCTGTCTTTGTTTGCTGAGAGTCTGTTCCAGTCTTGCTGTATCCGGTCATTCCAGTATTGGAAGCTCTGAACTCGGAAGTTTGTCATCTAATTCCTGGAGTCCTGACTAATCACCTTATAACATCCAGTGGTGTTCGTGAGTCACGGCCTTGCCGTGTGTTGCGGCTTGTCCGCTTTATTATTTATTATTTATGTTTTGGTGCATTTTGCGGAGGGTTCCGCTTCCACAGGTCCACTCTGGTATCCGGCGGTGCCGGGTAGGAGTATTGGACAAGTGGATTTTGGTTGTCCTTTTCCCTGGCGGGTTTCCGCACATACTTTAGGTTTTGTCAGTTAGCTTGTAGCCCCTGGCCTGGTTGTTTAGTCAGAGGGCCCCTTGTTATCACCCTGTCTCGGATTTCCCTTTGTCTCCCATTAAGACCTGAGGGGGCATCGGAGTTGGGCAGACTTAATCCGCCCTTCAAACGCGGCTGCCATGGGCTCAAGCAACCATAGTCTCGCAGGGGATTTCTGACAGCACGGGCGAGACAACGGAGTTAGGGCGCCAGGGGCTATTTTCTATTCCCGCTCCCATAACCAGCATTCCCTTCCAGTACTCTGACCATTGCCATGAGATCTCCTCCGGACAGGAGTACTGGAATCATAACATTATTACCGGCCATACAAAAACCTAAAATTAAACTGGGTTTAATTTTTTCCTTATTCAGTTTTGTAAGAGTTATCGGCCTCATGAATCCCACAGGTTTAGGGCCAAATCCTGGTCAGCTCCTAGTCAGCCAGATTCAAGAACTTACTCAGATGTTTCAGGATCTTTCCCTTCGGGTGAAGTCGCAGGAAGATCTTTTACGAACTTCCCCGAGGGTAGTCCCTGAACCAAAAATGCACTTGCCTGACCGTTTTTCTGGTGATAGGAAGGAGTTTTTTAATTTTAAAGAATCCTGTAAACTTTATTTTCGTTTAAGACCGATCTCCTCAGGTACTGAATCTCAGCGGGTCGGAATTATTATTTCTTTGCTCCAGCGAGATCCTCAGACCTGGGCATTCGGTTTAAAAGTAGAGGATCCGGCGTTGTCATCAGTAGACGCCTTTTTTGGGTCTTTAGGGCTTTTGTATGATGACCCTGATAGAGAGGCATCCGCTGAGAGTCAGTTACGCACTCTCAGACAGGGTAGAAATCCTGCAGAAGTTTTTTGTACAGAGTTTCGCCGTTGGTCGAACGACTGTGGCTGGAATGACCCAGCCCTGCGCAGTCAGTTTCGCCTCGGCTTATCAGAGTCTATAAAAGACAGTCTCCTTCAGTATTCCGCTCCTGAGACTCTCGATAAACTCATGGAGCTTTCTATTAAGATTGATCGTCGTCTCAGAGAGCGGAGGGCTGAAAAAGGAGCACCTGTCAGGTCTACTCCATGTGTATTTTCCATTCCTGAGGACGTAGAGAAGCCCATGCAGATGGGTCTCTCCCGGCTGTCTCCAGAAGAAAGAGCCAGAAGGCAAAACTCTGGTCTTTGTTTGTACTGTGGGGGTAAGGGACATTTTGCCCGTAATTGTCCGATCAAGTCAGGAAAACGCCTCGACCAAGTGAATTGTGAGGGGGTTCACTTTGGTCTGCAGCTTATCTCCTCGAAGAACTCCCTTTTAGTCCCAGCTAAAGTTTCCTTTGGCAGCCTCTGTTCCTCGGTGTCGGCTTTTGTTGACAGTGGAGCTGCAGGGAACTTTATGGACTTAACGTGGGCCAAGGCCTTAGGTATTCCTCAGTTAGCCTTGGGTAGGTGTATCACCATGCATGGTTTAGATGGGAGTCCCTTGTCCAAAGGGGTTATTTCCCTCTGTACACCCCCTGTACTACTTACGGTAGGAGCTCTTCATTCCGAAAAAATCGAGTTTTTCCTTACCCATTGCCCAGCAGTTCCAGTGGTTCTGGGTCACCCTTGGCTGGCCTTTCATAATCCCACCATTGATTGGCAGTCGGGGGAGATTTCACAATGGGGTACCATCTGTAATAAGGAATGTATTACGTTTCCCGTCAGAATAGCTGCTGCCATTCCCGAACTCATTCCCGTGGAATACCAGGACTTTGTTGATGTGTTTTCCAAGGGCAATGCAGACATTCTGCCTCCCCATCGGCCTTATGATTGTGCTATTGAGCTAATTCCTGGTGCCACATTGCCAAAGGGAAGGTTATATGCATTATCCGGGCCAGAAACTGCGGCCATGAATGAGTATGTTAAGGAGAGCCTAGGGAAAGGATTTATCAGGCCATCTAAATCCCCTTTAAGTGCAGGCTTCTTCTTTGTGGAGAAAAAAGACGGATCACTCAGACCTTGCATTGACTTTAGAGCCCTGAATAAGATCTCAGTTAAAAATACTTACCCTCTGCCGCTGATTTCTGTCCTCTTTGATCAGCTGCGTTCGGCTGTGATTTTTTCTAAAATTGACCTGAGGGGAGCGTATAACCTCATCCGAATCAAGTCGGGAGATGAGTGGAAGACGGCTTTCAGTACTCAGTCGGGTCACTACGAGTATCTGGTGATGCCGTTCGGCTTGTCTAACGCTCCGGCAGTATTCCAGGATCTCATTAACGATGTGCTCCGTGATTTTCTAGGAAGATTCGTGGTCGTTTACTTAGACGACATCCTGATCTATTCTGAATCAATTGAACAACATGTTACCCAGGTGCGTCAGGTTCTTCAAAAATTACGTGAAAATCATCTATATGCCAAGCTGGAGAAGTGCGAGTTTCATGTCACGGAGGTATCCTTTTTAGGGTACATTATTTCCCCTCGGGGATTCTGCATGGAACCTAAGAAGCTCCAAGCCATCCTTAGCTGGGCGCAACCCACCAACTTAAAAGCAATTCAGCGCTTTTTAGGGTTTGCGAATTATTATAGAAAATTTATTCATTCTTTTTCCGACCTGGTTGCTCCCATTGTTGCACTGACTAAGAAGGGAGCGGATCCTACCAACTGGTCACATGAAGCCGAGTTATCCTTTCAGGCCTTGAAACAAGCTTTTGTCTCAGCTCCAGTCCTCAGACATCCCAACCCAGAATTGCCCTTCATTGTTGAGGTTGATGCCTCGGAGGTTGGAGTGGGGGCTATCCTATCTCAGAAGGATCCGGACACTCTGGAACTACATCCTTGTGCCTTTATGTCCAGGAAATTCTCATCCGCTGAATCCAACTACGATGTCGGTAACCGGGAGTTACTGGCTATTAAATGGGCTTTCGAGGAGTGGAGGCATTGGCTTGAGGGAGCAACACATACCATTTCAGTATTGACTGACCATAAGAATCTGCAATACATCGAATCAGCTAAGCGGCTGAATGCCCGGCAGGCTCGTTGGGCTTTGTTCTTTACTCGTTTCAAATTTATTATAACTTTCAGGCCAGGTTCCAAGAATACCAAGGCAGATGCTCTGTCACGCAGTTTTCTTCCGGTTCATGATAACAGTCCTGTTACTCCCATACTTCCATCTTCAGTCATTTGGGCAGGCCTCACACAAGATTTATTTACCCAGTTAAAACAGCTTCAACACCAAGCTCCTGGAAATACTCCTGCTGGTCGTCTTTACGTCCCTGAGTTCTTGAGAGCAACTGTTTTGACTGAGTTCCATGATAACAAAGTTTCCGGGCATCCGGGGATCTCTAAGACATTGGAGTTAGTCTCCCGCTCAGTATGGTGGCCTGGTCTTTCTAAACACGTTAAGGAGTTTGTTTCTTCATGTCAGGTTTGTGCACAGCATAAGGTTCCCCGTTCCTTGCCTATCGGGCAACTTATGCCCTTGAATGTCCCTCTCAGGCCATGGTCTCATATTTCCATGGATTTTGTGGTGGACCTTCCCCTTTCAGCTGGGTGCAGAGTCATTTGGGTGGTAGTAGACCGTTTTAGCAAGATGGCTCATTTCATTGCCCTTCCCCGACTGCCATCTGCCCAAGGATTGGCAGTGTTGTTTCTCCGCCATGTTTTCAGACTTCATGGGTTGCCCACTGATATTGTTTCTGATCGGGGTCCACAATTCATTGCACAATTCTGGAAGTGTTTCTGTGCTTCATTAAAGATGAGATTATCATTAACATCTGGTTACCACCCACAGTCCAACGGGCAAACCGAGCGAGTTAACCAATCATTGAAACAGTATTTGCGTTTGTATTCAGCTAAACTCCAGAATGATTGGTCCGAGTTTCTTCCATTGGCGGAGTTTGCTTACAATAATTCTTGTCATTCCTCCACCAACGTGTCTCCATTCTTTTCAGTTTTTGGTTTTCACCCCAGAGCTAATTCTTTTTTTCAACATTCCTCAGTTTCCTCGCTAACCTTAACCTCCCATCTCAGAGCCATTTGGAAAAAAGTGCACCTTGCTCTCAGAAAAGCGGCCTTTCGAGAGAAAAAATTTTCTGACCGGCTCCGACGTCCTTGCAGTTTTAAGGTGGGAGATAGGGTATGGTTGTCGACTCGTAACATTAGACTTCGACAATCTTCAGCTAGGTTGGGACTCAAATTTATTGGACCATTTCATATCATTAAAAAAGTTAACCCAGTTGCTTTCCGGTTACGTTTACCAAAATCTCTTCGGATTGGTAATACGTTTCATTGCTCCCTGTTGAAGCCATACATTTCTTCCAATAAATTTCCTCGGAAGATCTCTCAGGGAAGATCTCCAGTGGATGTACAGGGGCAACAGGAGTTCCTGGTGGAGAAGGTTCTCGATTCCAAGTAGTCCAGGGGCCGGCTCTATTTTCTGGTTCACTGGAGAGGTTATGGTCCAGAGGAAAGGTCCTGGGTCCTGGATAAGGATCTTCATGCCCCAAGGCTCAAGAGGGCATTTTTTCGGGAGTTTCCTTGGAAGCCTGGCTTTAGGGGTTCCTTGACCCCTCCTCAAGGGGGGGGTACTGTTAGGCGCCGGGGTCCGCTCGTCGGTGCGGCCCGGCGCCTAGCAACCAGGGACGCCGTACGCGAACAGCCGCCGGCTCCCTGGCAACGCTGGACGCCGGGCGCGCTGAGCCGCACGGACCCTAGCAACGGGGACGCCACTGGCGGACCGTGTTCCCCGTTGCTAGGCTTTAAGGGTTAATGTTTTCTCCTGCTCTCTGGCCGGGCAGCAAGGCAGCTGCACGGCATTTATTCTAATCAGCCTTTTGGCAGCTGATTGGAGGACTCCTTGTTAAATACACTCCCAGGGCTTCTCACAGACGCCGGTAATAGCTTCCTGCATGCTGTCTTTGTTTGCTGAGAGTCTGTTCCAGTCTTGCTGTATCCGGTCATTCCAGTATTGGAAGCTCTGAACTCGGAAGTTTGTCATCTAATTCCTGGAGTCCTGACTAATCACCTTATAACATCCAGTGGTGTTCGTGAGTCACGGCCTTGCCGTGTGTTGCGGCTTGTCCGCTTTATTATTTATTATTTATGTTTTGGTGCATTTTGCAGAGGGTTCCGCTTCCACAGGTCCACTCTGGTATCCGGCGGTGCCGGGTAGGAGTATTGGACAAGTGGATTTTGGTTATCCTTTTCCCTGGCGGGTTTCCGCACATACTTTAGGTTTTGTCAGTTAGCTTGTAGCCCCTGGCCTGGTTGTTTAGTCAGAGGGCCCCTTGTTATCACCCTGTCTCGGATTTCCCTTTGTCTCCCATTAAGACCTGAGGGGGCATCGGAGTTGGGCAGACTTAATCCGCCCTTCAAACGCGGCTGCCATGGGCTCAAGCAACCATAGTCTCGCAGGGGATTTCTGACAGCACGGGCGAGACAACGGAGTTAGGGCGCCAGGGGCTATTTTCTATTCCCGCTCCCATAACCAGCATTCCCTTCCAGTACTCTGACCATTGCCATGAGATCTCCTCCGGTCAGGAGTACTGGAATCATAACAATACCTAAGTGCAAGTAGCTACTCGGACGAGCGGGACACCGCCGTCCGAAGGACATTCAAGACTGTGTTTCCCTTAGTCTCTTTGGTCACTCACCAAGGGTCAGGTACCGCTCACATTACCGTGTTGACCAGGAGGTTATTATCACTTGTTGCGGGACATTATACTCTAATTTACTTTACTTTTAATTTATTTGCAGGATTAACTGCATTTAATCCTTACGTTACTTATATTTCTCATTTGTTTGGAAGATCTATGTCATTAATTACTTTTTGAATTGGTCAGTAAAGATATATTACCTATATTGTGCAAGGTCCATATTTCCACACATTGGCCATTTTCCTATTGTATATATAGGAGACACCCACACAACGAATAGGGCCGAGCGCAGCATTTAATCACCAATTACTGTCTATAGGTTAGTCACCTAAGTGCTGCAGCTAGCACGAACATGTATACTCGGTGCGCAGAGTCACGAACTTCCTGTACTATTTCTGACTAGGCATCTGCAGCAAGAGTTCGGGATTGATCGATATCAGTCAAGATAGGGATGCCAGGGCACAACACTTATTTGATCAAGTACTGACATCTCATCAACAGACAGGGGACAGCATCAATTTCTGTGACACATTCCTGCAATTAGAGAAATTGATTGACAAGGAAACGAGGTTATGGTGGGACACACATACCTTAAAGTGGTACGCTCAAAATAACATCATACCCAAAGGATTACGGATAAAGAAAGTACCGACACACAATAGAGAGGATTTAGAATTCATGAGGAAATGGGAACACATCTTGACTGAATGTTCGACCAGATTGATTCAATTACTGATAGATCATAACACGCACCAGCTTAAGACACTCGAACCCGAGATTGAGACTTTAGACAAATCATTAGAACCATATAAACAAGAGGTAGAATTCAAGGCTTTATCAGACTTGACCACCACAAGGATTTTGAAAAGGGAAAGCAGACTAATAGAAATCAAAAAGAAGAAAATACTCAGAGATAAGTTGAGTCCAAGGAAACCATATCACAAAACAAAAAGAGTAGATACATTGCAACAGAAGAAGACGAGGGAGAAAACATTTATTCGACAGAAATAACCACTTCTAAAGACGAACACCCCAATTTACAAGAAACTTAACCTCACCTATCAACAGTACATGACAAAGATACACCACGGTCCCACACAGAAACGATTGGAACAGACGCAACCCTCCGTAGATACTACATTAGACGACACAGAGACAGAATTATCATTCTCTATCCATGAGATTGAGGATAACCTACAGTACGAGAATTTAGCCAGATTATCACTAGAAGAAGGCTGGGTGAACAGTAGTAACACTAATTTCTTTGTCACCGACAGAAGACAAAAGGATAGGCAGGTCTTGGAGACAAAAGGTGAAGATAGCTCCAACAAGGACAAGCCAGATAGCAAGAGAGAGACACATACCGCAATATTGCCACCACAAAAGACATCTCCCACAAAATGTGCTACTCAGATTTCTTTTTTAGGGGTCAGTCAACTGGAGCAACACGACACACAGACCAACAGTACCCCCTTGAAAGGGGGAAAAAGGAAACTAGAAGAACAAGGAGAGGATGTAGGGGGGGAGAAAAGAACAAAAACCACCAAACACTGGCAATAGAAGAACTTGGGAAAGGCATCTTCAACCTTAGCGACACTCCACTTTCAGAGGAACACTTAAGACTACTTGACAAAGGATTAAAATTCGCCCCCACTAAGAAGTTAGACAAATCTCATACCTACCTAGACCTGCATAGATTTGCACGTAAATTGACTCTTAAAAAGTATTTTGCATCGACCACTCCAGCAGCCATACGCAATGAGGAGTGTACGGACAACTTTAGACACACACAACTCAAACCTCCCTCCCAGTTTTACCCCAGTCATTTACAAGGACCACAGATCAGTGCTTTTGTGAAGATGATAGAGAAAGACAATGAGAATTTAACTTTCAAAAAACCATACACGAATATGTCTGAACAAGAATGCATTGCACTAAAAGAATTACAGGACAACAATGCAATTATAGTGAAACCAGCGGACAAAGGGGGGGGAATAGTCATCTTGAATAAAACAGAATATTTAAAAGAAGCACATAGGATTCTAGACGACACTCAAACATACAAGAAACTCAAACAGGACCCCACGAACACTTTCCAGAAACAACTCGAGACACATCTTCAGAAGGGCCTAGGGGCAGGTATTCTTAACAAACAGGAATATCAATTCATACAGACACAACATCCAATCATTCCAGTGTTCTATTATCTGCCCAAAATTCATAAGAACCGCACCAACCCATCGGGAATACCGATCATTTCAGGGATAGGTTCACTTACATCCAACTTATCACAGTATCTAGACTCATTTTTGCAGCCATATATACTGAAACAACGCTCCTACTTGAGAAATACAACGCATATACTGAACTGTCTACAAAAAGTAGTTTGGGATGAAAATACTTGGCTGGTGACCACAGATATTACATCAGTGTATTCAGTCATAGACCATGATCAGGGTATTGAGAGTATTGAATACCACTTAGAACAGGACCAAGATCTCACACCGCTACAACGTCGTTTTATCATTGACAGCATAACCTTTATACTGAAGCATAATTACATATGGTTTGAGGGCATCTACTACTTACAGACAACGGGGACAGCAATGGGCACGAGATTCGCCCCAAGCTACGCCAATCTCTTCATGAGTTGGTGGGAGGACCATCACATCTGGCCCGAGGCGGGGCTTGGGGAGAATCTCGTGCTCTGGACCAGATACATTGACGATATCTTTTTCGTCTGGCGGGGGGATGAATGTACTCTCACGGATTTTCTCACACACATGAACACCAATAACAATAATTTGAAATTTACCACACATTACAGCAAAACCAACATCGAGTTCTTAGATCTCAACATCTTTATTGATAGTGAGAGCATACAGACCAACACATTCAGGAAAACTGTCGATGTTAACAGCTTAATTTTATCCTCCAGTGGACACCACCCAAGCTGGCTCAAAACAATTCCAAAGGGACAGTTTACTAGACTAAGAAGAAATTGCTCAAGAGTAGGTGACTATAGGACACAAGGGAACGAACTTGCGAAACAGTTTAGGGAGAAAAGGTACGAGAACAGGCTAGTAGAAGAGGCTTTTAAAGAGGTCGAGGAAACAGACAGGACTAAGCTACTTGAGTATAGAAACAAGGACAAGACAACAGGGATGCAAGAGATCAAATTTATAACAGACTATTCCCAACAAGCACCATTATTGCAAAACATCTTAAAGAAACATTGGCCTTTATTGTTGGAGGATGAATCCTTAGGAGAGCATATACAGGCAAGACCTAAGGTCGTTTACAGGAAGGCACCCGATCTAAAACAAAAATTAGTCCACAGCCATATTACACAAAAGAAAACAACGCAGTTGACCATTAACAACACTACACCAAAAAAGGGCTTTTATCACTGCGGTACATGCATGGGGTGTAGGAATTCAAGAACGATCAGTACTAAACCACAATTGGGATTCAAATCCAACAATACAGACAGAGTGTAAGACATAAGGGATAGGATCACATGCACCACCAAAGGGGTCATATACCTGTTGGAGTGTGCCTGCTCGAAACAATATATAGGCAGGACGACAAGACAGCTCAAAACAAGAATCAGCGAGCATATTTACAATATAAAATGAGGCTATGAAGACCATTCCCTGTCCAAACATTTCAAAGACTACCATAATAAGGACCCCCACTCATTAAAATTTTTAGGGATACAAGAGGTACAACACAATTGGAGAGGGGGGGACTACACAGAGAGGATTAACACCATCGAGTTACGATGGATGTACGAACTTAAGACACTGACCCCACACGGTCTGAACAAAGACAACGAAGTAAAATCCATCGTTTGCAGAAAAAGACATTAGTCCTAGCATTTACAGAGATCTGTAGTAAGGTTTTACCACATGGCTTTTAGATCCAATATCCCATTACGGCATGTGAAACCATATATACATGGATGTATCATCATATATGTGTACATGGTTTATGTTTCCGACTCATTTATACAGAAACATTTAGAGTGTGATACACAACATCTGTTTTTAACAAAATGCTAGCGAACAAAACTTGCTACGACACAGAGATAATAAGTACCTAAATTACCATAAGGAATTATATTACGCAGGGAGCTGTACCCTTTAGCATTTGACAGCAAGATTACCATTAGGAACAATGGCCCTCATTCCGAGTTGTTCGCTCGCTAGCTGCTTTTAGCAGCATTGCACACGCTAAGCCGCAGCCCTCTGGGAGTGTATCTTAGCATAGCAGAATTGCGAACGAAAGATTAGCAGAATTGCGAATAGAAATTTCTTAGCAGTTTCTGAGTAGCTCGAGACTTACTCAGCCATTGCGATCAGTTCAGTCAGTTTCGTTCCTGGTTTGACGTCACAAACACACTCAGCGTTTGCCCAGACACTCCCCCGTTTCTTCAGACACTCCCTCGTTTTTCCCAGAAACGCCAGCGTTTTTTCGCACACTCCCATAAAACGGCCAGTTTCCGCCCAGAAACACCCACTTCCTGTCAATCACACTACGATAACCAGAATGATTAAAAATCCTCGTTATGCTGTGAGTAAAATACCTAACTTTTGTGTAAAATAACTAAGCGCATGCGCTCTGCGAACCTTGCGCTTGTGCAGTAAGCGACTAATAGCAATATAGCGAAAATCGGCAACGAGCGAACAACTTGGAATGACCCCCAATGTTGTATGATATCCATTTATTGCACATGTTTATGTACATTCATGCACATGTATATACTTTTATATGCATCTATATTTACATAGCGTTTTGTTGTCATGCATTGTATTTATTCAATCCCATTGAACATGGACATGGGACTGTAGTTTACCAAACTAACCTGGTTTTAGCCTTAAATGGAAGGCTAGAATTCCTAAGATTGACATTATCATGGACCAATCAATGACTGAACCAGATGGACCAATGGGAGGGTAGAACTCCCAAGACTGACAGCAGCACTGACCAACCAGGAACTTAATTAGATGGACCAATAGGAAATGCACTCTTTAAGACCTGCAGAAGGCGGGGTATTTGAAATGAAACCCTTTATAAAGAGCAGCCACGGAGAGGACATGCAAAGACTCCCAGAGGAAGGACCCTAGTGGGCTGAAACGCGTTGGAGAGACACACATTGGAAACCACCTAGACAAAGTACAGGACCTGTGCACGGGAGGAAGACAGGACACTAGGTTGAGAACGCGTGATCGAGAACTCCGCTAACAAACACTACAAGGCGACACCAGAGGAAGAAGCCGGTGACGGGAGGCCATTATCGGCGGTGACAGGTGAGCAGGGTCAACTCCCCTACACGGCGGGGGGGACGGTCAGCGGTTCATTGAGCCGCGACTGTTCTTCATCCCCGTGCAGATGTTTCTTGCCTCCACGGCTGACTGACATCTGGTGAGCGTCCGTACACTGACGCGTCACTGGAGTTCAGGGCTGGGGTGGCTTGATTAGTCCCCCGTCCAGACAGTTCGTGCTTCAGCGGCTGACTGAGATCCAGCGAGCGTCCGTACACCGACACACTGCCGGAGTTCAGAGCCGAGGCAGCCTGACTGGTCCCCGGGGGGGTAGTTTGACAGACCCTATCCGTACGGCAGGGAACACGGCGAGCGTCGCACACAGCCGCTGCCGTGATACACTCCCTGCCGAGACAGGTCCCTGCCTACACAGCACACGATCACCCAGGGAGCGCTGGTGAACCGGCGCCCTGCAGGGGAACGGGGCTGCAATAGGGCGGACCAGTCCGGAGGGTATTGCTCCCAACACACACACGGTCAATACCCACCGAACACCGTGAAGAACTACTCCCATAAGGTATACCTAAGTGCAAGTAGCTACTCGGACGAGCGGGACGCCGCCGTCCGAAGGACATTCAAGACTGTGTTTACCTTAGTCTCTTTGGTCACTCACCAAGGGTCAGGTACCGCTCACATTACCGTGTTGACCAGGAGGTTATTATCACTTGTTGCGAGACATTATACTCTAATTTACTTTACTTTTAATTTATTTGCAGGATTAACTGCATTTAATCCTTATGTTACTTATATTTCTCATTTGTTTGGAAGATCTATGTCATTAATTACTTTTTGAATTGGTCAGTAAAGATATATTACCTATATTGTGCAAGGTCCATATTACCACACATTGGCCATTTTCCTATTGTATATATAGGAGACACCCACACAACGAATAGGGCCGAGCGCAGCATTTAATCACCAATTACTGTCTATAGGTTAGTCACCTAAGTGCTACAGCTAGCCCGAACAGGTATACTCGGTGCGCAGAGTCACGAACTTTCTGTACTATATCAGAGGTCCTTTAGCCTGGTAACCCTGCTTCTAGCTAATTTCCCAGCACTTACAGTATAGTGGTTGGCAGGAGAGAGTAGCGGAGAGTGGCCTGATGCTGCACTTGGACAGTAGTAAGGTCTGAAGAAGCTGGTAGTGTCGCAAGCTCAGGGACAGTGCAGGCAGCTCAGCGGCATCTGAGACTGGCAGAGTGGCACTGATTGATGAGGCTGCCGCTGTGCGGCTGAGAGCAGAGTTAGAGCTGGCAATGGCACTGATTGTGAGTTGTGCCTTTCTGAATGTGCACTGCTAGACTGCCACTGCTACCCACAATCCCGCGTGGCCGACTTTTAAGTGACATGACGTCATTTGTCATGATGTCTCCCATACAGGTCCTGCCTCCAGCATTTCAGGACTCATGCATGCCCAGTCAAGATTCTCATGGGGGAGAGTGAAAAACTGGGAAGACAAGTAAGATTTGCGGGGCAGCGGGAGGCAATATTAAATACTGGGGGCCTCCCGCTTAATGCTGGAGGGTCGGCAAGCCTGGAATAGCAGGGTCTGTAAATCAAATAAACACTTTCTGGTTTGTGCTGTGTGAGTTACTGAGCCCCATCCTGTGTCAGGGATGTCAGACTTCAAAGACACAATCAGGGAGCTGGGTAGATTTCAGACCTAACACATAGGGGGAGTATCCAATTACCCGCGGTCAATGACCGCAGGTAATTGTATCGCTGGGGGCTATCCTATTAGCCCCCTGATGCCGGCACTTATCGCTGATTATGTTTCGTATGCCACAAACACCTGAAGCAAAATCCGCGATAAGCGGCCACCAGAGCTGCAATAACACATGGGTTCGGTGACTTATTCCCCGATCCCATGTGTTTTTGCGCAATCGCGGATACCGCGATGATGACCATCGGTCACTCGATTCGCCGAACACATATCTCACCTGATTGGATAGCCACCACAGTGTCATTTTAAAGGAAAAATACTGAGTCCATAATAACAATGATGTTTTGTAGGCTTTTCATGCTAATATATTGGTGAAGAGGTTTGAAAATGGTGAGCACAGAAAGTTCTTACCTGTAGGAGCTCTGTGCTGGATGCTCATAGTTGCGGGTAGAGGGAATCGCGGGCCGCTGAGGGGGCAGGGCCTATGAGTGGGGCGGGGCCTATGCTTTTAACTGCTACTGTACCAGGAAGAAATAGTTTTTCTATCTCTGAGGGGACAAGGGGGATTGCAGGAAGGGGCGGGGCCTGTGCAAGGGGCGGAACCTCTGCTCTACCAGCCAGGTAAAATAAATCTCTATCTTTGATGGAGGTGTAAGGAGTGGAGACCCGGATAGGGCACTGAAGGGCCTTGAAACTGCAGTGCAGTGACCCAACACAGCGCTTCACTGCATTGCTAACCAGGCATCCACACCCCCTTCCGGTCTCACACTTTCTGCTCCCAGTGACTAAACTGTACCTGCTAAAGTTGTGGCAGTAGGCAGGTCTCTCCCCGAAGCTTCTGTTCTCTGTTCCGCACTGAGGCTGGCTGTGCAACCTCCGCACACACTGTCTTGTCTGCAGGACAGACAGTCCAACAGTCAGCCACCGCTAAACACATTGATGGCAGAGACGTTTCACGTGCAGCCCTCGGCCCCTGGCATTTCTGGACTCGCGCATGCACAGTCCAGATTTTCAGAAGGATCTGTTAAAACCGGGAGGCATGCCAAGGTTTGCGGGGCAGCGGGAGGGTCAATCAAAAAACGGGAGCCTCCCGCTACATGCGGGAGGGTAGGCAACCTTGACACAAGTACTTGTCCCTCTATATTACAACACACAAGTCCATGTCATTTTATATTACAACACGCAAGTCCCTGTTCCTCTATATTACAACACGCAAGTACTTGTCCCACTATATTACAACACGCAAGTCCCTGTCACTTTATATTACAACACGCAAGTCCCTGTCTCTCTATATTACAACACGCAAGTACTTGTCCCACTATATTACAACATGCAAGTCCCTGCCCCCTATATATTACAACACGCAAGTCCCTGTCCCTCTATATTACAACACGCAAGTACTTGTCCCTCTATATTACAACATGCAAGTCCCTGCCACTTTATATTACAACACGCAGGTCCCTATCCCTCTATATTACAACACGCAAGTACCTGTTCCTTTTTCTTGACTCTTTACAATCTTTGAAGCCTCTTTAGTCTTTATACTTTAGTCTCATTTATTTTGTCTTCCTTTTTCTCTATATCTTACTGACATATATTCCTTCCTAATCCCTGACATAGAGCCTCTTACTTGCCCTACTCTCTCTCTCTCTCTCTCTCTCTCTCTCTCTCTCTCTCTCTCTCTCTCAATCATATACTTTTCTTTGCATTCTCAATTTATTTTCTCACTCCACTTTTATTTTCATTACTAATCCATATTCCTCCCTGTCCTCTCCCTCATCCCTTCTTCTACTGCATCTTACTGTACTTTACCTTGTATTGAGCTACTGAACCTCTTTCTGCCCCTGTAGTGTCTTTAGTCACTCTGCAGGACCGGCTTGCAGCAGAGCAGTGCCGAGTGCTAGCCCCGCCCCCCTACATGACGTCATGCAGAGTCCGGAGCTTGCTGTTTGAGGAAGTGCTGCGCGGACTGCAGCATCACTGGGAGTTGCTGTGCACTGTTTGGAGGGGCCGTTTCCAAGCTCTGCCTGATCGGAGCTGAGCTCCGATCGCGGGCGGAGACCGGCGGAGGGGTAAGTCAGCCTGCTACGGGGACAATGGGACCGGCCAAGCAGGAACTGGGCCGGTGTCCCGGCGTCCCAATCCGCCCCTGCCTGTGACACTTCCATAGCACGCCCATGTTTCTGTTTAGTCACCGCCCAAGAATGCCCAGCACTTTTACAAGACATTTCTGATACCGTGCGTCTCATTCGCAACTGTGCCTTTGTGCGTACACTCTGTGTAATGCATCATATGAGTTTTGAGGGATTTTCACACACATGCAGTAGCAAAATAATCGCTCAATTCTAAACATCGGCATTGCAAACGACTCTAAATCAAGCCCATAATGCTGACCATCCAACATGGAAGTGGTCATATCTGAGGGTCTAGACAGTGGCGTAACTAGACATTTTAGCGCTGTGTGCAGGAAACAGCATCGGCGCGCCCCACCCCCCACATTCAAAATTGGCCCAAACATATAGGGGCGTGGCTTCATGGTGAAGGGGCATGGCCACAAAATACTAATTCATATTACGCTGCACAGTAGTCTCCATTATTCAAAGTACAAGGCACAGTAGCGCCTCTTACACACATTACACCAGGTAGAGCCCTCAGTCAGACGCATGGGCCAGTATTTACTAAAAATCCGAGTTTGCCCGATTTGTGTTTTTTTTTCTAAGTCCCAATCCGGGAATTCACTAAGCACCAATCTCGGCAGTGTTTGGACTATTCGTAATGGTTTGAATGACAACGTTCACAAATACGAATGAATAGACCATCGGTCACACGCGGCTGTTATTTCATAGAATACCGGCATTCACTATTCATTCGTATTTGGGTGTTAGTTTCTGAGTGCTCAAGTGCGGGTCTGTTTTTTTTCGATTCGTTAAAAAAAGCAGCAATAAAATAGACCTGCTTTTTCCAGTCGAGTTTGGATAACCATGCACGGATCAGTGAGATCTGTGCATGGTTATCTATGGGAAAGGGTCTGTTTAGTGTAAAAATGGGGAAAAAAATTGCGTGGGGTCCCCCCTCCTAAGCATAACCAGCCTCGGGCTCTTTGAGCCGGTCCTGGTTGAAAAAATATGGGGGCGAAAATGACAGGGGTCCCCCCATATTTAATCAACCAGCACCGGGCTCTGCGCCTGGTCCTGGTTCCAAAAATACGGGGGACAAAAAGCGTAGGGGTCCCCCGTATTTCTGAAACCAGCACCGGGCTCCACTAGCTGGGGAGATAATGCCACAGCCGGGGGACACTATGGTATCGGTCCCTGCGGCCCTGCCATTAAAACCCCAACTAGTCACCCCTGGCCGGGGTACCCTGGAGGAGTGGGGACCCCTTCAATCAAGGGGCCCCCCCCCTCCAGCCACCCAAGGGCCAGGGGTGAAGCCCGAGGCTGTTCCCCCCATCCAAGGTCGGCGGATGGGGGGCTGATAGCCAAGTGTGAAATTGTGAATATTGTTTTTAGTAGCAGTACTACAAGTCCCAGCAAGCCTCCCCCGCAAGCTGGTACTTGGAGAACCACAAGTACCAGCATGCGGTGGAAAACCGGGCCCGCTGGTACCTGTAGTACTACTACTAAAAAAATACCCCAATAAAAACAGGACACACACACCGTGACAGTACAACTTTATTACATACATACATGCACACCAACATACACACATACTAACCGAAAGTAACCTCACCGCTGACCGCAAAGTTCCCACCATTGGCTACAATGGAGCGCATAGGCGCTACATTGTATCACTGCCGTGTGCTGCCTGACAGACACTACAGGAGCACACAGCCAATCAGGAGGGTGCCACGACGTGGTGCACCCTGATTGGCTGAAGGGACCCTCTTTGACAGGAGTCAGGGGGGGTCCTGGCAGTCGGGGAAAGGGGTCCCATGTGTAAACATGGGACCCCTTTCAGTGCGTGGTCGGGTTTGCACTTTTTGTTTTTTTCCGCCAAGTACGTGGATTATTCAAAGGCCGGATTCTTCACTGGATTTTGTGAGTATAATTTTTTTTCACAGGTACCCCTAGGATTCTACATGGAGAAGAGGACCGAGCCTCGTGGGAACATAGGTAAGTATGTGTGTATGTTGGTGTGCATGTATGTAATAAAGTTGTACTGTCACGGTGTGTGTGTCCTGTTTTTATTGGGGTATTTTTTTAGTAGTAGTGCTTGCTGGGACTTGTTGTACTGCTACTAAAAACAATATTCACAATTTCACACTTGGCTATCAGCCCCCCATCCGCCGCCCTTGGATGGGGGGGACAGCCTTGGGCTTCACCCCTGGCCCTTGGGTGGCTGGAGGGGGGGACCCCTTGATTGAAGGGGTCCCCACTCCTCCAGGGTACCCCGGCCAGGGGTGACTAGTTGGGGTTTTAATGGCACGGCCGCAGGGACCGATATCAAAGTGTCCCCCGGCTGTGGCATTATCTCCCCAGCTAGTGGAGCCCGGTGCTGGTTTCAGAAATACGGGGGACCCCTACGCTTTTTGTCCCCCGTATTTTTGGAACTGGGACCAGGCGCAGAGCCCGGTGCTGGTTGATTAAATATGGGGGGACCCCTGTCATTTTTTTCCCCATATTTTTTCAACCAGGACCGGCTCAAAGAGCCCGAGGCTGGTTGTGCTTAGGAGGGGGGACCCCACGCAATTTTTATCAGATTTTTAAAGACTTTAATCAACTTTTTAAGGTACACAATGAAGCCCTGCACGGATCTCACAGATCCGGCCGGGATTCCTTGTGTTTTTTCAGGCAGTGTTTTACTCATCACTCCCGTAAAACACTGCCTGATATTTATGAATCACATCGACATCGGAAAAAACTAATGTGCAAAACTCGGCAGCTTAGTGAATGATCGTATCAGGATTCAAAAAGTTGCAGTAAAATGCACCCGATACCATTCGAGTTCAAACACCCTTTAAAACGGCCAAAACACGAATATTAGTAAATATTGCCCCTGGTCTCACACTAAGTTTGATGTTCAACAAATGTTAAAAAGAAATTCATGACTGCTATCTGCAGCTGTACAGTGGGCATTTGGGTCATGCTGTATAATGTGGTTGGCAGCTAAGCTGCTACTTAAATTTTTTTCTGCCGAGGAACGGCTCCTGTACTCCAATCCCTCCTCGGAAACTGCAGGAGACGGAGGGGGTGGAGCATACTCGGAAGAGGAATCCTGAGGTAATAGCAGCTGCCCCCCCCCCCCCCTGACGTCTGTCATGTAAAGGGAGAGCGTGGGATTGCTGCAGCCAGCCGTCACTCTCACTGATGCTGCAATCTGATTGGGTAGGGGCTGCTGCTGCTCCCGTCCCTGAGAGTGAGAGCTTGGGGCTGAGGGCGCTAGACGGCGGATGCTCTGCAGCAGACAGAGTGCACAAGGGAGCGGGAGCAGGAGGAGCAGCCGTAAGCAGACCACATGAGGGAATAGGCGGCCAGTCGGGGTGTCTGTAGATTGTGCGCACACAGGGCAAATGCGCACACTTAGTTGTGGCCCTGGTCGTTGTAGAGAGCAGTGAGTAAGGTTGAGTGCAGGGAACAGTGGGGGTCATTCCGAGTTGACCGCTAGCTGCCGTTGTTCGCAGCACAGCGATCAGGCTAAAAAATAAGAATTTACTCACCGGTAATTCTATTTCTCGTAGTCCGTAGTGGATGCTGGGACTCCGTAAGGACCATGGGGAATAGCGGCTCCGCAGGAGACTGGGCACAACTAAAAGAAAGCTTTA
Organism: Pseudophryne corroboree; assembly: GCF_028390025.1. Lineage (NCBI taxonomy): Eukaryota > Metazoa > Chordata > Amphibia > Anura > Myobatrachidae > Pseudophryne > Pseudophryne corroboree. The sequence goes on from NC_086444.1 coordinate 821,012,531, forward strand.
GACTAACTGGTGTGCACTGGCTCCTCCCACTATGACCCTCCTCCAGACTTCAGTTAGGATACTGTGCCCGGAAGAGCTGACACGAGAAGGAAGGATTTTGAATCCCGGGTAAGACTCATACCAGCCACACCAATCACACCGTATAACTCGTGATACAATACCCAGTTAACAGTATGATAACAACTGAGCCTCTCAACAGATGGCTCAACAATAACCCTTTAGTTAGGCAATAACTATATACAAGTATTGCAGACAATCCGCACTTGGGATGGGCGCCCAGCATCCACTACGGACTACGAGAAATAGAATTACCGGTGAGTAAATTCTTATTTTCTCTAACGTCCTAAGTGGATGCTGGGACTCCGTAAGGACCATGGGGATTATACCAAAGCTCCCAAACGGGCGGGAGAGTGCGGATGACTCTGCAGCACCGAATGGGCAAACTCTAGGTCCTCCTCAGCCAGGGTGTCAAACTTGTAGAATTTAGCAAACGTGTTTGACCCCGACCAAGTAGCTGCTCGGCAAAGTTGTAGAGCCGAGACCCCTCGGGCAGCCGCCCAAGACGAGCCCACCTTCCTCGTGGAATGGGCTTTCACTGATTTAGGATGCGGCAGTCCAGCCGCAGAATGTGCAAGCTGAATCGTACTACAGATCCAGCGAGCAATAGTCTGCTTTGAAGCAGGTGCACCCAACTTGTTGGGCGCATACAGGATAAATAGCGAGTCAGTCTTTCTGGCTCCCGCTGTCCTGGAAACATAAATTTTCAGGGCCCTGACTACGTCCAACAACTTGGAAGCCTCCAAGTCTTTAGTAGCCGCAGGCACCACGATAGGTTGGTTCAGATGAAAGGCTGATACCACCTTAGGGAGAAATTGGGGACGAGTCCTCAATTCTGCCCTATCCATATGGAAAATCAGATAAGGGCTTTTACATGACAAAGCCGCCAATTCTGATACACGCCTGGCCGAAGCCAAGGCCAACAACATGACCACTTTCCACGTGAGATACTTCAATTCCACGGTTTTCAGTGGCTCAAACCAATGTGACTTTAGGAAATCCAACACCACGTTGAGATCCCAAGGTGCCACTGGAGGCACAAAAGGGGGCTGAATATGCAGCACTCCCTTAACAAAAGTTTGAACTTCAGGTAGAGAAGCCAGTTGTCTCTGGAAGAAAATCGATAGAGCCGAAATCTGGACCTTAATGGAACCCAATTTTAGGCCCATAGTCACCCCTGACTGTAGGAAGTGCAGGAAACGGCCCAGCTGAAATTCCTCCGTTGGGGCCTTCCTGGCCTCACACCACGCAACATATTTTCGCCATATGCGGTGATAATGGTTTGCGGTTACTTCTTTCCTAGCTTTAATCAGCGTAGGAATGACTTCCTCCGGAATGCCCTTTTCCTTCAGGATCCGGTGTTCAACTGCCATGCCGTCAAACGCAGCCGCGGTAAGTCTTGGAACAGACAGGGCCCCTGCTGCAGTAGGTCCTGTCTGAGCGGCAGAGGCCATGGGTCCTCTGACATAATTTCTTGCAGTTCCGGGTACCAAGCTCTTCTTGGCCAATCCAGAACAATGAGTATAGTTCTTACTCCTCTTCTCCTTATTATCCTCAGTACCTTTGGTATGAGAAGAAGAGGAGGGAACACATAAACCGTCCGGTACACCCACGGTGTCACTAGAGCGTCCACAGCTATCGCCTGCTGGTCTCTTGACCTGGCGCAATATCTTTATAGCTTTTTGTTTAGGCGGGACGCCATCATGTCCACCTGTGGCCTTTCCCAACGGTTTACAATCAGTTGGAAGACTTCTGGATGAAGTCCCCACTCTCCCGGGTGGAGGTCGTGTCTGCTGAGGAAGTCTGCTTCCCAGTTGTCCACTCCCGGAATGAACACTGCTGACAGTGCTAACACGTGATTTTCCGCCCATCGGAGAATCCTTGTGGCTTCTGCCATCGCCGTCCTGCTTCTTGTGCCGCCCTGTCGGTTTACATGGGCGACTGCCGTGATGTTGTCTGACTGGATCAGTACCGGCTGGTTTTGAAGCAGGGGTTTTGCCTGACTTAGGGCATTGAAAATGGCCCTCAGTTCCAGAATATTTATGTGTAGGGAAGTCTCCTGACTTGACCATAGTCCTTGGAAGTTTCTTCCCTGTGTGACTGCCCCCCAGCCTCGAAGGCTGGCATCCGTGGTTACCAGGACCCAGTCCTGTATGCCGAATCTGCGGCCCTCTTGAAGATGAGCACTCTGCAGCCACCACAGCAGAGACACCCTGGTCCTTGGAGACAGGGTTATCAGCCGATGCATCTGAAGATGCGATCCGGACCACTTGTCCAACAGGTCCCACTGAAAGGTTCTTGCATGGAACCTGCCGAATGGAATTGCTTCGTAGGAAGCTACCATCTTTCCCAGGATCCGCGTGCAGTGATGCACCGACACCTGTTTTGGTTTCAGGAGGCCTCTGACTAGAGATGACAGCTCCTTGGCCTTCTCCTCCGGGAGAAACACTTTTTTCTGTTCTGTGTCCAGAACCATCCCCAGGAACAGTAGACGTGTCGTAGGGACCAGCTGTGACTTTGGAATATTTAGAATCCAGCCGTGCTGTTGAAGCACCTCCCGAGATAGTGCTACCCCGACCAACAACTGCTCCCTGGACCTCGCCTTTATCAGGAGATCGTCCAAGTACGGGATAATTAAAACTCCCTTCTTTCGAAGGAGTATCATCATTTCGGCCATTACCTTGGTAAATACCCTCGGAGCCGTGGATAGACCAAACGGCAACGTCTGGAATTGGTAATGACAATCCTGTACCACAAATCTGAGGTACTCCTGGTGAGGATGGTAAATGGGGACATGCAGGTAAGCATCCTTGATGTCCAGTGATACCATGTAATCCCCCTCGTCCAGGCTTGCAATAACCGCCCTGAGCGATTCCATCTTGAACTTGAATTTTTTTATATATGTGTTCAAGGATTTCAAATTTAAAATGGGTCTCACCGAACCGTCCGGATTCGGCACCACAAACAATGTTGAATAGTAACCCCGTCCTTGTTGAAGTAGGGGCACCTTTACTATCACCTGCTGGGAATACAGCTTGTGAATTGCCTCTAACACTGCCTCCCTGCCTGAGGGAGTTGTTGGCAAGGCAGATTTGAGGAAACGGCGGGGGGGAGACGTCTCGAATTCCAGCTTGTACCCCTGAGATACTACTTGAAAGATCCAGGGATCCACCCGTGAGCGAGCCCACTGATCGCTGAAATTTTTGAGACGGGCCCCCACCGTACCTGGCTCCGCCTGTGGAGCCCCAGCGTCATGCTGTGGACTTAGAGGAAGCGGGGGAGGACTTTTGCTCCTGGGAACTGGCTGTATGCTGCAGCTCTTTCCCTCTACCTCTGCCTCTGGGCAGAAAGGACGCACCTTTAACCCGCTTGCCCTTATTGGGCCGAAAGGACTGTACCTGATAATACGGTGCTTTCTTTGGCTGTGAGGGAACATGGGGGTAAAAATGTAGACTTCCCAGCTGTTGCTGTGGAAACGAGGTCCGAGAGACCATCCCCGAACAACTCCTCACCCTTATAAGGCAAAACTTCCATGTGCCTTTTAGAATCTGCATCTCCAGTCCTCTGCCGAGTCCATAACCCTCTCCTGGCAGAAATGGACATTGCACTTATTTTGGATGGCAGCCGGCAAATATCCCTCTGTGCATCCCTCATGTATAAGAGTGCGTCTTTAATATGCTCTACGGTTAGCAATATAGTGTCCCTGTCTAGGGTATCAATATTTTCCGACAGGGAATCTGACCATGCAGCTGCAGCACTGCACATCCATGCTGACGCAATAGCTGGTCTCAGTATTAGCCTCCTGCTTTCTATCAGCAGATTCCTTCAGGGCGGCCGTATCCGGAGACGGTAGTGCCACCTTCTTTGACAAGCGTGTGAGCGCTTTATCCACCCTAGGGGATGTTTCCCAACGTGACCTATCCTCTGGCGGGAAAGGGTACGCCATTA